>NC_091635.1:42715255-43018285 GCF_027580195.1 Bos mutus
CTGAGCCTAAAACTGGTCTGGCATCCAGCAGCTGCTGTGTGAAAAGTGAAGTGTTAGTCGCTCAGTCGTGTCCGACTCTTCACCACCCCATGGACTGTATGTAGCCCACCAGGCTCCTCTGTCCATGGGATTCTCCAGGCAAGAATACTGGAGTGGGTTGCCATGCCCTTCTCCAGGGAATCTTCTCGACCCAGGGATCAAACCTGGGTCTCCTGCTCTGCAGGCAGATCCTTTACCGTCTGAGCCGCCAGGGAAGCCCCCAGTTGCTGTATATTTAAAAGTTTACAAGGCGTGGCTGGTCCTGCTAGTCCCTCCACCAGCGGGCTCCTCTCTTGCCTCCTGGCCTGGTCTCAAGCAATGCCCGTCGGCTGCCTAACTTGTACCCGTCTCTCCAAACTCACCTCCTCTTAGAAGCTTGTCTCTAAAGAACTCACCTCCTCTTAGAAGCTCTCTAAAGAACTCACCTCCTCTTAGAAGCTGTCTCTAAAGTCCCCCATCTCTCCTCCGGGACCCTATCTGAGCGTAGCCCTCCCTCAGCCCTCCATCAGCACCTGCTCCGACCTCCGTCGTGGCTTCTATCAGACCATGTGAAACGGCCGAGGTCCTTCTGCCTCCCCCCAGTTGGAACATGATCTAAGGCAGAAACGGGGCTGCGTGTTCCACCTCCATATGCAGTGGCTGGTAGATAGAAATAATAATAGCAGCTAACATTTACTGAGCATGTTTTATGCTTCACTTGTTAACTATTTTAAGATTTTCAAAAATTATTTTTGGCTGTGGTGGGTCTTCGTTGCTGTGCACAGGCTTTCATCCGGTTGCAGCGAGTAGAGGCTACTCCCTGCTTGCTGTGCGTGGGCTTCTCATTATGGTAGCGTCTCTTGTTTCCGAGCACAGGCTCTAGGGCACATGGGCTCAGTAGTTGCAGTGCATGGGCTTAGCTGCCCCGTGGCAGGTGGGATCTTACTTCCCAGACTAGGGACTGAACCCGTGTTCCCCCTTGCAGGCAGATTCTTAGTGATTGGAGCCCCAGGCACGTCCCGTATTTATTGCATCCTTTCAACAACATGATGATGTACCAACTGTTACCATCCCCATTTTACAGACGAGGAAACTGAGGTTAAGGAACTAATAGCTCAAGGTCACAGAGCTAATGAGAGCCCAAGGTTTGAACTACTCCATGAAACAAATGTCTCTTGACTGCATGAGTTGCTGCAGACAACGTGGCTGCTCTTACTGGATCATTCCAGGAAGGCTCAGGCCCCTTGGATTCTAATTTTAAGACATGGGACATGCCATGGTGATAATAAGACACGGTGGTAATTTGTCTTCCATACTCTGTAGTTCCCCCAGGGCTTCAGCCCTCCTCAGAGATGTCTAGTTCCTTCTTAGCTGAGACAGCCACTCCTTTGGGAGGTGATTCCTGGAACTCTCTGCCAACAAGTGACAAAAAAGGCACTGTGCTTTGATTCAACAGCATCCAGGGAGCCATTTTCTGGGAGTTTGGGGAGAGTGTGAGCATGGCCTGAGAAGCTGGACACCGCCCTTGGAGCGCCAAGGGCGGCAGCCTGTGGTCTGAGGGCTGACCACGGCTATTGTGCCTGCTTGGGCTCCTCAGAGGCTCTGGCTGTACCTTGCATTTGGGTGTTTATTTTCATCAGTGAGAATGGGCCCAGGGGATTGCACTCCCTTTTTACAGATTGCCAGGCCCTCCCATAGTCCATCCGGGAGCCCTGTAGCTCACTGGCCACTCTCCTTACTCCTCTCATCAACTTGCCTTCTTGCCGCCTTCCGATTTAGAAGCAGAACGTGACCATCATGGACCACCACTCCGCTGCAGAGTCCTTCATGAAGTACATGCAGAATGAGTACCGCTCCCGAGGGGGCTGCCCAGCTGACTGGATTTGGCTGGTCCCCCCGATCTCTGGAAGCATCACCCCCGTGTTCCACCAGGAGATGTTAAATTACGTCCTGTCCCCTTTCTACTACTACCAGGTAAAAGAGGGGGCTTCCTCTACTCTCTCTTGGGAGCTCAGGGGTGGAGACAGACTGTGTATCTGCACACGCGTGTGCGTGTGTGTGTGTGTGTTTGAGTGTGCATGTGTGTGCTCACTAGTGCAGGACATACAGGGAAGAATCAGGGACACAGAGGCATATATTTAATGCTTTCTGGGCTTCACTCAAGGATGCTTTTGTCCATTTCCACAGAGGTGAGACCGAAGGAAACACCTTTCATTGTCCCTTTAGTAGCCCAGTGCTCCGCACACCCCTTGTGCCCGCCTGCCTGGGAGGGGCGTAGACAGTCACAGAACACCGTGGTGAGGAGCCTGGCTCCCAGTCACACACATCTGGGGTGATTCTCCCACTTCCTAGCTGTGTGATCTCGGGTGGGTCATCGCACCCATCTAAGCCCTGATTTTCTCATCTCTGAAAAGAAAGCTATCAGCTCCATGATGGCAGAGGTGGTCAAGAATCCTGTGAGCCAGTGCACGGACAGCTCACCCCAGTGCCTTACCCAGAGTGCACTCAGGGACTGCCACCCAGTGAAACAGGCTCTTTTTTTCCTTTTTTTTTTTATCCAAAAGGACCTTGGTTAGATTTAGGGAGGGGCTTCCTTGCTCTAAAGGTGAGAAGGAGGGTGACTGACTGCCCAGGACACTGTGGGCCTGTTGTCACAGCACCTCCTTCTACTCCCAACAGCATCCCAGGCCAGACTATGCATTATATGCAGTCTATATAGGCTTCCTAGTGATGAGACATCAAAAGGAAACAGACATGTGGCCCCTCCTTCCAGGGGGACAGTTGAATGAAAATCAGCTGATCTGTGCCAGACAGGAGCTTCAAGTTTGAGGGAGACAGACAGATGCAGCCCTTCCCTCTGTGGCTTGCCTCCCCACCCCACCCCCAACTTACGAGGGGCACAAAGGGCCCTCTGTCTCTCCACGCCGGAGCCAAGCCAGGGTCTGTCTTGCCCACATAACTGGCCTCTTTTCTGAAGGTGGAGGCCTGGAAAACCCACGTCTGGCAGGACGAGAGGCGGAGACCCCAGAGAAGAGGGATTCGATTCAAAGTCTTGGTCAAGTAAGTGGGAGCGGTCGATGTTGACATCTGAATGGCAGCCCTTCCTTCTAGGCCTTGAAGGACAGGGAACAAAGAGAAATGATTTGGAGGGTCTTCTCTGGCAGGCCAGTGGTTAGGACTCGCGCTTCCACTGCGGGGTGTGTGGGTTTGATCCCTGCTGGGGGGTGCTAAGATCTCAGGTGCCTCATGGCCCAAACACTAAAGCGTAAAACAGAAGCAGCCTTGTGACAAATCCAATAAAGACTTTAAAAATCTCTTTTTAAAAGCATATTAAAACTATTTAAAAAAAAAAAGAGAGAGAGAGTTTGATTTCCAGATGTGCGTGCATGATAAGTCACTTCAGTCGCATCTGACTCTTTGCGACCCTATGAACTGTAGCCCGCCAGGCTCCTCTGTCCATGGAATTCTCCAGGCGGGAATACTGGAGTGGATTGTCATGCCTTCCTCCAGGGGATCTTCCTGATCCAAGGATCGAACTTGTGTCCAATATGTCTCCTGCATTAGCAGATGGGTTCTTTACCGCAGGCGCCAGCAGACCCCAATTCCATGGGTCACCTGCCACCTCTGCCCCAGAATTCTCGCTCCTCTATTTTCCCAAAGGACCTGAGTGGCGGGTTGAGCAGGGGAGGGGAGTGAGACAAGGTCCATAGCTGGTAAGAAACCTGGATTCTTTTCCCTCAACCTGCCCTGCTTTAAGCGCAGGGCCCCCGTCTTCCTTTTTGGAAGGCTGACTTGGCACCTACTCTGTCTGTCCCCACAGAGCTGTGTTCTTCGCCTCGGTGCTGATGCATAAGGCCATGGCATCCCGGGTCAGAGCCACGATCCTCTTTGCAACAGAGACGGGGAGATCGGAAACGCTGGCCCAGGACCTGGGGGCTTTGTTCAGCTGTGCCTTCAACCCCAAGGTAGCCGCCTCAGCCTGTGTGTGGGGCAGTCTGGGACCAGTTACAGTGGTTGCTCTGCTCCCAGATAGCCCTGAGCCTCAGGACGTACTTTGCAACTCTGTAATAGAAAGAGAGATATGTGTCCCAGGATTCCCAACTTCCCAGTAGGTAAGCTTTTCATAGTGTTCCAGGAAACACAATTTGAGAAACATGTTCCTAATGATGCCAAGTCTCCAGATACACGAGCTTGTCCCAGAGGAATTTTATTCACATTTACAGAGTACCTCCTATACGGGGTGTGGGGCTAAAGGCAAAGGACGCAGAGAATGGATAAGAGGCAGAGAAATAAAACGAAACCTCGAAGGGTGACTCGTTCCCTCTAGCGGTGCTGGATTTGAGCCTCCGTCACTGAAGTCACTGAAGGCATCCAGGGTCAGGCTGGCCTGGGTAGAAACCTGAGGCCCTGACGTATCTCACCTGAGATTAGCTTCAGGCAAAGCATTTGTGTTCCCAAGATGCCAAAGGAGTTGAGCAATTTTGTAACCCGCTCATCCTGTTTTTGTGAAAAATATGTCCGCATTCTCGAATCCGAAATAGCGGTGGAAGTGGTAAGACGTGATGTGGGACATGAAGTGTTTTGGAGGCAGACCCCCCAGGGCTGGCTGATGTGCTAGCTGTGGGAGAATCAAAGAACCGAAGATGCTGTGTGCAAATAGGTTCGGTTGGCAGGGACTTGTTAAGTACTTACCTCCTCCGTGCCAGGCCCCGGGGGACAGAGCTGATGACAGGGACCCAAGCCCTGGATGCCTGGGGAGGGCGTGGAGGGAGTCAGCCTGGGAAGCGAGGGCTGACGTCCACCCTGGGTGCGCTGCAGGTTCTCTGCATGGATCAGTACCAGCTGAGCCATCTGGAGGAGGAGCAGCTGCTGCTGGTGGTGACCAGCACTTTTGGCAACGGAGACTCCCCTGGCAACGGAGAGGTGGGTGGCCCAGGGGTCTGGAGGCTGGTAAGGGCCCGAAGGACCAAGGAAAGGACATGGGGACTCAGCATGTCCTAAGGAGGGCATTTGGAAGTGAGAGCTCCGATCACTCTGGGTTGCCCTAACGTTAGCCATCAGCCTTCCTCCTTGGTAATTACTGGTGCATACTCAAGCCTCCAAGCCTATGACGTGCTTAATATATTTCAGTAAATTGACCTGCCTTTTTAAATTCAACAATTCATTTTTAGAGGAAACTTTATATCAGTCTCAGAAATAGAAAGCCAGCAAAGAGTGGTCCCACGTAAATCCAATGAAAGTCAGTTATTGAATTTTAGCCAGATACTGTTGCCTTATCATGGCTTGCTTTGTTCTTCAAAAAGAGTAATAAGCAAGTATTAGAGAAGTGTTAAGTCTCCATTGGCAGTGATCTGAGATTTTCCCCTAGTGTTCAGGACAAGAAAATAAAATAATTGAAACAGGAGTAACTATTTAAAAATTATAGAAAAAAGAATATTTTCCCACCATGTGATTTGATACTATTTTCCATCTGAAGTTATCTTGGAAAAAAACAAAAGAAAGTGAAAATGTTAGTTGCTCAGTCATGTGTGAGTGTTTGTGACCCCGATGGACTATAGCCTGCCAGGCTCCTTGTCCATGGGATTCTCCAGGCAGGAACACTGGAGTGGGTAAGCATTCCCTTCCTGGCCCAGGGGTCAAACCCAGGTCTCCCGCATTGCAGGCAGGTTCTTTACTACTGCACCACCTGGGGAGTTATCTTAAGTTTCTGGGAAATCAGGGTTATTTCAGAGAATATGGGACCAATTGTCAATCTGACAAGAAGAAAGGCTCAGGTCCCATCAGGAGACCCTTTAGAGATACCCTGCTATTAGACAGCAACCGTCCCCCCCCCCCAGCCAGGGCTGGGCTCTCCTGGGTCCCCCATCAAAGGTCAGGCCCCCATGAGTTGCTGAGGCTGAAATTGTCCCCAAGTCCCAGCCAGGTGGTCCACATAAACCAATTTCCACGTGAGGATCTTGGACTTTGTCCTGCCAGATCTGGCCAGTTTTCAAATGAGCCACTGGATGACTAGGAAAGCAGTGCTCTCATTAATCGTGTCCTGAGACTTCTATTATTCTCTTTCTAGAAACTGAAGAAGTCCCTCTTGATGCTGAAAGAACTCACCAACACGTTCCGGTAATGCCCTTCCCTGCTCCCAGACTCTGGGTTCCATCTGATGATGGAGCTGGGGATGTACCAGAGGGGGATTTCTCTGGGACATCCAGACCCAAAGAGAGCCTGTCCTCAGGGATGTCATGGGTCAAAGCAGGAAAACCAAGTACCTTTCTTGGGTCTGCAGGCCAGGGGTGGGGTTGGTCTTGGGAGTTGATGACAACGTTCGGCAGTCAGGGAAGACAGGAAGGGGACGCGTGCCCTGGTGATCCTTGCCCAGCTGGCATGAACGTGTCCGGGGCCTGGCCTATGGCTTGTTGGCTCTGGGGCAGGTGGCGGGTCGGCTCACCCAGGCTCCATGCGTGTCCTCCTCCGGCAGGTACGCCGTGTTTGGCCTTGGCTCCAGCATGTACCCTCAGTTCTGCGCTTTTGCTCATGACATTGACCAGAAGTTGTCCCAGCTGGGAGCTTCTCAGCTTGCCCCAACCGGGGAAGGGGACGAACTCAGCGGGCAGGAGGAGGCCTTTCGCAGCTGGGCCGTGCAAACCTTCAAGGTCGGTTCACAGCTGGGAGCTGCCCCACCACATGGGCAGGGAGGCTGTGGTGTGCTTGTGCCCCAGACACCTGTGCCAGGCATCCTGGGGGTCATCACCCCTATTGCGCCCTGTAGGCACGGTCCCAGTGTGGGCAGGGTCGCAGGTTGGAGGACTCAGGTCACTGCTGCACCCCAACAGCCCCCAGAAGAGCTCCACTGAGATATGTGTCCCCCAGGTGGGAGAAGGTGGATAAGATGCTTCCCTGCCCTTGGGGAGCTATGGTTTAAGATCTTTACCCCCTCTGATTATCCAGGTCACTTCCTGACATCCTTGTCCTGTTTCAGTGTCCCAGCTACAGAGAACTTGGAGACAGGGCTATCTCAGCAGGTCTTTAGGGCCTCCGGCTTGACCCCACTGACTGAGAAAACTCACTGAAGCGAAGTCTTTCACCCTGCAGTGGGGCTTATGAGCACCAGCTTGAGACAGGCCGGCATGATTCCCAAGCCCAGGTCTCCTCCGCATGATTCCACATCAGGAAAATGGGAGAAATCAAACCTGTCTCATGGTGTGGGCATGCAGATAAAAGGAGATGCTGTCGTTACTATTAATATTCATAATAGCAGCAACACCTACTCCATGCTAGGACCAGCCACTTTATGCAGTCTTCATAATAGCCCTACCAGATAAGTGTCCTTAGTAATTAAAGCACTTAGCTCAGTTGTAAGGAACATGGTAGCCCCAGGGGTGGTGATGCTGCTGCTGCTGACAGGAATGGTTATTAACACTGGTCTGTTCCATCTTCGTCCAGGCAGCCTGTGAGACATTCGATGTCAGCGGCAAGCACCACATTGAGATCCCCAAGCTCTACACTTCCAATGTGACCTGGGACCCGCAGCACTACAGGCTCATGCAGGACTCAGAGCCTCTGGACCTCAACAAAGGTACTGCTTCCCTGCACCACACGGAGCTTGTTTGCCCTTCCTGCCGGGGTGGGCATGTCTGAGTCCTGAGCCTATGGTCAAGGAGAACACTCTGTGTGTGTGTGTGTGTGTGTGTGTATCTGCATGTGTGTGTTAGTTGCTCAGTCATGTCTGACTTTGCAACCCCCTGGACTATAGCCTGCCCAGCCCTTCTTTCCATGGGATTCTCCAGGCAAGAATACTGAAATGGGTTACCATGCCCTCCTCTGGGGGATCTTCCCGACCCAGGGATCGAACCCAGGTCTCTTGTGTCTCCTGCATTGGTAGATGGATTCTTTACCACTGTGCTGCCTGGGAAACCCAAGGAGACCACTAGGACCCTCTGAACGGAGGCAGCTAGTCTAGGGCTACCAGGCGTCTCTCTCTTATTGGGTCCAAGAGTCTGTAGGGATGTAAGACCCAGGGCTTGTCTGGTCTCTGAGGAAGGGTATTCAGAAGGAAACTATGGGAGGGTGATGGAAAGAGAAGGGTGCTCCCGTGTGCCAGACACTGTGCTGGGCTCTTTGTCCACCTGCTCTAAGTGATCTCTGACACTCAGCCCAAGTGGAAAGCTCAGACAGAGAAACTGAAGTTCAGGGAGGTACGACAAGTTGCTAGTACGAGGCCATCTGGGATTTGGGCCCCAGCCTTCCAACTCCAGTGGCATCCAGGTGTTATAAAGGACATTTTGCAGAGGCAATTCCAAGCTGTGGCCTGGGAACTCTGGATGGCCCCTATCAATGCTGTGCTCCCATGATTTCTCTTGTCTTGTACCACAACTGCAGTGGTCCTGAAGGTTTCTGCATGTATATCCTCAGCTTCAACTATGCTCTCCTGTGGATCCCAAGCCATGGGATGCTATAGAAATCCCCATACTGGGGGCATATAAATTGCATTTCCCAGCACCTGGCAGCAGCACAAGCACCTTCTGTCAGAACAAGGGTCTTTATTTGTGATTGAGAAACATAGTGGGAAAAAAAGGCAGGGAAGGAAAATCCCAGCACCGTCACTGTGAGACACCCAGGGGAATGTCGGGTGTAGCTGACTCAGCACGTGGAGCCTGCCCTGCCAGCACTTACGAGCCACGTCGCCACTTCACCTTCTCTCTATTCCACAGCCCTGAGCAGTATGCACGCCAAGCATGTGTTCACCATGAGGCTCAAATCGCAGCAGAATCTGCAGAGTCCGAAATCCAGGTAGAGCAGAAGACAGGACTTCCGGGGTGAAATTCCACAGATTTGACTTATTCATTTATTTTTGGCAGCGCTAGCTTTCTCTAGTTGCGGTCTGCGGGGGCTACTCTCTAGTTTCGGAGCCCAGGTGGTGCAGAGGCTCTAAGGTGCACAGGCTTTGATAGTTGCAGCGCATGGGCTTAGATGCTCCGAGGCATATAGGATCTTCCAGGGATCGAATCCACGCCCTCTGTGTTGGCAGGCGTATTCTTTACCACTGGACCATCAGGGAGGTCCCCACAGATTTTATTTTAATCAAGGGAAGACCAAAGTAAGTCAGTCTTTGAAAGAAGAAAACAAAAGTGTCCGCTGGCCTTAGCTATGGTGCTATTGGTAGGACCAGCTAAACTGCTCACCCCTGTGGCCACCAGCACCTTCACATCAGGTCTCCACTAACCATGGGCCAGTTTTCCAGCTTGGGAATCGGGCACCTGCTTCACTTCCTGTCCTTTGTGATTTAACTATTTCACCAAAAAAACGAGGGCAAGAGAAATTCAAACCCTTTGGCTCTTAAGAACTTTCAGAAGTTTTGACAGGGCAGGACTTTTCCCTGCCGGGCAGCCAGTGTTGTCGATTCTCCAGAGGTTTATCTGTGCTGTCCTTACATTGATTAGCAAAACTGGGCTGTGTTCTAATAAGAACCAGATTTGTGCTGACACTAGTAAAGGTTTGTCCCAATGCCCACGTATCTCCCAGTGACATGCTTTCTTTAGGCAGAGTCTGTGGCCAAGCTCTCGTGGAGGGTGGCATGGGGGGGGTACTGCCCACCCTCTCCCCATGGAGAAGCCATGGTCCCCATCAGCCCCCGGCCCTCTTGAGCACCCCAGCCCTGGGATGCCGGCAACCTGTGTTCATGGAACCAGGCAGGAACACGAAAGGAGGGCATGTTTCCTGGGGAAGCTGGCCCACCCATCGGGGAGCATGGGAGGAAATCCTGGTGGCGTCATCAGAGGCTTCTTTTTCCTTCTCCAGCCGCACCACCCTCCTGGTGGAACTCTCCTGTGAGGGCAGCCAAGCTCCAAGCTACCTGCCGGGAGAGCACCTCGGAGTTTTCCCATGCAACCAGCCGGCCCTGGTTCAAGGCATCCTTGAGCGAGTGGTGGATGGCCCTGCCCCGCACCAGCCTGTGCGCCTGGAGACCCTCTGTGAGAATGGTGAGCGTTATGCAGGGGAGCTTGGCTGAGGCGACCTCAGCATCCTCCCACCACCCCCCGCCAGTCCCACTGATGGGTTAGGATGCAAACACTCATCTAGTCTTGTCCTTCTGGCTGAGTAGGGGGCTCCTGAAGCCTGCCCCAAAGTAGCCTTGCAAATAGTTCTGGACTATTTATTCTGGGCTATATATTCTGGACTATAATAGTTCCAGCAAGAAGGGATTCTTCCTTGAACTATTTGCCCAACACCAGAGGCTGGGCTGTCTTTCCCCTTCATTCATTTCCTTAACTGGCCATTTCTGTTTATTGATTCATTTTTCCATCGAAATTTTAACCTCTCATACCTACATACCAGGGGCTTCCCAGGTGGCTCAGCAGTAAAGAATCTGCCTGCAATGCAGGAGATGCAGGTTCAACCCCTGGGTCAGGAAGATCCCCTGGAGAAGGAAGTGGCAATCCACTCCAGTATTCTTGCCTGAGAAATCCCATGGAACAGAGGAACCTGGTGGGGTGCAGTCCATCAGGTTGCAAGAGTCAGACGCAACTTAGCAACTAAACTATCACCACCACCATCTGTATAGAAAGAAAGAAAGAAAAAAAATGAAGTTACTCATCAGTTGTGTTTGACTCTTTGCGACCCCATGGACTGTAGCCTACCAGGCTCCTCCGTCCAGGCTCCTCTGTCCATTGGATTTTCCAGGCAAGAATACTGGAGTGGGTTGCCATTCTGTTCTCCAGGGGATCTTCCTGATCCAGGGATTGAACCCAGGTCTCCCGCATTGCAGGCAGATGCTTTACCCTCTGAGCTACCAGGGAAGCCCAATACTATCTGTATGCTAACTGCTACTAAGTCGCTTCAGTCGTGTCCGACTCTGTGCAACCCCATAGAGGGCAGCCCACCAGGCTCCTCCATCCCTGGGATTCTCCAGGCAAGAACACTGGAGTGGGTTGCCATTTTGTATACTAGGCTACAAAACATCTATATCCTGGGCTTGTGTGTATGTGTGCTAAGTCACTTCAATCATGTCTGACTTTTTGTGACCCTATGGACTGTAGCCCACCAGGCTCCTTTGTCCATGGGATTTTCCAGGCAAGAATACTGGAGTGGGTTGCCATATCCTCCTCCAGAGGATTTTCCCGACCCAAGGATCGAGCCCATGTCTCCTGCATTGCAGGCAGATTCCTTATTATTTGAGCCACCAGGGAAGCCCCCACCTGGGCTATATACCTGTGCTAAAATGAATGAGACTTCGTGTCTGCCCTCAGAAAACCTATTACTTAGTACAGGGGGCAAATATGCAAGAATAGTCATAATAATTACTATTATAATAATAACAGAAGCAGCCACCACAGGATAGAAGAAGGCTTTTCTTTAAATGAACAACTCATCTACCTCTAGGGTGTACACCAGTCTTTGGTGAATTTAGTCACTGTGAGTCTGTGGTTCACCTGTGTGTGTACTGCTGAAGTTCAAGTCCGTGCCAGAGAGGGACTGAACCCTGGTGCATGGTTAGTTTTGCAGGATTGTGTCCACTTGGGTGCCCTTCAGGGGACTATTGATCAGCCTTTCCTAGCAGTCCTATCTCTGAGCAGCATCCTCCTGCACTTGAGTTGGGCACGTGAGCCCTTTTGCTGTTCCTGGAACCAGAATTTCAGTGTCTTCTCTCCCCTGCAGCTGGAGGGTGGAGGATGTCTGTCCCAGATGCCTTATCACTCTTTGGGAAACCTAAACAGGGCCTCTTTCCTACCCTGTCTCCTTTCTTCCCCCTTCAGGCAGCTACTGGGTCAAGGATAAGCGGCTGCCACCTTGCTCACTCAGCCAGGCTCTCACCTATTTCCTGGACATCACCACCCCGCCAACCCAGCTGCTGCTCCGAAAGCTGGCCCAGCTGGCCACAGAAGAGGCTGAGAAGCAGAGGCTGGAGACCCTATGCCAGGTGAAGGTCGGGGCTGGTGGGCGAGGCTGGGGCAGGGTCCCAGAGTCAGGGGGAGCCTGAGCCTAGAGCTGGTTTTTAAGCTTCAAGAGGAATCCACCCCAACTTCCCAAAGCGTGACTTGTCAAAGGCTGGTAGGAAGTCAGGCATCCTCTTCCATCCCATTTCTAGGACATAGTTAGTTGCATTGAGTGAACTGAGTTTTTTGAATGTCTGCAGAATGCAACCTAAGTGCCCTTCCTCAGAAATTAGCTAGAAAAGGAGAACCATTCTCTCTTGTATTCCCCACACCTGGAAGAAGCCTGGAACTCGGAAGTGTTGGAGGATAGATGGTGTGGATGAATGGACATAGTGACAGATGTGTAGTAGTTGAATTAATAAATGAATGAAAGAATGCATTAACTCACAGGAAACTTTCTAGGCCCAAGTCTTTGCAAAGGCACTTCCAACCCAGGGATCGAACTCAGGTCTCCCGCATTTTGCAGGTGGATTCTTTACCAGCTAAGCCACAAGGGAAGCCCAAAGAATACTGGAGTGGGTAGTCTATCCCTTCTCCAGCGGATCTTCCTGACCCAGGAATCAAACTGGGGTCTCCTGCATTGCAGATGGATTCTTTACCATCTGAGCTGCCAGGGAAGCCCTTTGCAAAGGCACTGGATACCATTATTACCATCACCATTATCTCTAATTATCTTGATTCCAGTCACCTCCACTGCCATTCTCCTGTGGCTGCACTACACTAACTTGGTGCACATTTTCTTACTTAATTCTCACAACATCCCCACGAGGCAGTGATGCTGCCCTCACTCCACAAAGGTTAAGTAATGGGGACAAGATCCCACAAATAGTAAGAGCCTTCAGGCAAGGTTTGAACCCAGGTCTGTATGTTTCCAAGGGTGTTAGTCACTTAGTCGTGTCCTACTCTTTGTGACCCAGTGGACTGTAGCCTGCCAGGCTCCTCTGTCTATGGAGTTCTCCAGGCAAGAATACTGGAGTGGGTTGCCATTTCCTTCTCCAGGATATGATTCCAAAGCTCTCCCCTAAATTAGGTTATGATAAAAATTTGACTGCTGCCCATGTATGATTCCAAAACACTCCCCCAAATTAGGTTATAATAAATATTTGACTGCTGCCCACCAGTTGTTGACAGTAAGGTTCTAAGCACACAGGTTAGAGAAATGCTACTCCTCTCCAGCTTAGTGTTTTCAGCACCACGGACAGCGCCCAGTTCTTTGAAATAGTTGCTGTGGGAATGAATGAGTGAGTGAATGAATGAATACTGAATTGTGACAGCCTCTTCCCTCCGTGTGGAGCAAGCTCCCAGAGACACTCACATTGTCCTTGGCTTTCAGCCCTCAGATTACAACAAGTGGAAGTTCACCAACAGCCCCACATTTCTGGAGGTGCTGGAGGAGTTCCCGTCCCTGCGGGTGTCTGCCAGCTTCCTGCTCTCCCAGCTCCCTATTCTGAAGCCCCGGTACTACTCCATCAGCTCCTCCAGGGACCTCACACCCACGGAGATCCACCTCACTGTGGCCGTGCTCACGTACCGCACCCGAGGTGAGGCTGGGGCAGTGACTGCGGAGCAGCCCAAGTCTGCTACTTACTGGACAGCCATTCAACACCTCTGAGCTTTGATCTCCTCATCATTACACACCCATCTTCCAGCCCTGTTAACAGCAGTGGGAGGAGTATGGGAGAGATCACTATGAACCGGGCACCAAGCTAACTTCTTTGTAGATGTGACCTGAGAAGCACATTCACATGGTTTCTGAAAACCAGGCAGAGACCCTCTTTGCTCTGCTAAAGAACATTTGCAGGAAACCTGGGTTCCATCCCTGGGTTGGAAAGATCCTCTGGAAAAGGCAATGGCTACCCACTCCAGTATTCTTGCCTGGAGAATTCCATGGACAAAGGAGCCTTGCAGGTTACAATTACAGTCCATGGGGTTGCAAAGAGTCAACGTGACTGAGCGACTTTCACTCAAAGAACATCTGAAGAGGCCAGGGCTCAGTCCTTGGGGAGGGGAGGCAGGTGCACATCCTGTGAAAGCAGGATTCCACCCTGAGGGAAACCAACAGGACTTCTTGGTAGGAGCACTGGAGTAGGAGTTAGGAAAGCTGAGTTGTGACCTGATTCTACCGTTACCTGAGGGGCCTTGTACAAGTCACCTTCCCTCTCTGAGACTCAGCTTCTGCAGTGAGATAGCCTTGCCCGCTCTGAGTCCCTTTCAGCTTTTGCCAACTCTGGGCACATAGAGAGTAGAGCTCAGAACCGGGAGGAAAAGCAGCCCTCTGATTAAACCCTGTTGAGCGCCTGAGCGGGCAGTTCAGGGAGGAGCCACTGAAAGCGTTCATGCACGGGTGGCGGGGACCACGTTGGTCAGTTTGTGCTGTCCTTGCAGATGGCCAAGGTCCCCTGCACCATGGCGTCTGCAGCACGTGGCTCAGCAGCTTGAAGCCCCAAGACCCGGTGCCCTGCTTTGTGCGAAGGTAGGCACTCCTCCACTGTGTCTATTGTGGGACCACGGGCCCCGGGGAATACTGGGTTGAAAGGGAGGCTTCTGGGGTTTAGATGCCACTTGGGGTCTATTGGCCTGTAAAGAAGGCACTGGGGTCATCACACTGGGTGTCTCCTCACACTGGGTATCTCCCCTAGCGATAGAGCACAGCCAGGTCTCTAGCAGGGAGGTTGACAGCGGTGGTGGGCTCAGAAAACGAGGCTCAGCCTTTTTCCCAAAGGACCCCAGGGTGAGGTGATGGTGAATGTAGTTCACCTGGATGGGGGACATGAAATAACCTACTGGACTTGGAAAATCAAATTTGAGCTTGTTGTCTCCACTGCAACCCCCCGCCCCTCAACACTGCTGCCTCCACCACACCTCAGTTCCCGTGCCCCTGTCCTGTGTGCATGCATCAGACCCAGAGTCTCTGAGGACAGGACCTCTTTCCTTCTGTCTCCTCAGTGCCAGCGGCTTCCAGCTTCCCGAGGACCGCTCCCGTCCTTGCATCCTCATTGGGCCCGGCACGGGCATCGCCCCCTTCCGCAGTTTCTGGCAGCAGCGGCTCCATGAGGCTGAGCACAAAGGTATAACCGGAAGGCTCCCGGGGATGGGGAGGGGTGGTGCCCAGCGCCTGCCTGGGAGTAAAACTGTAACTGTAACCATCCCACAGACATTTCCTGGCCCCTCTCCCAAGTTTACCTCAGCCTGTGTGGAAAAATGATATGAATGCCCTGGGCCTCAGTTTCCTCATCTGTAAAATAGGGACAGTACTATTTTAGATAGGATGTGGTGGTGAAATGGGATTCCAGTTGGGTGCCCAGCTCAGCCAGCCTTGCAGCATGATCCGCCTGCCCTCTGCTGGCCACCCTGGTAACTGCAACCTGCTCTGGGTCTTGCAGGGCTCCAGGGCGGCCGCATGACCCTGGTTTTCGGGTGCCGCCGCCCAGAAGAGGACCACCTCTACTGGGAGGAGATGCTGGAGATGGCCCGCAAGGGGGTGCTGCACGAGGTGCACACCGCCTATTCCCGCCTGCCTGACCAGCCCAAGGTAAATACCACAACTGTGCGTGTAGAAAGGGCGGAGCATTTAAAGAACAGACTATGGTGGGTGTCTGGCTCCCCACAAGCTCCTTACTTCTGTGATCCTTCACCTCCTCAGCTCCAAAATAGAGGCAAGGGACTTGCCTGGTGTTCTAGGGGCTGAGACTCCATGCTCCCAATGCAGGGGACCAAGTTCAATCCCTGGTCAGGCATCATGCAACTAAAGATCCTGCATGCCGAAACAAAGACCCAGTGCAGCCAAATAAATATTTAAAAATAAAATGGAAGCCATGGTGCAGTCACCAGAGCAGTGCTGTGAAGCTACTGATGTACATTCACTCTTCCAGGAGAAGAGACAGGTCCTGAGATGGTCAGGGCTAAGTCAGGGTCATGTATGGGTTCATCCCCAGTGCCCAGCCTGCTGAAGGCTCCCCCCTCTGGATGTACAACTGTTGGGTGGGTGGTGGTCCAGGCACCGCAAGGCTGGAGGGTGGCTGCTGTTCCCTGAATGGCCTGCTGACTCACTCTGCTACCCCAGTGGGCACTTTGCCCCAAGAGCCTGGGCAGTCAGAACAGTCTCTTGGCTCAGCCTTTGTGAACTTGTCCCATTGAGTCCCTCCCATGCTGGTACTCCGTGCCTGGTGGCATCTCCATGCCTGGTGGCATCACTTGTGTGAAGCAAGAGCAGGGAGTCCCCGATTGACTCCAGGACTTCTGAATATCTGGGGAACCCTGCTCTGAATTACAAGGAGGGTCCCCTGGACAGTCTGCGCTGAGAGGCTTCATTTTCTGGGGTGTAAGCAGATGGGCCTCAGATCCCTGGGCAGGGCAAGTGGCTTGATTGATGCCTCTTTGAAGTGTGCTAAATTCAGAGCAAGTGTGCTAAATCTGGGAGCTCCACTGAAGGTCAGCTCCTCAAGGACAGGGCTGTGGCCGGTGTTCACCTCTCCAGCCCCAACTCAGGCCTGGGCCAGGCAGGGCGCCAGTGCACCTCCTCATCTCGACCTTGATTGTCCCCATGCAAGGCCCTGGCTGGGAGGGTGCTCACCCCATGGCCCCTTGTGCCCCCTCCCCACCTCCCCATGGCCAGGAGGCCTGACCGCAGCCTTTGCCCTCAATGGCGGGGGCCTGGACCCACCATCTGCTCTGGTTTCAGGTCTATGTTCAAGACATCCTGCGGCAGCGGCTGGCGGGCGAGGTGCTTCGCGTGCTGCACGAGGAGCAAGGCCACCTCTATGTCTGTGGGGATGTGCACATGGCCCGGGACGTGGCCCGCACCCTGAAGCAGCTGATGGCTACTGCGCTGAGCCTGAATGAGGAACAGGTGGAGGACTATTTCTTCCAGCTCAAGGTAGGGCCGCTGGTGGTGTGTGGGCTCGGGATGCGGGTCACAGGCATGGGCCTGGGAGCTGGAACCAGGGAACTCAGGCTCAGACTGAACTCAAAGGAATCCTAGAGAGGGCGGGAGGTCAGAGCTGGTGAGCTGTTAGAAGGCCTGACTCTCCATCCTGATCTGGTTGCTCAGTTAGACAAAGGCAAACGTGTTGATTTTCTGCAAGACACTCAGAGTCCCTAACATGCTGCTGTGCATCAAAGAGCTTGAAGACTGGGAGAAAGTGCACAGCATTTCCCAACCATATTTATCTCAGAGCCCACAGTGCCTGGAGCCCTGTGGGACAAGCACAGGGCAGGCTCAGTCGTGTCCGACTCTTTGCGACCCGGTGGACTGCAGCACACCAGGCTTTTCTGTCCTTCACCATCTCATGTTCATTGAGTCAACGATGCCATGCAATCATCTCGTCCTCCATCATCCCCTTCTCCTCCTGCCTTCTATCTTTACCGGCATCAGGGTCTTTTCCAATGAACAGCCTTTAATGGCCATCATAAAGCTTGGGGAGATGTTTTGTGGTTCACACCAGAGTGGGTACTCATGGGAGCTAAAGAGTTTTAAGTGAGATTCAAATCTAATCTAAGCATTGCAATTGGGAAGGCAAATAGTTCATGAGTGTCCGTGTGATGGGGAAACCAGGGAACCCTGGGGACTGGTCCCAGCCTGGACCTGCTGAGTGAGAGGGGGCTGCACCAGCAGAGCTGATATTAATACCTTGGTCTCTGTTTTCCCTTAAAGAACCAGAAGCGCTATCATGAAGACATCTTTGGTGCTGTATTTCCCTATGAGGTGAAAAAGGATGGGGCAGCAGGGCTGCCCAGCAATCCCAGAGCTCCAGGCACCCACAGAAGTTAAAGCTGCTGCCATGGAACTTAATGATGGCACCCACTCTCGATTATCTGAGGTCACAGGACTGGGGAGATTGGAGGGAGATTATATCCCCAAGCTTCTCATTTTATTTCCCCATCTCCTTCCCTCTCAAACCCTTTACTTGACCTGCTACCAAGTAGCAGCCTTGGAGACAGAGTGGAACCTTTTGTCTCTCTTGAGCCCCTGCTCCGGGGTGGTGGAGAGACTGGCCTCCCTGGTCCCTTGGAGACTAAATCTGCAGTGTCTGGCCAGAGGTGAGAAAGATGGAACTTCCTTGATTGCACCGCTTGGAGTGACCACCAGGAGGCGCTGTCACGCCACTCTGTATTTAACTGCCCATGTACAGTTATTTATGCCTCTGTATTTAAAACAAGCAAACCCCAGTCTGCCTCTTGGGCCTTCCTTGTATGATTCTATAACGGAGATATTTATACTAAATACATTTTATTTTAACCACACTGTATATGTATGTGTGTATTTTGTAAGGAAAGCAGCCTTAAGCTGTACAGAGTTAGGGTTGGCGGGGTGGTGGTGGGGTTCCCACAGCTTGGACAAAAATCCCCCACAAAGGGACATACCAGCTTGGCTACGTTGCTTCTCTGAAATGCCCACTGGGCCTGGGGGCAGCACATGAAGTTTTGTGCACATCTGAAAACCTGTGACGGAGGTGAGGAAGCACAGCTGGCCTGAGGGCGCCAGCTGAGCCGTGAGCTGCCAGTCCTTTAGTGAAGGCCTGCCCTGCAGCCCTGTCGCGGGAGTCACCGCCTTCTGCTCTGGGGCTGCCTGTTTCATGACAGTTTGGCCAATAATGATTTGGCTCCTGGGTGACAAAGCAGGTGAGGCTGGGCTACGTGTCAAGGACTTGATGGTGAGTGAAGGACACACGTCTTCCACAGGGAAGGCTTCCTCAGGGACTGAGCCCAGTGGGAACAAGGAAGGAACTCAGCCAGAGGCTAAGTGGAGGGTTGGCTAAATCTGGCTCCCAGCCTGGGTTTGGACTCTTGTTTCCTTGACTCCTTGGCCCCCTTTTCCCCTCCCCCACTCCTGCTCAGGTGGGGTGGCCGGGGGGTGGGGGAGGAGGAGGAGGGACACGCCACCGCAGTGTCCTAGCGATGCATCTGTACAACGTGGTCAAGGCCAGTGCCCTGGACCAGGGCCTCTGCCACTCCAGCGAGCAGGGGACCACTTGGGCTCTTGTTACATCGCAGACTGATGAGATCTGCAGCAGAGCCTGGATTCTCTATTTCTAAGGAGCCCCCAGGTGCTGCTGGTCCAAGCCCACCCTGGTATCCAAGGACTGGATTCTTGGAGTTAGCAGGATGTGCTGGCATCATGGGGAGGGACACAGAGCCGGGTCCCCCGGCACTGGCTCTGTGGCCGGCGGAGCCCCCACACTGAGTCTCTTCCCATTCCCCACATACAGACCCCCGATGCCGGGGGAACCACAGCGGAACCACACACACAGGCCTCTCTTCCGAGCCAGCTTCTCTGGAGCTCACCAGCCCCCTCCTCCCACTGGGACCCAGGGTTCTGCTGAACCGGCCCTGCGATGTGGCCGCCTGGTCCAGCCCATTTCAGAAGCATGGAGCCACTGGTTTTCTGGGGTTCACCTCTGTCACCAAGGTTCCAGCAAAGATTCCCGTCCAGAGGGGGTCTGAGCTTTCTCCCACACCCTTGTGGGGTTAGTGGGGGACCCGCGGGGAGCAGGGTGCAATGTCAGGAAGCCCCCTGATCAAAGTGAACCAATGATCTCTCCTTCCCCTTCCCTCAGCCAGGATCTTCTCAATTCCGGAGACAACAAAACGTCTCAAGATTCATTTAATAAAACCAACAAGTCTTTTTCTTTCTTTCTTTATTCGAAGGACACTGGGAAAAGGGACAGCCCCCTGCCGAGACAGTTCCGGTTCATTAGTGGGGGCCAGAGGGGTGTCAGCAGGGTAGACTTAACAGAGCGGGGAGAGGGTCAAGGTTGGAGAAAGGGGAGGGGTCGAGGATGCCGCTTCCCATGAGGAGTGACAGCTGGCACTTGGACTAGGTGAACTTGAATGGGGGATGGGAATGTGGTTTCGAGGCAGGTGGGGCTGCAGGCCTGGAGCCTGGGAAGGCCAGGACCCTCCCTTTCTGCCACAGGAACTGAACAGGGCCTTCTGCCTGTGGACCACCCATCTTCTGTAGGCTCTGGGTGCTGCCCGGTCCTGGCCAGCTGCCCTCTCCGCTCTGCGCTGGCTGCAGCCAGGAGCAGAGCCAGCCAAGGTCGTGATCTCTCCAGCAAAGCCCCCAGATGCTGGGCGGCCTGGGAAGGGCTGGGGCTGGGGCTGAGGCAGGGAAGATGTGGGTGGTGAGCAGATCCAGACAGCAGCACAGGGCAGGGCCGGTCTATGTCTGCACGTGGGTCAGCTGGATGTCGCCCCCCACCTCCAGGTTGTTGATGGCGGGCAGGTTCTTCAGGCGGTGGTGGTATTCAAACAGGTGCTGACTGTCCACGGCCACCTTGAAGCAGTGCCCTTCACACATGATCCACACCTGGACAGACAGACCCCCGACATTCGCACCCCACCTGGGCTGTCCTCAAGCGGAAGGCAGGCTCGTCTCCCTCCCTCCTTCCCAACTTCCCCAAACTTCAGTCAAGCAAGACCCAGACCTGCACTTGAGCCACACCGAAGGATTCCCTTGTGCCCAAACCCGCCTCGTGCGCTCCTTCCCAGCACCTTTTCCGTATTCTGTTCCCCGCCTCGCACCCCAACCCAGAACGTCATCGCTCCCCACCCTGCACACCTTGTCCACATGGATCACTGCTAACCCCTCTTCAGGATTCACCCTCCTTCCTCCAACCAGCCTTCCCACACCTCCTGTGCATTCACAGTCGCTCAGTCGTGTCCCATTCTTTACGATCCTTTGGACTTTAGCCCGCCAGGCTCCTCAGTCCATGGGATTCTCCAGGCAAGACTACTGGAGTGGGTTGCCATTTCCTTCTCCAGGGGAATCTTCCCAACCCAGGGATGGAACCCATGTCTCTTATGTCTCCTGCATTGGCAGGCAGATGCTTTACTTGCTGAGCTATTGGGGAAACTCCCCACCTCCTGACCCCCATCGAGTCAAGTCAGATGCCCCCTTAGGCCTGGCCTATGTCATCCATATCCCTAGGACCCGGCACACAGGCGTGGTCAGTGCTCGTGTTCCTGCTGCAGCAGCCCCTTAACTTGTCTTTTCCTTCCCGACACCCTCCAGAGGCACCGGGAGCACTTCTGTTAGACTATCATCGTGCCCGCCGCACACTGACACCAACAGAATAGTCCCTGCACGCCAGGCACTGTCCTAAGCATGTCACGGACACGATCTCATTTCCTTCTTGCTTCTCCACGAGATTGGTATTACTTGTAGCCCCATATTTTAGATGAGGAAATGGAAGCACAGAGCAGTTAAGCCACTTGCTTAAGGTCACACAGCCATCAAAGTGTACCGCTCTCTGGCTTGAAACACACCAACACCTGGTACTAAAATCCAAATCCCTTCGCTGGCCCCCAAGCCCTCTATTGGTCATTTTCAACTCTGGGAGAGGAGTATCAGGGCATATTTCAAAGCACAGATGGGGCTTCCCTGGTGGTCCAGAGGTTAAGAATCCGCCTGCCAATGCAGGGGACACCAGTCTGGTCCCTGGTCTGGGAAGATTCCACACGTTACTGAGCAACTAAGCCCCGGGGCCAGAACTACTGAGCCCACGAGCTGCAACAAGAGAAGCCACTGCCAACGAGAAGCCCATGCATCGCAACTGGAGAGCAGACCCGACTTGCCGCAACTAGAGAAAGCCCATGCACGGCAATGAAGACCCAGTGCACCCCCCCAAAAAAAATACAGATGCCCAGGCTCACCCCCTCATGGGCCTGGGGTGGGGCCAGGCATTGATTTTTCTTTTTCAAGCTCTCAGGTGGTCTGAGTGTATAGTCAGTGTTGAGAATCTAGCTCTGTGTCATCCCAGCCTCCAGAATTCCCACCCTCCACCCCTCACCTCTCTGTCCTCCCTGCTTCCTAGACAGGCCGTGCCCATGACCCTTCTCTCTGCTACTCCTAAATCTTGCAAGCTGGGCTCCTCCCACCACCGAGGTCCCACATGCACTCTGGCCTCCTCTGAGATCTGCCCCCTCCTAAGGCCGCAGGACCCTGGGGCTCACTTGTTCCTTATCCTACTTTGCTCTCTGTGTGGTACCCATTGCTATTCCACGGTGATCTGTCCATTGTTTCTTTCTTCCTCCTCCCACCTCGGTTGTAAACTCCATGGGGTCAGGACCTAGACTGCTGGCGTCATAACTGTCCCCCCAGCCCCTGGGGTACTTTCTGCTCAAAGTGGGCCTGGATGAAATAGCTGATAAATGACTGTTGAATGAGTGAGTGAGTGAGTGAATGAATGACACCTCATTCTCAAGTCCCATCCCACATTGATTGGCTGTGGGACCTTAGCAAGTGTGACCTTAGCAAGTAACCTACACTTGTGAATTAGTTTCCTTATCTGTAACAGCCGATAGTACCTGCCCCCTGCCTTATGCAGGACAGTAACAGTAAAAGATAATAGCAGTCATTTGGTGAACAGTTTCTCTTCTTCTGAGGCCAGGCCTCACACTAGAGGCGTCAACTCATGTCTCGATCAGCGTGCCCCCAGATGCCTTCCACCCGCTCCTCCATTTGCCCCTTGGGAGCCCCTTCAGGCTCCAGGTGGCAACATCTCACCGAGAAGCTCTGGCCTCGGAAGAAGGGCATCCCTCGTGGCAGGCTTCGCTCCTCAGACCCCCAGGAGCCGTTGATCTGCGTGTTGCGGACCACTGCATTCTCGTTGAAGCGGGGGTTCAGGTGGAAGGCGATGTCACTCCCTGAACGCAGGTTGATGTAGAACCTGGGGGGCGGGCCACTCCCATGGACTCTCTGCCCCGAGGCAGAGGGGTGGCCAGAATGACCTTGGGGTGTCTCTTCTCCCCAGGAGGCCTGGCTTACCTCTGAGCGCTGGGCAGGATGGTGCCCGACACCAGGATGCTCTTGGAGGGGTACAGCCCACCCAGGATGGAGGTGAAGAAAGGTAGCTGCTGTGGGAAGGGGATGGGGCAGGTCAGCCAGCAGCAGCCAGAGCAGCCGCCACCCTAGGGGGACCTTTGTGCCAATTTCTATACATCTGGACTGTCAGCCCACAGTTTGTTGTGTCTGTATCTTCAAGAAAGAACTCCATGGTATCTTTACTTGGCTCAGTAAACGACAAAGAAAACCTTTCCAGCATTCCTCAAATTAATGGACATTTACCTTCAGGAAAAGAGCTTTGGTTGGACGCAAAGGATGCTTAGGCTGAGAAGGGGAGGCTGTATGATATGCTAAGGGTGAAGGGATGATTTTAAAGGTGAAAGCTCCTTTTGTTAAGTCTTCTAAGTTACTTGGAAGTTTCCAGAACTTCAGTTTACTAAGGCACTGCTTTTAATTTTGAAAGCTGCCCTCTCCCCCTCCCCCCAACGCTGCACAGCACAAACCAAACCTCCCCTCCTCCCCGAGAAACCACTTACGTAAACCGGGTTGGGATACACCGCGGGTGGGATCACGGGATTCTGTTGAAATGAGATTGAGAACGTCAGGGCGGGAGTGCGTAAGCACACGTATGCGCAAACTCTTGTGAGACCGCGCGTTCTAGAGAGGATGCTCCAATAGAAGACTGAAGTAGTAAAGGTTTCAGCTCTTGGGTTTTCCCAGCCACCCTCCTCCGCATATCAACCTTGGTGGGCCTTCCTGTCGTACTCCTGGATCCCATCATGGTCACCTGCCTCTCAGCCCCTCCAAGGACAGCCCCATTGACTCTAGGCTCCTGTGTGCTTTGTCTCGGCAGGAGGCGGAGGCGGAGGCGGAGAAGCAGCCTACGCCCTTGATCAGCAGTGACAGACATCCCAGGGACTCGTCTTCTGGATGCAAGGTCTCATATCCAGATACTGGGAGCACTGCGCGTCACACCCACCCGCCACCCCAGGGACAGAAGGACCTGTTTTCCTGCTGGCCCCTGCTGCTGCTACTGCTAAGTCGCTTCAGTCGTGTCCGACTCTGTGCGACCCCATAGACGGCAGCCTACCAGGCTCCTCCGTCCCTGGGATTCTCCAGGCAAGAACACTGGAGTGACCACTAAGGG
The DNA here is from genome assembly GCF_027580195.1 of Bos mutus. Lineage (NCBI taxonomy): Eukaryota > Metazoa > Chordata > Mammalia > Artiodactyla > Bovidae > Bos > Bos mutus. The sequence goes on from NC_091635.1 coordinate 42,739,134, forward strand.
ATTAATTTCTTGCGCCACTGGGTAAATCCAGCCTGATCCAGAACCTCTACTGACTCTAAGGAGAGTTTTGTGTGCATGTCCCCTGAGCGAAAGACCTCAGCCCCAAATGGCCCCACCCTCCTTGCTAAATTGTTTTCTTCCTGACCCTGGACCTAGAGAATTCAGCCTCTGGTAAAGGGGCACTTAGTGGGGCTGTGAGCTGGTCAGAGTGTTCAGACTTACAGGGAACATCTGTCCAGGGGCGCTGTGTATGGTGTGGACGAAGGTCTGAGCCTGGAAGGAAGAAACCACGTTTTTAACCAGCTCTCACCTGTGCGAGACCACCACCTGCCCCCAGAGGTGGCACTTAACACTTAACTCTCTCCTCTTAGGAGAGTTTCATCTTGGGCTTGTAACCAGCCAGAAGGTACCTCCAAATTGGTGGGTAGAGATATTTCTTCTCTTACGGGCATGAGATAGGGGCAAAGGTTTCTTCTGAGAACAAATACGCATTTGTGGTGTGTGGCCTGTCTTTCTTAGGGGAATCACTCCAGCATAGCTTCACTTTGCAGAAGGAAGAAGTGGAAGCGGAGTCTTGGCGTCCTGTGGCTGCCCACAGACTGACAGGGGCCTGAGCAAACCAGTGGCCCTCGGGGCTGTTTCCCAATTCATCAGGGCTAGCCACCCTTCCCCCAACCCAAAACCCTCCCACTGTTACCACCACAGCCAGGCAGACGGTCCAGGGTCTGGCCTGGGTGGCCCTACCTTCCAATGGGAGAAGCCCAGTGTTTGGCTTGCTTCCTCCTTTAATCTACCACCTAGGGACTGAACCCGGGTCTCCTGCCTTGCAGGCAGATTCTTTACCTTCTGAGCCACTGGGAAAGCTCTCTTTTAACCCACAGGAAGAAACAAAGCGAAAAGCTTCTAAAGATAGAGCAAGAGACTTACAATGGGAGCCGAGTTGGCTGGCCAGATCCCTGGAGGCTGAAGGGGATGAGAAGCGAAAATAGTGGTTAACATTTGTGCCGCATGAGGGTGAGATGGCGGCAAGACCTGTGGTAAGAAATGCCTCCTTCCTGCTGCCGAGCAAGCCTTCCTGAGCCTTCTGGGCGCCCAGATTCTCACCCATCCCCCTCAGGATACACTGTGGTTATGCAACAGTGTCAGGGAGGGGTTGGAAGTGGAGGAGGGGGAACTTTCCCACTGGCTCCTTCAGAAGGAGAAAGTGAAAGTGTTAGTCACTCAGTAGTGTCTGATTCTTTGTGACCCCATGGACAGTAGCTCGCCAGGTTCTTCTTTCCATGGGATTCTCCAGGCAAGAATACTGGAGCGGGTTGCCATTCCCTTCTCCAGGAGATCCTCCTGACCCAGGGATCGAACCCGAGTCTCCTGCATTGCAGGCAGATTCTTTATCATCTGAGCCACCGGCAAAGCCCTCAAAAGGAGAGGAGGCCATATCTGATGCAGACCATTTCACTTCCTTTAGCTCCCTGAGACAAAACCATTATTCCCAGTGCCCTAATTCACCCATAAGGTGAACACTAACATTGGCTGGAGATTTGTTGTGTGCCAGGCTCTGGCTTCAAGACTTTACAAATGAGAGAGGCATCCTTACCTCCTGTTTTGCTGCTGAAGCAACCAGTTCTCAGGAAAATTAGGCAACTTGCCCAAGCTCACCCAGATATCAAGAGATAAAATCCAAAATGGTACCCAGTTCTTCTGATAGTATCCATCACGCCCCATCCTCCCCAGGCCAGGGCCAGAGTCGGGCTGCCCTGCAAAGGCTCCCTGGAGCTCTACCAATTCTGGGTCCACATGGCAGGAGGCAGGTGCCCTGGCTGTACCGTGATGGGCATGGGAAGGGCTGGGTAGAGAGACCCCCCTCCCCTCAGTCCTCACTGCTTAAGTGGCTGAGGAAAGGGCAGGTCCTGCTCCCCTTCCTGTCCAAGACCTTGCCTTCACCCAGCAGACTGTTCCTCTTGCAAACCTATTCCACATTCATTAACTGAGTCCCTACTGCATGCGAGGCGCTGTGGAAAATGCTGGGATACATGAATGAACCAGCTACAATCCGAGCCCACAGAGGGCCTGGTGGGTGTAGGGAAGCAGGGGAGAGGAGTGATGGAGAGACATACATAAGCACAGTTATATCAGGACATGATGACTGACGTAGCACAGAAATATTGAGAGTCTGTAGGGATGCAGGGGCATCCAGTGAGCCGCCAATCCGGGACGGAGCTCCACAGGAGCCACACTTAAGGAGAGCTTCGAAGGGCCATTCAGGGTTGGCTGGGGGTGAGTGGCAGAGCAAGCCCAGCACAGGGGCGGCACTTGCCAAAAGCATGGTGGCCCAAGACTGCCCCTCGTGAGTAGTGGAGGCTGCGTGAGCTTCATGGGTGAGGCCGGGAGGAAGACTGGGGCAAGCCTGAGGAGGATTCTGCAGATTCTGCTGGGGAATCTGGGCTTTCTCTAGAAGGACTTGGGGGCCTTTAGGACTTTAAAACATGGGGAAGTTGCAATTGGATTTGTGCGTGGGAACAAACAGTGGTGGTGGGTGGGTGGGTGTGTGGGGGTGGAGAGCCAGGCCATGGGTGGGGTGGTGAGGGGGTGGATGGCCTGGACCAAGCCAGTGGCTTTGGGAGGAGAGGCGCCGGTGCCCTGGAGAGATAATGACGGAAGGAAGAACTGAGGACAACTCCCAGGTCCCCAGCTCTGGGCTTGGGGGTGTGGATGAACCTTTGGGCATAACGGGGCCTGGAGACCTTGACTAGCCTGCTGACTAGACCAGTGTCTCAGACACTGTGTCCTTCGTGCTGATGGCTCAGCCTCCCCAGGCCTCTGTTAAACTCACATTTGATTTGCGCCCCCTGGGCCTGGGTGGGAGACAGACAGCCTGGGAGAACTGCACCTTGGAGCAGGCGGGCTGCTTGGGAGCTGCACGGATGTTCTGTTAAAACAAAACCCCATGCGCCATGGGGTGAACAGAAGCGTTAATGGAGCCAAGGAAGAGTGGGAAAGCAGGGGCCAGGCAGGGAGGAGCGAATCAGACAGGAGGGGGAGTGAGGGATGCGCAGGACCCACAGAGGAAAGGCTGGGCTGCAGGGAGTGACAGCAGGCTAGCCAGCGCTCTCTCCACCTCCATCTCGCTGTCCATCTCTCTCCACCTCCATCTCTCTCTCTGCCTCGATCTCTGTCCACCTCCATCCATCTCTCTCCACCTCCATCTCTCTCTGCCTCGGTCTCTCTCCACCTCCATCCATCTCTCTCCACCTCCATCTCTCTCTACCTCGATCTCTCTCCACCTCCATCTCTCTCTCTGCCTTGGTCTCTCTCCACCTCCATCCATCTCTCTCCACCTCCATCTCTCTGTCTACCTCGATCTCTCTCCACCTCCATCCATCTCTCTCCACCTCCATCTCTCTGTCTACCTCGATCTCTCTCCACCTCCATCCATCTCTCTCCACCTCCGTCTCTCTCTCCACCTCCATCTCTCTCCACCTCCATCTCTCTCCACTTCCATCCATCTCTCTCCACCTCCATCTCTCTCTCTGCTTTGGTCTCTCTCCACCTCCATCCATCTCTCTTCACCTCCATCTCTCTCTATCTTGATCTCTCTCCACCTCCATCTCTCTCTCTGCCTCAGTCTCTCTCCACCTCCATCTCTCTCCACTTCCATCCATCTCTCTCCACCTCCATCTCTCTCTCTGCTTTGGTCTCTCTCCACCTCCATCCATCTCTCTTCACCTCCATCTCTCTCTATCTTGATCTCTCTCCACCTCCATCTCTCTCTGCCCTCAGTCTCTCTCCACCTCCATCTCTCTCCACTTCCATCCATCTCTCTCCACCTCCATCTCTCTCTCTGCTTTGGTCTCTCTCCACCTCCATCCATCTCTCTTCACCTCCATCTTTCTCTACCTCGATCTCTCTCCACCTCCATCTCTCTCTCTTCCTCAGTCTCTCTCCACCTCCATCCATCTCTCTCCACCTCCATCTCTGTCTCTGCCTCGATCTCTCTCCACCTCCATCTCTCTTTCCATCTCTCTCCACCTCATCTCTCTTTCCATCTCTCTTTCCATCCCTCTCCATCTCTCTCCACCTCCCTCTCTCTCTCCTTCTCCATCTCTCCATCTCCACCTCCATCTCTCTTTCTATCATTGTCTCTCTCTCCATCTCTCTTTCCACTTCCTCTCTCCACCTGCACCTTGATCTCTCTGTCTCTCTCTCCACCTCCATCTCTCTCTCCATCTCTACTTTTCTCTCCTCTCTCCTCCACCCCCATGGGAGAGAGTTAAGGAGGGAAGGAATATGAAAGATGAAGACCAAAGAAGAGGACCCAGTATTTGTTAAGGGCCTGCTGCGTGCCTTTCCCATCTCAAGGTGCATGCACAGATACCAGAGTGGTGACAGTAGCTCCCAATCAGTAGCCTGAGGCCCTGCAGAATGTGAGCCCACCATACCCCAGTCTTCCCAGTTTTCACACAAAAAAACCGAAATCCAGATTTCCATGTGCTATTACCTGACCTTTTCCCTGCTACACTGTGGCAGAATGCACGTCCCGTAGAAAAGACCATCTTAACTACTTTTTAAGCGTGTGGGTCAGTGGTGTTAGGTTGACTTCCATAATTGTACAACCATCCCCACCATCCAACTCCAGAACTCTTTCATCTTGTAAAACTGCCCCTGACCTTTTAGATGTTGGTTACATGTTAAAAATTTCAGAACGCAGAGAAGATCAAATAGACCTGGGAGTGGCCCAGCAGGCTGTTCTGTGCCCTCGATGGCTGTGACCTCACTGAGCTGACACAGCGACCTGTGGGGCAGCAGACCCTGCTCCTTGCACAGCTGAGGAAACTGGGGCTGGGAGAGGTGAAGTCACTTGTCCCAGATCCCCCAACCAATGAGAATGGCAGAGCTGGGGATTTGAGTTGGATTCAGTTTGATTCCCAAGCCCGGGTTCTTTCTACCACCACACGGCCTCCTAAGCAGAGTGGGGATAGAGAGAAACAGAGACGAGTGGCATCTGAGTCCAGAAGACTGAGCGGGTGTCCCAAACAGAGACAGCGACACGAGGAGGAGGAGAAGAAGGGAGCTGGGGGCGTGGAAAGGAGACTGGCTGGCACTTTGGGTCCATGCAGCAGGGCCCAGGCCCAGGGAACTGGGCCCCGCTCCCAGCCCTGGGGGACGAGTGCTGGGTGGACAGTCTGACCTGGAAGCTGATGGAGGACAGCTGCACGACACCCGTGATGCTGATGGCGTCGATGCGGTGGAAGGGCACACGGTGGGCATACTGCGTGAAGAGGTTCCCGTTCACCATCACCTGCCGAGAGACGTGACATGCCAGGGAGGGGGACCCCAGCCAGGCGGGAGCACACCTGGGCCTCCGGGACCCCTGCTTCTAGAAGTTTAGACCTGCATCTAGTTTTCACATTTATTCCCTGTAGATCCGGGCATCAGCCTTCAGAGATGTGCCAGTCACAGGAACATGCTTGGGACCCAAAGGGCATCCAGACACTATCTCTGTCTGGCTCTAGTCGTTGCTTTTTCATTCTTTTGGTTGTTTGTTTATTGCAGTAGTTTGTCTTTCTAAGCATAGCTCACCTGGGGTATTACTGAAATATGCATGTTGAAATATACATACAAATGTTGGTGGGGAGCAGAGGTGACGTCAGGTTATATGACAAGGGTGTGACAACATTCGTGTTCACAAAGAGAAGCACAGACACAGGTGGACTCACTCCGCCCCCTCCTTCTTCCCAAGCCCAGAGACACTGCTCTGCTTGCCAAACCAATGTGCAATGTCCTGCTGCTGCTGCTAAGTAAAACCAAGTCCTTAATTACACCTGGATAAAGGCACCAACAAGGTAACAGGAAAAAGAAATGTTCCCAGAGACCTGGAGTGGAAGAAGGGGTACAACAGAGAAATGGAAATAACTTGGACTGTAGAGACACCAGGAAGCCAAAAAGCCCCATGGTGACCTCTAGTGCTTATTTCTGGAGTAAAAGAAGCAACTACACTTGTAAAATGCAAGGGAAGGTGTAAGGGGACTGCAGCCTTACAAGGAAATGATCCTCTTCTCTGTACAAAGGTGTTGTTCACGTGACTATTTTAAGACCATACATGGCGCCTGATCGAGACAGGGGGACAGGCAGCTGAAGGGACGAGAGGAGAGTTCCAACTCACCCTGAACTCTGAGCTCTGAACCTGGAAGCAGAGCTCAAATGAACACCCCCTCTGGAAGGGCATATGCATCTTCCTCTCCTCCGTCCCCCAGCTTCCTCTCTGCTTCGTGTTGCAGACCACATACCCACCCTCTTCAAACCGAGGATTGAAGTGGAAGGCAATGTCACTGTCGTTATAGCCGGTCTGAAGGTTCACAGCAAACCTAGATGGGGGGAAATCAGGCGGTGCTTGGTGTCCTGGTTTACTCCCAAGGGTGGGAGCAGGAAGTCCTCACACTTTTCATTGACATCCGTCTGGGAACCCGCACACAGCCTGCATGGCTGGTTGATGCCCATCCCTACTCTGCTGCTGTCTGTTTTGTTCACCTAATTTGCACTAATGTGCTTTTGTTCAGTTACCACATTTTGCCCTTACAGTGTGAATTTCTCTGGGTAAAGAAATTTGTATCCAAGTTGGAACTCAAAAAACGTGCCTGGAAGGGAGAGCCTTTTGGACCAAGTGGTCGCCGAGGCCTGCCCACGTCCACTAAGTTGGGACAGAAGAGGACAAGTGGAAAGAACTGGTGGGACCCCTACAGAGACGGTGTCTAAAGGGGAGATGTAGAATAAACCCTAGCTCTCCGGGCATGGAGGCCGTCGTGTGTCCACCTGCCCCCAGTGAGGTCAGCAGGCCTGGACCCCGAGCCCAGCTCTGCCCTGTTTGTTGTTTGCGATGACCAAGACCACGCTATTCAAGCTGCCCCACCCAGGAAAGGGGGTGATTGCCTTCCTTCAGGGATGATGATCGAGGCGGCCCGAGGATGCCAAGTAAGTGATTCTTTGTTCCCATCTCTCCTCACCTTCCCAACCTCCTCTGGGTACAGCCATGACTCTAAGGTGAGGGCTAAAAAGAAAAGGAGCTTCCAAGGGGCCTGGCTCATGAAGGGGGTGCAATCAATGTTTGTTCTGACTTTTCCCAGATGGAACTCCTGCATGTCCCCAAACCAAGTTCTGATCTGAGGTTCTCCAGCAAGAATTCTGTCCCACCACCTTGCCTGAACTCAGAACCAGTGCGGTTCACAGCCTGCTTCTCAGAGTTACTCTGGTCTCCCCAACCAACACGCAGCAGCCCGAGAGCACGCCTCGTTCCCGTGCCAGCCCCACAGAGCCCGGCGCTGCAGCACACCCACGGGCGGCCCTCAGCGGACATTCTCTCTGCAGGGCCAAGTTTTGGTTTTTTCTTTGTTTGGACTGTGCAGCATGGCCTGCAGGATCTTAGCTCCTCAACTAAGGATGGCACCCTTGCCCGCTGCAGTGGAAGCGTGGAGGGGTGCCCACACACCTTCCAGGGAAAGCCTGAGAACCCATTGCTTTATCAGTTGCGAGGGTGAGTTTGGGGTGTTGTCCTCAACACTAAGGTGCTTGGTGAGCTCTCAGCCAGCAAGACCAACAGAACTGGCCGGGACCTGAGCCCTAGATGCTCCCTCCGGGAGCACCAAAAGGAAAGGATGTTCCAAGTGATTCTAGAGTGAGAAAATCAAAGTCCCTGTTCCTCTTAAAGTGAAGAATAGTGTTTCTGAAATATCGGGGTGTAATCTTCCCTTTGCCGTCCTCCAGCTTCATGGCTGTGTTCCTTTGAAAATTCTGCCCCAGGGAAGGAGAGAACAGCAGCTCCCATCAGAAGGGGGACGATCGGAGGTAGAGACAGGTCTGTTAGACAGAGTGGAGTAGAAAACCCTCCTGTGTTGGGAGGAAGGGTCGGCACAGGGATGGGGAGAGAGGAGGGATGGGAGTTCAGAGACAAGGGTCCCGATTCCCCTGCTGGGACGGTTTCTGGGAAACCAGGTGCCTCACCTCCCTCCGAGTCCCCTGGGGGCACGCAGGGCTCTCAGAGTCCCATGGTCAGTGTGCCTATGTCACCTGGCAGGGGAGGCAGTGGCAGAGGAAGTCATCTAGAGGCTTCTGAGGGAACTCACGTGTCCAGAGGGGCCTCGGTGTACACTGTGGACCTCAGGGTGCAGCCCACCTGGACGCCACCCGCACAGGCACATGTTGCAGGCCTCTGGGTCACCCGGCCCTCGGCAGGGGTCAGTCAGGGCTGCTTGAGCCACTGATGACCCTCCCGCCTCTGAGAATATGTGCAAGCTCTTCTGTGTTCACAGACAGCCCACCTCGGGAAGGAGGGGGATGGGAAACAGAGCCGAGATATTTATTCTTTGAATTGACTTTAGCAGCAAAGACCTTGAAACTGAAAGACACCAAACCGCGACTTTGAGGGCAAGTTTAGATATTTCCATGTCAGCCCACATGAGGTTTTTGAAGCAGATGCAGGTGCCTGCAGGAAATGGAGGGAGTTGACATGTCTGCAGCTCTGGGTCACTGTGTACGAGGTTCAGTCCCAGAACTCTGCTCTGGGCTGGCCTGCTTCCCTCCCTAGACTGTGAGCGTCCATCCCCCCTGTCTCTGGGAAGTCTGCTTAATGGTGCCCTGGATGCTACAAGCAAGTGGCCGGGGTCTCATGTATTGTTGGCAGGGCCGGGCCCTTCCCATCCCCGGAGCCAGGTGCGGACACTTGGAGGATGCTGAGTGGACCCTCCTGAGCTGACAGCACTGTGGTTCACTCAGGGCGAGGCTGAGAGAGACAATTCCCGGTACCTGTTCCCGCCTGAGGGAAGAACGGCCCCAATGATGGTGATCTTGTGTCCATCCTGGAGACCCCCTTGGATCATCCCAGTGAAGGGGACAACCTGTGGGGAGGAGATGGTGGTCAGTGTCTCCTGCTTCCTTCTCTCCACACTAGAGAAAGCCTGCACACAACCTACTGCAGACATAAAAAGATTTTAATAAAACAAATAAATAGATAAAGGATCCGTGGTTCTGGTGAAGAGGCTTCATTTTAGAGCCAGGCATTCTCCAGGTTTGAATCCTGATTCTGCTGCTCGTTACCTGAATGGCCTTGGGAAGCTTACGTAACTTCTCTTTGCCTCAGTTTCCTCATTTGTGAAATAGGGATAAACCCTACTTTTGGGGTGAGATTCATGATTGAATGAGAAAGTCTGTGGAAGATTCCATCGTGTAATAGGCTGTCTCTCTACCACCCCCAACCCCCACCACTGCTTCCATCTTGGTCTCTGAGCAAAATTCCTAAATTAGTTACATCTCAACTTTCGAAGCTTCCTTCCAAATGCCTGATGGTGTTATACAAACTGCCTTACACACTGTACTATCTCCTAGTCAATTTTCACATTTTTCAAGCTGTTGAAGTCTTGTCTACCTTCTCCTTTAAGTCAATTCCCTACAAAAATTAAATGCTTATATAAAATGGATAATCAACAAAGACCTACAGTATGGCACAGGTAACTCTGCTCAATGATATGGAGCAACCTACGTGGGAAAAGAATTTGGAAAAGAATAGATACATATATGTGTATAACGAATTACTTTGCTGTACACCTGAAGCTAACATAGCATTGTTAATCAACTATACTCCAATAGAAAATAAAAATATAGAAAATTTTTTAAAAAAAAAGGAAAAAAACTCTCATACACACACACACATGCAGTGCTGCCAGAAATGAGGCAAGTGATTTACATATTTGAGCTGGCCAGGTAGGGGACAGTAGGGAGTGCTGGGGACTGCAGCAAAGTAGGCATCATCTTCCTTATCTAAAGAGCAGTGTCCACTCAGCTGTAACCTGTGATTACCTTCCAGTCCAGTGTGGACAGAGCTTCCATCTTACTAGGAGAAGACAGAAATCTGGATTTTTTTTTTCCTCTGTAAAGCTTTCTACTTTCTGGGGCAAAAATCCTTTAAAAAGGATTGTAGAAGAGTTTCTTTGTGATAGAGACACATAATGAATGTTTGCAATGAGCTGATATATCTAGATTTGCTGCAAAATAATCCAGGGGTGGAAAGGGAAGGAGGGTTGGATAGAAGTGAAGCAGATAGGTCAAGAGTTGAAACTGAGGGATGGGTGTGTGTTGTTTATGATACTGTTCTCTCCACATTATATATTTTCTTTGGCAGCAAATTAAAGTAAACACTGTGAAGACCAAACAAAAAGCACCCACAAGCCCAGTTCAGTCCTACCCTGTGTCCTTGAACCGTGCAACCACTCAGAGTCCAGGGAAGCCCCTCCGAGCCCGGTGTGCACAGCTGGCCCTGGGAGATAACCAGTGACGCCAGGATCCATTCAGACAGACTGTGCTCTCCATGCACCTTGGGCAGAGGTGTCTTTTGTGGCCCCCCCGGTCAGGTCTGAACTCGGCCATAAATACTTTGGTGACCTTAAGCAAATCACAGTGTCTCTGCACCTCTGAGTTCTTTCTGTTGTCTGTCCATGTCAGTGATTTTGGAGTCGAACCAGCCTGACACAGTGAGGCTGACCAGCATGGTGGACTTTCCCGAAGAAGAATCCCCTTATTTGTTTGTTGAAGCCTCTTAAGAGCCTTTCATACCATTATGAAAGACAAGGCTTAAAATATATCCTTCTGGCAGCATGGGCGCCTCCCTCAAGCATATTCACATGAAGGTATAAAGAACTGAAAGTGTGATGGGATGAAGTCCTCAGGGCACAGAAGGAAGGCGGGATGGAGGAAGCCCTGTGTGGGCCAGGGGGGCGGGCAGTACAGTTAATCTTAGGAAATGTGTGTGTGTGTGTGTGTGTGTGTGTTTAGTTGCTCAGTCATGTCCAACTTTTTGCGACCCCATGGACTATAGGTGCCAGGCTCCTCTGTCCGCAGGATTTTCCAGGCAAGAATACTGGAGTGGGTTGCCATTCCCTTCTCCACGGGATCTTTCCAACACAGGGGTTGAACCTAAGTCTCCTGCATGGCAGGGAGATTCTTTAACTTCTGAGCCACCAAGGAAGCCGTGGCTCAGACAGTAAAGAATCTTAGGAAATGATTCCCCCAAAAAGCTTTGTGAGATTTTAATGTCTTAAATGACATCCTCAAATTCTGAAACACAAGATTATTTCAAATTGAGTATAGTCCTAAAGACAAGATTATTATAGTTGCATTATAATTATAAAGAATCAGAAGCAAGTCCAAAAGTCCACCAGGAAGAAAACAGTGAAATTAATTTGGTATTTCCATACAATGGACTTAATGGAGACTTGATAAAAGAAGAGGAAGAAGGGAACTCTTTGAGAATTGATATGGAGTGATGCCACATGGATTATTTTAAAAATGGGTGGGGGAGGCTATATACATATATTTACTAATTATAAATAAAGCATTATGTAAAAACATTTCTGGAATGATTCAAACAAACCATTAATATTGGTTGACTCCAAGGAGGGTTGGGTGGACTGAATAATTACCACTCTCCCCTCTGCCCTACCAAAAATGTCTACATGATAATTCCTGGAAGTTGTGAATATACTACTTTATACAGCAAAGGGAGTTTTGCAGATGTGATTAGGTTAAGGATCTTGAGATAGGTTATTGCAGATTATCTGCATGGGCCCAGTGTAGTCACAGGGTCCTCAAAGAGGGAGGCCGAAGAGGAGGGTCAGTAGTAGATGTGACAACAGAAGCGAGAAACTGCTAGCTTTAAAGAAGGAGGAAGGGGCCACAAGCCAAGGCAAGCGAGCAGCCTCGGGAAACTGGGAAAGTCAAGGAAGCATTCTCCCCGAAGCCTCCAGAAGAGAACCGCCTTGCTGACACTTTGACTTTAGATTTTGACCTCAGAACTGTAACAGAATAAACTTGTATCGCTTTCAGCCTGGCTGGCCAAGGACCCCTCTGTGCATGTGTGTGTTGTGTGTCTGTGATCTTAGCAAGAAACAGCAGCACCTAGAGGACTCGGAGGAAGGATTTTTATGTTGGATTTATGGTCCCACAGCATGGACTCGCCTCCCAACTCCCCGGGCTGGCAGCTCTGATGTTGCATGACCTGTCTGCACCCCAGTTCCCTCCTCAGAACGGTGAGACACTAGTGAGGCCAGCCTGGCAGTGTCCTTGAGAGGATTAGGTGAAAGGCTAAGTGGAAAGCCCTTGGCTGGAAAGACTTGACAAGGGTAGCTGTCTACAGCAGGATGACCTAATCCTTTTGCTGGGATCGAACTAGGTCTCAGCTCTTGGCCATGCCTGGAGACTGAGGATCTTTCCCTCCTCTTCATATCCTTCCAGAAAGAGGAACCAGGCCCTACAGGCCAGGGGTGGGCAGTCCCCTTCTGGAGACCCAGTGTCACAGAGGCCACCCAGCCATACCTGGCTAGGGGGCTCACCCACAGGGGGCAGCACTGCTACCCTTTGGTGGCCTCCCTTCCGTGTCTTTGTTATCTCATTATCCCCTTTCCTCTAAACCACATAGGTCATTATTGGTGACATGTTTACAGATGAGGAAACAGGAACAAGAAGGTTGTCCAACTTTCCTGAAGTCACACAGCTGGGCAGTGATAGAGACAGGTTTGAATCCCAACACCCATGCTTTTATCCCCGACCCAGGCCGCTTCTCACGGTGAAGCCCTGATCCTGTTGGACTGAACAGCGAGTCCTGTCCTGACTCTGATGGCTGCTGCCCTCTGGCCCTCTGGGGGCTGGGCCAGATGAGACCAGAGCAGGGCATTGGCGAGTAATAGGGGTGCTCCTGAGGCATTTCCTAGAGGCACTGACTCAGCCGAATGGCCGGGCGGGTGACCCTCATGTTGCACTTGGGAGGAAGTGAGGTCCCGGATACTAGAGGTCCCTGGGTGGCCTGGGGGCGGGTGGCCACGTGGGGTGGACAGTGCTGCCGGTCCCTGGGGGGCTGCACCAGCCTCTTTCTCGTCCAGACTTTGAGGCCTTGCTGTCAGTAGAAGGAATTTCCTTCTAATTTCAAATTAGAATCCAAGTACTAATGGCTTTTGAATCCAAGGATTAGAAAGGAAAAATGTGTCTTCAGAATAATAAAATGTCAGGGCCCGGAAGGGGCTCCGGGTCCCCCCTCTGAGGGAGAAGGAAACCTAGGTGTCACATCCTGACCCTAAGGTCACCGTGGAAGCAGCCACTGGGGGGGGGCCCAGCTTCCTCCAGCCCCAACAGGAACCCCTCAAAGTGGGCTGAGGGGCACTGGACACTGCCTGGAGCAAGCAGGCCCAGCGGGGCCCCCGGGGAGGTGGGCTTGAGTGTGGAGTCCAGCAGTCCCCAGTACCTGCTGTCCCCCCATGCTTCCCCAGGAAGGACTCCACCTGCCCAGCCTGTCAGGAAGCTGAGGTCGGGAGAGGCTCCTACTGAAGGACCAGGCCCAAGACACAGAGAGCACGGAGATCTCCTGAGACCCGGCCTGCCACATGCCTGCTTCCTGCTCACCCAGGGCTCTCTCCATGGGCACTTGCTTCCTCGGTCACTTACCATCCGGGGACATTTGACAAGTGACTTCCACCTGTCTGAACCTGTTTTCTATTTATGACCTGGGGCTGATAAGGTTCACAGGGTTTAAACACCACCCGCAATGGGCCTCCACACAAGAGGCAAAGGGCACAAGACGCAGCCCTTGCACCCCTCAGGGCCCCTCTCCCCCATAACTCCCCAGAGGGTCCTTCTCAGATAGCCTTGACCTGCCCTGCCTTACTCTCTCCCCCGTCAGGGAGCAGACACCTCCTCAGGAGGCCTTCCCTGCCACCCCCAGACTCCTATTAATTCTAAACGCTTCCACAGTGAGCCAGACACCTTTCAGGCTCTCTCAGTGTACTACCTCGCTTAATTCTTCCCCCAGCCCTAGGCAGTGACTTGAAGATTATCCCCATTGTACAGATGCAAAAATTGAGGCCCAGAGACATAAAGCAACTTGCTGGAGGTTGCGTGTGCATGCCTGCTCAGTGGTTTAGTTGTGTCCAGCTGTTTAGTCATGTCCCTTTGGAATGTAGCCCGCCAGGCTCCTCTGTCCATGGGACTTTCCAGGCAAGAATGCTGGAATGCATTGCGTTTCCTGCATTTCCTCCTGCAAGAGATCCTCCTCACCCAGGGATGGGGGTCCGCATCTGAGCCACCTGGGATGCTTGTGGTCACCCAGCTAGTACATGGCTGAACCCAGGGAGGTCATCTTCAAGGTAAGTGCATTTCGCTTCCACGCTGGGTTGTTAGCCTCCCCAGAAGCCCTGTGTACCTCTCCCTTCGGGCAAAAGAAAATGATTAATAATCTCTTTTCTAGTTATGATGTGGGCCCTTCTTCCCCCACTGAGCATTTAGAGCAGGAGTGGCAGCCAGAGAAAGTTCAGTAAACCTTTGCTTACGGAATCCTCGTGATGCTCATCCGCTGCAGCCCTGCGTGGTGCTAGGGGGACGAGACGAGCTCGGAGCAGAAATTCTGTCAGGAGCTGGTGTGTCTGCCTTTCTTTTGTTCTCATTTGGATGCCCCCCACCCCCCATCCCCTGCAAGAGCTCCTGTTACCTGCAGGAGCTGTGACACCTGTCCCTCCCCTCCCCCAGCTGAGGCCACCCCTAGCCCCGGGAACTCACTGGGTTTATGTAGGAAGCCTGGGCACCACCGAAGGCCATTTCTCCACCGCCTCTGTAGCCACTGCCACTTCTCCCGCTGGCTTAATGAAGAAATAGAAACCTAAGCAATCTGGCAGTTATTCAATGGGGAGGAGCCCAGGGCAAGAGGAAATAGGTGGAGACAAACAGCAGGGGATAGAAGCGAAAGCTCCTCCAGTGCTCTCTCTCCTCTCTCCTGTGCTCCGCCCCGAGTCAGAACAGGTCCCAGAAGTTCCTGTAGGCTCAGAGATCCTCACCGCATGCACACCACAGCGAGCTTCTCGGAGACACGCCCCGATGTTGTGGTTGTGTCATGAATGTCCAGACAACAGTGGGACTGCTTGGCACGGCCCATGCAGATGGGGGCTGCCTGTGCATGGGGTGGCGGTGGTACTGGGAAGGCCTGACTATAACTGTTTTTCCAGGCCGAGTAACAGAGGCTCAGAGAGTCTAAGGGTCACACAGCTCATCAGAGGCAGCTGAGCCATCTGAGGCCACTCGGTGGTGGTGGTGTTCGGTTGCTCAGTCGTGTCTGACTCTTTGTGACTCCATGGACTGCAGCACACCAGGCTTCCCTGTCCTTCACCATCTCCTGGAGCTTGCTCAAGCTCATGTTCATTGAGTCCGTGATGCCACCCAACCATCTCATCCTGTCACCCCCTTTTCCTCCTGCCCTCAATCTTTCCCAGCATCACGGTCTTTTCCAATGAGTTGGCCCTTTGCATCAGGTAGCCAAAGTATTGGAGCTTCATCTTCAACATCAGTCCTTCCAATGTATATTCAGGGTTCATTTCCTTTGGGATTGACTGGTTTGATTTCCTTGCAGTCCAAGGTACTTTTAAGAGTCTTCTCTAGCACCACAGTTCAAAAGCATCAGTAGGGTCTGGAAAAGGTATCCTCCCCTTTAAAATTATATCCCTAATATAAAAACATTATCATGTTGGGACTTCCCTGGTGGTCCCATGGTTAGGACTCTGCACTTCCACTGCAGGGAGCATGGGTTTGATCCCTGGTAAGGGACCTAAGAGTCTATATGCTGCCTGGCATGGAAAAAAAAGAAAAGAAAAACATAATCACGTAGAAAGAAATGTCTTGCAAATATAAAACCTCACATTGAAGTTTACCTTGAAGCGAAGTGAAGTGAAAGTTGCTCAGTCGTGTCCAACTTTTTGCAGCTCCATGGACTGTAGCCTGCCAGGCTCCTCTGTCTATGGAATTGTTCAGGCCAGAATACTGGAGTGGGTAGCCTTTCCCTTCTCCAGGGGATCTCCCCAACCCAGGGATCAAACCCAGGTCTTCTGCAATGCAGGCAGAGACGTCTGAGCCATCAGAGAAGTCCAAGAATACTGGAGTGGGTAGCCTACCCCTTCTCCAGGGGATCTTCCCAACTCAGGACTTGAACCGGAGTCTCCTGCATTGCAGGCAGATTCTTTACCAGCTGAGCTACCAGGAAAGCCCAAGGTTACCTTAGCATTGTGTATAATGATGCCCCAGGAGCTTCTGACCCTTTTCTCTACCAATTTCTCTCTTCTCTCTCCTTTGATTTTGGGCTTTGGAATGGGGAGCGGATAAGTCCCAGACATTCCAACTGACGTGGATACCAGGGCAGTATATTGAATAAGCTGTCTTTAATTGGCTCCACCACATTGTTAAGGGAAATGATTGACTGAAACAGACTCAGGATCAACTGGATCTCGGATGGAGATGCAGAGGAAAGACATAGCAACAGTAGTCCTATCTGAGGTCAAGAGGGTCCCCACACCATGTGGCAGAGACAGGGCCCGAGGGTCCAGGCTGGACGAACAACTGAGGGTCCTACTGGAGCCGAGTGGAGAGCAGGTGCTCCAGGGCTGCTCCCTTCTTGTGCTTCAGAATTTGCAAAGATGGACTTCTTTGAGATGTTTCCATAGACTGAGGCCATATGCCTTCTCTCTCCCCTCTCTGTCCTCACTAGATTCCTGGATCAACTGAAACTTACCAAATTTAAGGGGCAGGGGCAGATGGCACAGTTGGAACAGAAAGGAGAAAAAGAAGGGAAAATTCTTAGTAATTCTCTTCAACATCAGGGGGTAAGGGGACTGTTTTCTCATTGACTGGGATATGGAGCAACTGGAACTCTCATTCACTGCAGGTTGGGGTAAAATACAGCAGCATTGGAAACCTGTTGGTGGATCATAATAAAGTCAACCTTCTACCGCTCCCGTGTCCTGGCTCTTCTGCTCCTAGATATTTATTTGAGATAGGTGAGAACATACACATGTGTGCATAACAGCTTCACTTATCATAGCCCCTTACTGGAAATAACAAACTGTTCACCAGCAGTAGAAAGGAAAATTGAATGGTGATATGCCTTCAGTGGACTGAAAGCAGAAGTGTTGCCCACTGCATTTGTGACCCCATGGTCTGTAGCCCACCAGGCCCCTCTGTCCATGGAATTCTCCAGGGAAGAATACCAGAGTGGGTTGCCATTCCCTTCTCCAGGGGATCTTCCCAACCCAGGGATTGAACCCAGGTCTCCTGCATTGCAGACAGATTCTTAATGGTCTGAGGCACAGAGAGGCCCTACAGCGGGCTGCCCTCAGCAACAAAAAGGGACTGAAGATGCAAGCAAGTGCATCAGTGAAACTCACAGATGAGCACAGGAGCCAGAAACAAATGAGCACTGGCTAGGAGCATTCTGATTACATAACACCCAACATCCGTCGGAATAGTGATGACCTGTGGAGGGCACCAACTAAGAAGGACCCTAAAGAGTCATCTGGGTGCCGGAAGTGTCCTAGAGCTTGACCTCAGTGGTGGCCCACACAGCTGTTTACAACATAAAAACTCATCCAGCAGCCTAGGGTCTGTGGATTTACCTGAATCGTATCTCAATAAAGTTCTGTTTTCATTTTTATATATATTAAAAAAAAAAAAGAAAAAGAAAAACCTCCCAGGGCCCAGGCAGACACAGGGACAGCTAGAGTTCCAGGAAGTACTCACTTTGGCATTGCTAGGTGGCTTGGAGGTGAGTCCCAGGGAGTCCAGCCCCAAAGGAGAGCCCAGGGTCCTCTGCTCCTGCCCTGCAGGGAGGGGCAACAGCCAACATGAAGGCCAATGGGTTTTCAGGTGATGGAGACAGTAGGGAGGCGTCTCCAAGACCCAGTGCCTGGCACAGTTGACCTCAGCAGCCTGGCATCACTGTGCAGTCACTGAGACTTGTTCCCAGGGCCTGGCTTTTGTCTTAAGAAGGTGAGAGGCAGCCCTCAGAGCTCCGTTTTTGAAAGTCCAGACACTTGTCTGAGGCTCTCTGTTCTCTGCATCGTGGATGGTAAATCTGTTCTAAATGTGTCGGCCACCTCACACTCTTGAAAAACCAGAAACTGACAAGTATTGATGAGGATGTGGAGGAAGGAGGCCTTTTGTGCTGTGGGTGGGAATATTTAATGGGAAGGTGGTGATGGGAAATGTAGTATATGTGCTTGATCCTAAGGGCCTGGCGTTAAGCCTCTGATTGTCAAAGCACCCATTTCGAAGACACCCATCTTGTGTAAACACATCACCAGCTGTATGACAACTTCTAAGCAAGCACCCAGTCTGGCCTCACCCATGACATTCTCCTTCCTGGGAAGCTTTGGGGTACCTAGATAACCATGTGTGGGACCCCACATGTCTCTTCCTGCTCCTTGGTCCCTGCTTAACCACCCCACCCTTGGACCCTAGTAAGAGCCCCCACTCCCACCTCCCATTTGGATGATCTTGTGTAGCCCTCAGGACTTGAGAGTAATAATCCTTGTTTTTTTTCAAAGCTCCCAGACTGTTGTTGCTGAGCAGCACCCTGTAATAGTAGTAAGAACCACGAGGGCCAGTCCAGCCACAGCACTGGCTCCAGCTGGGCTAATGACCTGGGGGCTCCCACAGGTTCTAAAGACCCACGTGAGCACCCCCAGACGTTCCTAAACTGACAGCATCAGCATGCATAGGCTGAGACGGATGTCACAAAACAGTATGGCTGCTGCTGCTAAGTCGTGTCCGACTCTGTGCGACCCCATAGACGGCAGCCCACCAGGCTGCCCCGTCCCTGGGAGTTTCCAGGCAAGAACACTGGAGTGGGTTGCCATTTCCTTCTCCAATGCATGAAAGTGAAAAGTGAAAGTGAAGTCGCTCAGTTGTGTCCGACTCTTCGAGACCCCATGGACTGCAGCCTACCAGGCTCCTCCGTCCATGGGATTTTCTAGGCAAGAGTACTGGAGTGGGGTGCCATCACCTTCTCCGAAAACAGTATGGAGGTTCCTCTAAAAACTCAACATAGAATTACCATATGATCCAGCAATTCCACTTCTGGGTGTAAACCTTAAATAACTGAAGGCAGGGACTTGAGGAGATGTTGGTACACCCATGTTCACGGTATTATTTACAACAGCCAAGAGACAGAACCAGCCCAAGTATCTATTATGGATGACTATGTTAGGTAGGTAGAATAGGGAAAAGGAGTCCAAAATGGCGGTGGCTAAAAGACAAGGAAGGTCAAAGGAAGGTCCGAGGACCAGAGTGAAGACTTCAGGCAGAACAAACAGAACAAACAGCACTCCTGGCTAAGCCCAATCTGCATAGGGCAGGCCCAGGTGGAGGAAAAAAACATATAAAAGGAGGAGCCAAAGCACTTTCTCTCGGACTCTCTCTCCCACGTGCGTGTGCTCTTTTCTTTCTCTCTCTCTCTCTCACTCTCTCTCCTGCTATCTTCTAAATAAAATAGAGCTGTAACACTGATTTGCCTAAGAGCTGTAGCACGGTTTGTCCAAGACCCGAGAGCTGTGACACGCCGAGGGCTTTAATGTCCGTTGCTCCAAATCTTTGTTGTGATGAGACAAAGAACCAAGGAACATACACTCGCGAGACAACTAGATAAGCAAAATGTGGTCTATACATACAATACAATGGCATTCAGCCTTGAAAAGGAGGGGAATTCTGACTCAGGTTTTAGCATGTGTGAACTTTGATGACGTTGAGGAAGGAAGAAATTTTCCTCTACCCCTCTAGGTTCTTCTGGCCAGTCTAAGAATTAAATTGAAAGAAGACAGATTAACAGGAGAAAATCTAACAAAAGTTTAGTAACATATATACATGGGAGAGACCCAGAAGAACTAACTCACCAAAATGGTCGAAGCCCTCACCTTAAATACCACCTTGAGCTAAGACAGAAGAGGATGTTGAGGGCAATGGTTGGGATTTCAATGAGGAAGAAGCCAGATAAACAAATGCTTGGTAAATAAGAGCTTTCTGGGTGCAGAGTGGACTCTGACCTCTCCAGGTTTCACCCAGAACACCTCGCCCATGTTCTGTAGATATCGTAGGTCCCGGCTGTATTATTGGAACAGGTCTTTATCTACATTCTTTGCAGCAGTTGAGGAGGAGTAACAAGAAAAACTTCAGGTCTTCAGGTTCTTAAAAAGATTTGGCCTAAATGAATCCTCCTTGTGACACATTTTGGTATGTGTCACAAGTGACACATTTTGGGATGGCAAATTTTGCTCCCCTACACTGTTTTAGTCTTTCACCATTTGCAAGATGTAGCATATTGCAGGCCTTATTTGATATGATTGTCATGAGCATTGATTGAGCTGAGGCTGGAAAGCACTTAGTTTGGCTGTGACTCACCAAAGTGAGTCCCAGTTGTCTTCCATCAGGAGATTTGACAGCAATAGGAGCAAAGACTCCCCTTTAACCTCCTTGGAAGAGACTGTACCAGGTCGTCCCAACTACCCAGATGACAGTCAAGCTCCAGGGACTTGAACCTTGGATACACATCTCACAACTGAAGAAGATCCCACCTGATACCTGGTGCTGTACGAATGCTGGAGACCTTGAACCAAACTGAGGAGGAAGAGTAGCTGACATTCAGGTAAACTGCTTCTGCCCAAGATGATGGATGATTTTATACTTTAATTAAGCATGAAACCCTTTCTCCTTTTCCCTTTCCTTTCCTCCAGCATTGACCTGGAAAGATAATACCCTCCTCTAAATCCCACAAGCCATTGCTAAGGAAGGTAATCTTTCAACTGAATTTATCATCTAAGTTTCCAACCATCTGAAACTAGATCAGACTTACCTCCACTCACTAAGAGCTCATCCACCTGCAGTAAAGCCAATCTACTGACACTGGGTGGCAGGAAAGGAAAGTGCAGCGTTTATTGCAGGCACCAAGCAAGGAGTCCAGACAGCTAATGCTTGAAAGGCCCGAACTCTCCTATGGCTTTCAGGAACAGGTTTTAAAGACAGGGTGAGGTAGAGGGTTGAGTGGGGTATGATCAGCTCATGGATATCTTCTGATTGGTTGGTGGTGTTGACTAAAAAAACTCCCACAACTTGAGAGTTGTGAGTGAAGTTTTATTTGGGGCAAAATGAGGATTGTAGCCCAGGAGGCAGCATCTCAGATAACTGTGAGTTCAGCTCAGTTCAGTTCAGTCGCTCAGTCGTGTCCGACTCTTTGCGACCCCATGAATCGCAACACGCCAGGCCTCCCTGTCCATCACCAACTCCCAGAGTTCACCCAAACTCATGTCCGTCGAGTCGGTGATGCCATCCAGCCATCTCATCCTCTGTCGTCCCCTTCTCCTCTTGCCCCCAATCCCTCCCAGCATCAGAGTCTTTTCCAATGAGTCAACTCTTCACATGAGGTGGCCATCGTATTGGAGTTTCAGCTTTAGCATCATTCCTTCCAAAGAATACCCAGGACTGATCTCCTTTAGAATGGACTGGTTGGATCTCCTTGCAGTCCAAGGGACTCTCAAGAGTCTTCTCCAAAACCACAGTTCAAAAGAATCAATTCTTCGGCGCTCAGCCTTCTTCACAGTCCAACTCTCACATCCATGCATGACCACTGGAAAAACCTTAGCCTTGACTAGACAGACCTATGTTGGCAAAGTAATGTCTCTGCTTTTGAATATGCTATCTAGGTTGGTCATAACTTTCCTTCCAAGGAGTAAGCATCTTTTAATTTCATGGCTACAATCACCATCTGCAGTGATTTTGGAGCCCCCAAAAATAAAGTCTGACACTCTTTCCACTGTTTCCCCATCTATTTCCCATGAAGTGATGGGACCAGATGCCATGATCTTAGTTTTCTGAATGTTGAGCTTTAAGCCAACTTTTTCACTCTCCTCTTTCACTTTCATCAAGAGGCTCTTTAGCTCTTCTTCACTTTCTGCCATAAGGGTGGTGTCATCTGCCTATCTGAGGTTTTTGATATTTCTCCTGGCAATCTTGATTCCAGCTTGTGCTTCTTCCAGCCCAGCGTTTCTCATGATGTACTCTGCATATAAGTTAAATAAACAGGGTGACAATATACAGCCTTGACGTACTCCTTTTCCTATTTGGAACCAGTCTGTTGTTCCATGTCCAGTTCTAACTGCTGCTTCCTGACCTGCATATAGGTTTCTCAAAAGGCAGGTCAGGTGGTCTGGTATTCCCATCTCTTAAAGAATTCTCCACAGTTTATTGTGATCCACACAGTCAAAGGCTTCAACATAGTCAATAAAGCAGAAATAGATGTTTTTCTGGAACTCTCTTGCTTTTTCCATGATCCAGCAGATGTTAGCAATTTGATCTCTGGTTCCTCTGCCTTTTCTAAAACCAGCCTGAACATCTGGAAGTTCACGGTTCACGTATTGCTGAAGCCTGGCTTGGAGAATTCTGAGCATTACTTTACTAGCGTGTGAGATGAGTGCAATTGTGCGGTAGTCTGAACATTCTTTGGCATTACCTTTCTTTGGGATTGGAATGAAAACTGACGTTTTCCAGTCCTGTAGCCACTGCTGAGTTTTCCAAATTTGCTGGCATATTGAGTGCAACACTTTCACAGCATCATCTTTCAGGATTTGAAATAGCTCAACTGGAATTCCATCACCTCCACTAGCTTTGTTTGTAGTGATGCTTTCTAAGTCCCACTTGACTTCACTGAAATTCCAGGATGTCTGGCTCTAGGTGAGTGATCACACCATTGTGATTATCTGGGTCGTGAAGATCTTTTTTGTACAGTTCTTCTGTGTATTCTTGCTACCTCTTCTTAATATCTTCTGCTTCTGTTAGGTCCATACCATTTCTGTCCTTTATCAAGCCCATCTTTACATGAAGTGGTCCCTTGGTATCTCTAATTTTCTTGAAGAGATCTCTAGTCTTTCTCATTCTGTTGTTTCCCTCTATTTCTTTGCATTCATCGCTGAGGAAGGCTTTCTTATCTCTTCTTGCTATTGTTTGGAACTCTGCATTCAGATGCTTATATCTTTCCTTTTCTCCTTTGCTTTTTGCTTCTCTTCTTTTCACAGCTATTTGTAAGGCCTCCCCAGACAGCCATTTTGCTTTTTTGCATTTCTTTTCCATGGGGATGGCCTTGATCCCTGTCTCCTTGATCTCTTGAACCTCCGTCCATAGTTCATCAGGCACTCTATCAGATCTAGACCCTTAAATCTATTTCTCACTTCCACTCTATAATCATAAGGAATTTGATTTAGGTCATACCTGAATGGTCTAGTGGTTTTCCCTACTTTCTTCAATTTAAGTCTGAATTTGGCAATAAGGAGTTCATGATCCGAGCCACAGTCAGCTCCCAGTCTTGTTTTTGCTGACTGTATAGAGCTTCTCCATCTTTATCTGCCGCGCAGATAGCTCTGAGAGACTGCTCCAAAGCGGCAGTGGGAAAAGGTCAATATATAAGGTTTTGGTGAAGAGGGAGTTCAATACCATGAAACACTCATTTTACAAAAGGCTTTTTGTTGGTCATGAGGATCTGATGTCACCATGAAGGGATTTAGTGCTTCTGTAGATATGAGGAGATGCAAGCATTGAGATCATAAAATCTGTTCCTAAAAGCATCCAACTATCTAAAGACCTGTCCCGCCTGATTTCCTGGAGCATAGAGTGCCTCCCTCCACCCTGCACTCCCTCAGAGGGTGTTGCAGGTCAACAGATGCAGCATGGGGCTCACTCTCCGTAGAGGCGGGTGGCAAACGCCTTTGTGGTCAGTCGTTGGCAATGCTCTTGGTAAGTGCCCATTTGTGGTTGACAGCGGTGAGGTAACTGGGAGTCAATATCATCAAGCTTCTGGTCCCAGCCTGTTTGAGGTCTACATGCTATGGGTGGCATAGAGATAACTCCTTCCACCTAGTGGAGGTTTCTACATCTGCAAAACAACACAAAGGATTTGGCTCAGAAGATTATGTATCGCCCGGAGGAAGAACTAAAGGAACTAAACACATTGACCGTGTTCAATGGCTAAACTATTATCATTTTGACCTGTTTGACTGTTTTCCTTCGTTTCTGTGCTTTTCTCACTTCTCTGATTAAATTTTTTTCCTTGGACTTGGGGAAGGCCTAGGAGGCTAACTACAGACAGGAAGGTAGTGGTGGGGCTGTCACAGGAAGCCTCCATTGGCCCTGCTCTGTTACAAATGTGACGGAAATTAAACAAAAACATCATGACCACTAAATACCATATCAAAGGTCAACAAAGCTGTGGGAACTACAGATCAGTTACTGAGAGTAATGGCAATGCCTTATCTCTTGGTTAACCTGACATTTTGCTCAAAAGTGGGGAATAGTTAAAGAGAAAAACACAGGGTCAAAATGAAGACACTTTTGCTAAAGTCTTTGATACCAAACCGGGATGTAATACCTGACCTAATTATAGCTTCCACCTTCCCCAGAAATGTAGTCTTAATCAGCCAGTTTGGAATTTTCTGGTCAGCACCCTGGAGGTTATCTGCCTCCTGGGCTCTCTCCATCCTCAGGAGGAAGAAGCAATCTGTCTGACCTTTTTTCCCCCTAAATGGTGGTGAAATGCACACCACAAAGAACTGACCATCTTAAGTATTTTTAACTGTACAGTTTGGTGGTGTAGAGTTGACTCCCATAGATGGGGAGCCAACAAGCCACCATGAAGCTCTAGAATTTTTCATCTCGCAAAACAGCTCCCGACCTTTTCTTTTTAAAAAAAAAAAATATTTAATTTTAATTGGAGGATAATTCCTTTACAATATTGTAAAGCAATATTGCTGGTTTCTGTGTTGATTTCTGCCATACATCAACAAGAATCAGCCATAGGTTTACATATGACCCCTCCCTCTTGAACCTCCCTCTCATCTCCCACTCCTCATTACCATAAGTAAAATAGATAGCCCCCGGGAATTTGCTGTACGACTCAGGGAGCTCAACTTGATGCTCTGTGACATCCTGCCCTTTATGAATTTTAGACTTTCAAGAATTTGAAAACACAGAGAGGGTCAAATAGACTCAGCTGTGACCCAGACAGGCTATTCTGTGCCCCATGATGTAGAGTGCCTCATTGAACTCACACGAAAACCCTGGGACAGCAGACCATGCTCCTTCCACAGGTGAGCAAACCAAGGCTGGGAGAGATGAAGTCATTTCTAAGATCTCCCAGCCTACGAGAATGGCAGAACTAGAGATTCAAACTGGATTCAGTTTTATTTCAAAGCCTGGGTTCTTTCTAGAACCACACGGCCACCTAACCAGGATGGGGGATGGAGAATGGCAAGAGACGAGTGGTCAGCTCCCCTCCCATCTCCCCAAGCCCAGAGACGCCACTCTGCTCTCAAAAGCAACTACAATGCCCTGCACAACTAAGCAACAATGTAACAGAAAAACAAATGTTCCCAGGGACCTGGAGTGGAAGAAGGGCTACAGCAGAGGAATGGAAACAGTTTGGACATTAAAGACTGGGGAGGCCAAAAAGCGCTATGGTGATTTATCTGGTGCTTATTTCCAGAGTAAAAAAAGGAACAGGTGTACCTGTAGATGCCGGTGAAGATGTGTGAGGGGACTGCAGCCTTACAAGGAAATGGTCCTCTTTTCTGTACAAAGGTGTTGCTCACGTGACTAAAGACTGCTCAGTGGGCCTGGTAGGCTGCAGTCCATGGGGTCTCTAGGAGTCGGACACAACTGAGTGACTTCACTTTCACTTTTCACTTTCATGCATTGGAGAAGGAAATGGCAACCCACTCCAGTGTTCTTGCCTGGAGAATCCCAGGGACGGCGGAACCTGGTGGGCTGCCGTCTATGGGGTCGCAGAGAGTCGGACACGACTGAAGCGACTTAGCAGCAGCAGCAGCAGCAGTGGGCCTGACTGAGCTAGGGGACAGGCAGCTGAAGCAAAGAGAGGAGAGTTCCAACTCACCTTGAACTCCGAGCTCTGTACGTGGAAGCAGAGCTCAAACCTACCTTCCCTCTGGAAAGGAATCTCCCAGATCCTCACCTCAGTCCCCCATTTTCCTTCTTGCCTTGTGTTGCAGACCACATACCTGTCACATTTAAACTGAGGGTTGAAGTGGAAGACAATGTCAGTGGGAAATCAGACAACGTGCTGGCTGACTGCCAAGGGCGGGAACAGGAGATGCTCACACTTTGACCAACTGACATCGTCTGGGAACCTGTGAGCAATCTAGTGGCTGGTTGGTACCGTGCCTAGTTGGTTGCCATCACTTTTGTCTACCTAATTTGCATTTAGTGTGTTTTGGGGCAGTTACCGCAGTTTGCCCTTAGAGTGTGATTTTTGAAAAATATGGAGGTAATGGGTAAAGAAATCTGCGTCCAAGATGGAAGGGGAGAAATGTGCTTGGTTATGAGAGTCTTTGGGGACAAGTGGCGGTTCACTGGAGGCCAGCCCAGGTCTGCTTAGCTGGTAAAGAAGAGGACAAATAGAAAGAACAGGTGCATTGATGGGACACCTACAGAGATGGTAGAGACACAGCAAATACGAGGTCTCCAGGTGCTGGGATCTCAGAGTGTGAGTCTGTCCTTCAGTGGAGGCCGTTGTGTGTCCACCCGACCTGAGTGAGGTCAGCAGGCCTGGACCCTGACCCCATCTCTGCACTCTTTGTCACTTGCAGTGACCTTGCTATCCTCAAGCTGCCCCACCCAGAGAGGCGGTGACTGCCTTCCTTCGGGAATGATGACTGAGGCAGCCCAAGTATGCTCCCAAGCAAGTAACACTTCTTCTCAACTCTCTTCTGAGGAAGCCCCTCACATCTCAGTGTTCTCTGAGTACAGCCATGACTATAAGAAGCCTGAACACAAAAGGAGCTTCCGAGGGACCTGACTCACCAAGCATGCATAGTCGCTCAGTCACGTCCAACTCTTTGAGATCCTTTGGACTGTAGCCTGCCAGGCTCCTCTGTCCATGGGATTTTTCAGGCAAAGATACTGGAGTGGGTTGCCATTTCCTCCTCCAGGGGCTCTCACCAAGCAAGGGAAGGAACTCGTGTCTTTTGTGTCTCGCACATTGCAGGCGTAACCTTTATTTGCTGAGCTATCAGGCAGAGGGCACAATAAATGTTTGTTTTGCCTTTTTCCAGTTAGCGCTCACCCATGTTCCCAAATCAAGTCCGTCCAATCTGAGTTTCTCCAGGGAGTGAGGGTCTGACTTCCACCACCTTGCCTGAACTCAGCACCTGTATGTTTTGCAGCTTCCTGGGGTCACTCAGGCTCCCTAGCTAACACACGGAAGCCAGACAGCATGCCTCACCCCCACGTCATCCCCACAGAGCTAGGTGCTGGACCACACCCACGGGTGGCCCTTGATGGATACTCTACTTGTAGATCCTGTGTTTTGTTTCGGTTTTTATTTTTTGTGGCTTGGCTTGCAAGACCTCAGTTTCCCAGTCAGGGATGGAACCTGCGCCCTCTCCATTGGGAGCCTAGAGTCTTAATCACTGGACCATCAGGGAATTCCTGAGAACCTGTTTGCTTTCTCACTTAAGGGGGCGAGTTCTGGGTGCTGAACTCAACACTGGGGCACTCTGTAAGCACTCAACCAGCAGGCCCCATGGGAGCCAGCTTAAAGCTGAGCCTAACTGCTCCCTCTGGAAACACCAAAAGGAAAGGAAGCTCTTGGTGATCCTAGAACAAGAACAAGAATATCTAAGTTCCTTCTCCTCTTAAAATGAAGAGTGTTTCTGAAATATCTCTGGGGGTTTTCCCTTTGCAGTCCCCCAGCTTCATTGCTGTGTTCCTTTGAAAATTCCATCCCCGGGAAGGAGAGAACAACAGCTCCCATCAGAAAGGGGACCCTCGGAGGTAGAGATAGGCTCTATTAGACAGAGTGGGAGTAGAAAGCCATCCTGTGCTGGGAGGAAGGGTCAGCAGAGGAAGAGGGAGAGAGAGGGATGGAAGTTCAGAGTCAAGGTGCGGATTCCCCTGCTGGGAGGGTTTCTGGAGAACTGGGTGCCTCACTTCCCTCTGAGTCCCATAGTCAGTGTGACTGTGTCACCTGGCAGGGGAAGCAGTGGCAGAGGAAGTCATCCAGAAACCAGATGCAGAGGTAGGGCTGTGGGGGAGGGGCCTGGAGGGATCCAGAAGGTCCTGAGCCCCATGCAAAGTGATGAGAGGACCAGTGAGGGCAGAAGCCAGCTGAGATTGCACAGAGAGGCTTCCGAGATAGGGCACATGTCCAGAAGGGCTCCCGTGGGCACTGTGGACCTCAGGGTGCAGCCCATGAGAACCCCACCCAAACTAGGCACAGGTCCCAGGCCACCCAGCCACCCAGAGCTCAGCAGAGCTCCTTGTGAACACCTGAGGACCCCTCCCACCTCTGAGAATATGTGCAAGTTCTTCTCTGTTCCCAGATGGCCCACCTTGGGAAGGAGGGAGATGGGAAACAGAGCTGAGATACTTGAGCGTGAGCTTCAGCAGCCCCCAAGCACTTGCTGCCCCCATCCCACCCCCACGCCTGTGAAGGGCTCCATCAGCCCACCTGGCCAGCCTCTCAGGAAGCTGAGGCCGGGAGAGGCTCCTACTGCAGGGCCGGGCCAGGACACAGGGAGCACAGCAACGTCGTGGGCCCCCAGCTGCTGCTGCCTGCCCGCCTCCTCCTCTCCCAGGGCTCTCTGTGGGCACCTCCTTCCTTGCCATCTAGGGACCTTTGACAAGTGGCCTCTACCTCTATAAGATTCAGTTTTATGTATATGATATGGGGATGATAAGGATTTAAACCAGCTGTCCCCAACCTTTGGTAGCAGGTTCTGGTATCATGGGAGACAATTTTTCTAAGCACGTGGGGATGGGAGTGATGGGTAGTGGCTGTAAATACAGATGAAATTTTTCTAACTCTTTTGCCACCCAACTCCTGCTGTGAAGCCTGGCTCCTAACAGGCCAGAGACCAATACCAGTCTGCGGGCTGGGGTTTGGGGAACCCTGGTTTAAGCAAGGCTGCCTAGGACAGTGCCTTCACAAAGGAAGCAAAAAGGCAGCCATTTGTGCCCCTGTGCAGGGGCACCTGCTCCCCTGACTCAGGCACCCTTGACCCGCCCTGCCTTGCTCTCAGCAGGCAGACGCCTCCTCAGGAGGCCTTCCCTGCTGCCTGCAGACTCCTGACAATTCAAACACCTCCGTGGCGTCCACGGTGGGGCAGACACCATTCAAGTTCTCTTAATGGACTAAGTCACTTATCTTTCCCCCAGCCCTGGGCAGTGACTGGAGGATTATCCCCATTATACAGATACAGAAACTGAGGCCCAGAGAGGGAAAGTTATTTGCTTGAGGTCACCCAGTTATTAAGTGGCTGAACCCAGGGAGGACTTCTTCAAGGTAAGTACCCTTTGCTGCCATGGTGAGTTGTTACTCTCCCAGAGGCTCTGGTTACCTCTCCCTTCATGCAAAGCAATAAAAAAAAAAAAGAGCATCTCCTTCCTAGTTGTTATGTAGGTCCTTCTTGCTCGTCTGAGCACCTAGAACAGGAGAGGCACCTGGAGAGAGCTCAGCAAACATGTGTCACGTGCACAAACATGTGCTCCACACCCACTCCAACCCAGAGTGACACCTGGGAGACGGGGGTGGGGCAGAAGTTGTGTAAGGTTGCCATAGCTGGTGTATCTGTCCTTGCGTTTTCTTTAGGACGCCACCTTCCCCCACCCCCAGTCACCAGCAGGAGCTGTTTCCTCAGAGCCCCAGAGATGCTTCCTGCCCGCTGGGGCTGCCCCCAGCCCCGGAACTCACTGGATTCACATAGGCAGCCTGGGTGTCAACGAAGGGCATCTCTCTACCACCTCTGTGCCCACTGCTGCTTTGCATGCTGAGTGATCAGGCCCTGCAAGGAGAGGACTTAACAAGATATAGAATCCAAAATAACTTACCTGTTATTCAATGGGGAGGAGCCAAGAATAAGATAATGTGGGTTTAGAGAAGAGGAGAAAGGTAGGGAGGAGGACTGAGGGTGGAAGTGGGTACTCCTCACCCGGGACCTTTCTCTCTGCTCTCCTCCTGCTCTCTGATCCAAGACCAGATAGTTCATAGAGGTTCATGTATATTCAGAGATCCTCACCACACGCACACGACAGCGAGCTTCTAGAAGACACTGCCCCTGAGCATGTGGCTGTGTCATGAATGGCCAGACAACAAACCCGAGTGATGGGACCTGCCTGTCTATGGGATGGCAGTGCTCCCGGGAAGGCCTGGTTATACCCATTTTGCAGACAGGGGAACTGAGGCTCAGAGACTCTATGGGTCATGCCCAAGGTCACACAGCTCATTAGTGGCAGCCTAAGCCATATGAGGCTACTTTGGTTCTTAAAGTGGTCTTCCTCCCCTTTAAAATTCTATTCCTCACATATAAACATTATCATATAGAGAGAAATGTCTTGCAAATAGAAAACCTCGTACTGGAGGTTCCCTTATCCTTGTGTACAATGATGCTCCGGGAGCTTCTGATCCCTCCTCTCTATGAATTTCTCTCTTAAATCTGGGCTTTAGAATGGGGAGCAGAGAGGTCTCAGACATAATACAAAATTTCAAGTGACATGAAGGTGGGTGCAATGTGTTGAATAAACTGTTTTTAATGGGCACCAGCACCTTGTTAAAGGAAATGATTAACTGAAATAGAGACTCAGGATCAGCTGGGTAAGGATGCATGGTGGGCAGGAAAGGCATGATGACAATAGACCTACGTGGTGTCAAGTGGGTCCTATCGTGTGCTAGAGACAGGGCCCTAGGGTCCAGCCTGGACAGGCAGCTGACATCCTGCAGGCACTGAGGGAGAGCAGGTGTCCCTGGGTCCGCATATGGGTCTGCACCTCTCTCCCTTCTTGCACTTACCTGGGTGCCCCAGAATTTGCAAAGACTGACTTCTTTGAGATGCTCCTATAGACTGAGCCCACTTGCTTCCTCTATCTACCCTCCATCCCCAGTAAATTCCTGGGTCAACCAGAATTCAAATGGATTTAAGATGCAGAAGACACAGCTGAAGCAAAAAGGAGGAAAAGGACGCATTCTTTGCAATCCTCTTTGACGACTGGCATACCCAGCAACTGGAACTCATTCACTGCAGGTTGGAGTGTAAAACAACAGTATTGAAAACATGTTGGTGGATCATAATAAAGTCAAACCTCTACCTCTCCTGTGTCCTGGCTCTTCTGCTCCTAGATATTTACCCAAGAGAGATGAGAACATACGCATATGCGCATAACAGCTTCACTCATCATAACCCCGCACTGGAAGCACACGACTGTTTACAAGTCGGAGAAAGAAAAAATGAATGGTGATATACCTACAATGTACTAGCCTTCTGCAATAAAAAGGGACTGAAGATACAGGCAAGGTCATCAACGAACCTCACAGTTGAGCACATGAGCCAGACACAGCTGAGCACAGGCTGGGAGCATTTTGATTACATTAAATCCAACAACCTATCAGAAAAGTGGTTACTCGTTGTGGGAGCCAACTATGAGAGACCTGAAAGAGTTATCTGGGTGCTGAAAATGTCTAGAGCTTGGTCCGGATGGTGGTGACACAGCTGTTTACAAAATAAAATCTCATCCAGAAGCCTAGCTCCAGGAATGTTAAGTGGTGAGGCTGTGACGGGAAATGCAGTGCACATGCCTGATCCTAAGGGCCTCGCATTAAGCTTCTCTTTGCTAAAGCATCCTTTTCAAACAGCTGGAGACAGCTTCAATTCAAGGTGCCAGGCCAGCCCAGCCCATGAAGTTCTGGTTTCCAGAAAACCTTGGGAACCTACATAATCATGTGAGAGAACCTGAATGTCTCTTCCCGCCCCCTGGCTCCTGCCTAAGCACCCTCACCCTTCATTTCAGCTCAATTCAGTTCAGTCACTCAGTCTGACTTTTTGCAACACCATGGACTACCAACTCCCGGAGCTTGCTCAAACTCTTGTCCATCGACTCAGTGATGCCATCTAACCATCTTATCCTCTGTCATCCCCTTCTCGTGCCTTCAATTTAGGACTGATTTCCTTTAGGATTGACTGGTTTGATCTCCTTGCAGTCCAAGGGACTCTCAAGAGTCTTCTCCAACACCACAGTTCAAAAGCATCAATTCTTCAGTGCTCAGCTTTCTTTGTAGTCCAACTCTCACATCCATAAATAACCACTGGAAATACCATAGCTTTGACTATGCAGACTTTTGTCAGCAAAGTAATGTCTCTGCTTTTAAATATGCTGTCTAGATTTGTCCTAGCTTTTCTTCCAAGGAGCAAACGTCTTTTAATTTCATGGCTGCAGTCACCATCTGCAGTGATTTGGGAGCCCAAGAAAAGAAAATCTGTCAGTTTCCATCGTTCCCCCCTCTATTTGCCATGAAGTGATGGGACCAGATGCAATGATCTTCATTTTCTGAATGTTGAGATTTAAGCCAACTTTTTCACTCTCCTCTTTCGCTTTCACCAAAAGGCTCTTTAGTTCCTCTTTGCTTTCTGCCTTAAGGGTGGTGTCATCTGCATGTTTGATGTTACTGATACTTGGTTATTATTTGGGGTTCAAGGAACCCCACCCTTGGATCCCAATGAAGGCAGAACTCCAGGTCTGTACTCTCTCCCTCTCGTCTCCACTGGCCATTGTCACTGTGTGGCCCTCAGGCCCCGAGAGTAATAATCCTTGAGCGCCCTGATGATCGTTGCTAATATGTGTCTTGCAACTGTAAAAAGAACTCCAAGGTCCTGTCCAGCCACAACTTTGTCTCCAGCTGGGGAGATGCTTTTGGGCGCTCCCACCAGTGGTAACGGCCCCCATGAAGGCCCCAGGTATTCCTGAATGGTTAGCATCACTGTGCATAGGCTGAGACAGACATCAACAAACAGTATGAAGATTCCTCCAAAACTAAACATAGAATTCCCGTATGATGCAAAAACTCCACTTCTGGGTATATACCCTGAAAAACTGAAAGCAGGGGCTTGAAGAGATATGTGTACACTCGTGTTCATGGTATTATTCACAGCAACCAAGCAATAGAAGCAACCCAAGAGTCTATCATGGATGACTCGATAAGCAAAATGTGGTCTGTACATGCAATGAGATATCATTCAGCGGTGAAAAGGAAGGGAATTCTGGGAATTACTTGCTGGTCAAGTGGTTAGGAGAGAAGGTGATGGCACCCCACTCCAGTACTCTTGCCTGGAAAATCCCATGGATGGAGGAGCCTGGTAGGCTGCAGTCCATGGGGTCGCGAAGAATCGGATACAACTGAGCAACTTCACTTTCACTTTTCACTTTCATGCATTGGAGAAGGAAATGGCAACACACTCCAGTGTTCTTGCCTGGAGAATCCCAGGGACGGGGGAGCCTGGTGGGCTGCCATCTGTTGGGTTGCCCAGAATTGGACACGACTGAAGTGACTTAGCAGCAGCAAGTGGTTAGGACTCTGCGCATTTACCGCCAAGGGTATGAGTTTAATCCTTGATTAGGAAACTAAGATTTCACACTCTGTGCAGCACAGCCAGAAAAAAATAAAAAAGGGGAAGGAAATTCTGAGACAACATGGATGTTGGGGAAGTAAGAAATTTTCCTGTACCTGACTAGGTTCTTCTGGCTGGTCTAAGAAATGAATTGATATGAGACAGATTAACAGGAGAAAAATCTAACAAGGGTTTAATAACACATATACAAGAGAGAGATACAGGAGAACTAACCCAACAAAATAGTCAAAGCCCTCACCTTAAATGCCACTTTCAGCTAAAGACACCAGAGACTGTTGAGGGTAATGTTTAGGGACTTCAATGAGGAGGAAGGCTATGCACAGAAAAACAAATGTTTGGTCAATAAGTGCTCGCTGGGCACAGAGTTGACACCAATCTCGAGGCCCTTCCAGGTTCCCCCACCACACCTCGCCCAAGTTCTTCCATAGATACCACTGGTCATGGCTCTATTTCTGGAATAGACCCTTTATCTACAGTATTTCTGGCATTGAGTGGCAGGAGGAGAAGGGGACAACAGATGATGAGAGAGTTGGATGGCATCACCAGCTCAATGGACATGAGTCTGAGCAAGCTCTGGGAGATGGTGAAGGACAGTGAAGCCTGGCATGCTGCATTCCTTGGGATCACAAAGAGTTGGACACAACTGAGTGGCTGAACAACAGCAGAAAAACTTTGGGTCTTCCATTTCTGAAAAAGAATCAGCCTGGGGACTTCCCTGGTTTTCCCGTGGCTAAGGCTGTGTGTTCCTGCATTTCCACTGCAGGGTCACAAGTTTGATTCTTGGTCACGGGAACTAAGATTCCTCTTGCCCTGAGGCAAAAAAAAAAAAAAAAAAAAAAGTTTAAATGAATCCTCATGGCAAAGCAAAAGCACATATTTTGGGGTGACAAAATTGCTCCCCTACATCTCTCTAAAGGTTTTCCAAGTGGCTCAGTATAAAGAATCTGCCTGCCAAACGGGGGACTCAGGTTCCATCCTGGGTCAGGAAGATCACCTGAAGATCTGAATGCATTCCAATATTCTTGCCTGGGAATCCCAGGGACAAAGGAGCCTGGTGGGCTACAGTCCGTGGGGTCCCAAGAGTTGAACACCGCTTAGTGATTGAACAACAACAACACTCTCTAAGCCTCGGTATTTGCTTTTCTGTGAGAAGCAGCTAATCACGGGCCTTATTTTATATGACTGTTGGGAGCACTGAATGAGCTAAAGCTTCTAAGGCACTTAGCTGATGCCCGACACAAAGCAAGTACCCCATAGATTCCATCTGTACCCTCCAGTATCTGACCTGAGAGGCCCTGAGAGGTGTCTTTTCCTTGGATGGCAGGGGTAGGGGGTAAGGAGTAGAAGAACTTGCAGCCCCAAGGGATGCAGCACCCTCGATGTCACAATCTGGTTACACTTCCTCCTTCGGGGAAGAATCTGTGTCATATTAGCTGATTAACCAGGCACGCAGCTGCTTCTGCTTTCAGTCTTTGATGACTCCCTTGGGACCAGTCAGCCTTACTTCCCAATTTCCTTTAAATGACTTATTATAGGCATTTTTTTTTTTAAGAAACCCTGCGTCATGACCATAAATGAAAAACATTACTACTTCCATAAATAAAACTACTGGGGGCCAAAATTTGTGACAGTGGTCACGTGAATTGGATGGATGGTGGGGCACCATATTCAAGCCAAAGCTGTTGACAAATACCCTAAACATCACAAAAATCTGGGAAAATACTATTTTTATTAATTAATATCTTCGCACCATAAGACTTTCTTTTTTTGGCCTCATACTCTCCTTCTTCATGTGATGAAGATTGGACATGTTCTCTACGGAGAAAGTAGAAAGATCATTCTGTCTTTCCAATGACCTGCTTTTCTCCACTGCACATATACTTTGGGTCCCAGGCAACATGGGACATATCCCTTCATGATGCCCCTCAGGCCCTGCATCTTTGTACTGGACCCAGTACAAGGAGAAACCAGTCAATCCTAAAGGAAATCAGTCCTCAATATTCATTGGAAAGACTGATGCTGAAGCTGAAATTCCAATACTTTGGCCACCTGATGCAAAGAGCCGACTCATTGGAAAAGACCCTGATGCTAGGAAAGATTGAAGGCAGGAGAAGGGGAGGCCAGAGGAAAAGATGGTTGGATGGCATCACCAACTTGATGGACATGAGTTTGAGCAAGCTCTGTGAGTTGGTGATGGACAGGGAAGCCTAGGGTGCTGCAGTCCATGGGGTTGCAAACAGTCGGACACAGCTGAGTGACTGAACTGACTGAACTCAACAGGTGAGTTGGCATAATGGGCAGGAGTATTCTGGAAGCCACTCCTAAGCTGGGGAAAGTGGACTGTTCATGGAATAATTATACTTGCACCTCTGTAGACCTTAGATTCTAGTGCTCTTAATTGTCTTTGAGGTTTTGTCTTATATCTGTAAACTAGACTGGATCCTGAATTCTAGTTTCTTCAAACATCTGACTATGACTCAACAAAGTAATGTTCCCAATTGTCTTCTATCATCTGCTTGGAATCACCAAGAGCAAACACTGCCCTTTAATCTCCTTGGAAGGAACTGGACCAGGTCCTCTCAGCTGCCCAGATGGCAGTCAAACTCTTGAACCTTGGATACATATCTCACAAGTGAAGATGACCCCACCTGCCACCTGTTCCTGACAAGTGCCGGAGACCTCCGAATCAAACAGATAAGGAAGAACAGTAGCTGACATTCAAGTAGGCTGCCTTTGGTGGGGATAATGGATTCAGACTTCATATTTTAAATAAACATGAAACCCTTTCTCCTTCTCCTTTCCTTTCCTCTTCTAAGAAGTAAGCGTCTTTTAATTTCATGGCTGCAGTCACCATCTGCAGTGATTTTGGAGCCCAAGAAAATAAAATCTGTCACTGTTTCCATTGTTTCCCAATCTATTTGCCGTGAAGTGATGGGACCAGATGCCATGATCTTAGTTTTATGAATGTTGAGCTTTAAGCCAACTTTTTCACTCTCCTCTTTCACCTTCATCAAGAGGCTCTTTAGTTCTTCTTCACTTTCTGCCATAAGGGTGGTGTCATCTGCCTATCTGAGGTTATTGATATTTCTCCCAACAATCTTGACTCCAGCTTGTGCTTCTTCCAGCCCAGCATTTCTCATGATGTACTCTGCATATAAGTTAAATAAGCAGGGTGACAATATATAGCCTTGACGTACTCCTTTTCCTATTTGGAACCAGTCTGTTGTTCCATGTCCAGTTCTAGCTGTTGATTCTTGAACTGCATACAGATTTCTCAAGAGGCAGGTCAGATGGTCTGATAGTCCCATCTCTTTCAGAATTTTCCACAGTTTGTTGTGGTCCACACAGTCAAAGGCTTTGGCATAGTCAATAAAGCAGAAATAGATGTTTTCTGGAACTCTCTTGCTTTTTCGATGATCCAGCAGATGTTGGCAATTTGATCTCTGGTTCCTCTGCCTTTTCTAAAACCAGCTTGACCATCAGGAAGTTCACGGTTCAAATACTGTTGAAGCCTGGCTTGGAGAATTTTGAGCATTACTTTACTAGCATGTGAGATGAGTGCAACTGTGTGGTAGTTTGAGCATTCTTTGGCATTGCCTTTCTTAGGGATTGGAATGAAAACTGACCTTTTCCAGTCCTGTGGCCACCGCTGAGTTTTCCAGATTTTCTGGCATATTGAGTGTAGCACTTTCACAGCATCATCTTTCAGGATTTGAAATAGCTCAACTGGAATTCCATCACCTCCACTAGCTTTGTTCGTAGTGAGGCTTCTTAAGGCCCACTTGACTTCACATTCCAGGATGTCTGGCTCTAGGTCAGTGATCACACCATCATGATTATCTGGGTCATGAAGATCTTTTTTGTATAGTTCTTCTGTGTATTCTTGCCACCTCTTCTTAATATCTTCTGCTTCGGTTAGGTCCATACAATTTCTGTCCTTTATTGAGCCCATCTTTTCATGAAATGTTCCCTTGGTATCTCTAATTTTCTTGAAGAGATCTCTAGTCTTTCCCATTCAATTGTTTTCCTCTCTTTCTTTGCACTGATCACTGAGGAAGGCTTTCTTATCTCTCCTTGCTATTCTTTGGAACTCTGCATTCAGATGGGTATAGCTTTCCTTTTCCCTTTTGTTTTTCACTTCTCTTCTTTTCACAGTAAGTCCTCCTCAGACGACTATTTTGCTTTTTTGCATTGCTTTTCCATGGGGATGGTCTTGATCCCTGTCACCTGTACAATGTCACAAACCTCTGTCCATAGTTCATCAGGTACTCTGTCTATCAGATCTAGTCCCTTAAATCTATTTCTCACTTTCACTGTATAATCATAAGAGATTTGATTTAGCAGTACATGCATGGGATCTTTTGAAGGAGGTCACCATTATCTTCATTACCTCCACCATAGTTAGGCCCCAGGTAAATAGCAGGGAGGA
This sequence comes from Bos mutus, assembly GCF_027580195.1. Lineage (NCBI taxonomy): Eukaryota > Metazoa > Chordata > Mammalia > Artiodactyla > Bovidae > Bos > Bos mutus. Next base: position 42,776,856 of record NC_091635.1, read on the forward strand.
ACACAGCCCTCTCAACAACAGAAAATTGGATTAAAGCTTTACTGAGCATGGCCCCACCCATTAGAACAAAACCCATTTTCTCCCTCAGTCAGTCTCTCCCATCAGGAAGCTTCCATAAGCCTCTTATCCTTCTCCATCAGAGGGCAGACAGACTGAAAACCACAATCACAGAAAACTAACTAATCTAATCACATGGACCACAGCCTTGTCTAACTCAATGAAACTATGAGCCATGTGTCTAGGGCCACCCAAGACGGACAGGTCATGGTGGAGAGGTCTGACAGAATGTGGTCCACTGGAGAAGGGAATGGCAAACCACTTCAGTATTCTTGCCTTGAGAACCCCATGAACAGTATGAAAAGGCAAAAAGATAGGATACTGAAAGAGGAACTCCCCAGGTTGGTAGGTGCCCAATATGCTACTGGAGATCAGTGGAGAAATAACTCCAGAAAGAATGAAGAGATGGAGTCAAAGCAAAAACAACACCCAGTTGTGGATGTGACTGGTGATGGAAGCAAGGTCTGATGCTGTAAACAGCAATATTGCATAGGAACCTGGAACGTTAGGTCCATGAATCGAGGCAAATTGGAAGTGGTCAAACAGGAGATGGCAAGAGTGAACATTGACATTTTAGGAATCAGCGAACTAAAATGGACTGGAATGGGTGAATTTAACTCAGATGACCATTATATCTACTACTGTGGGCAAGAATCCCTCAGAAGAAGTGGAGTAGCCATCATGGTCAACAAAAGAGTCCGAAATGCAGTACTTAGATGCAATCTCACAAACGGCAGAAGGCTCTCTGTTCATTTCCGAGGCAATCCATTCAATGTCATGGTAATCCAAGTCTATTCCCTGACCAGTAATGCTGAAGAAATTGAAGTTGAACGGTTCTATGAAGACCTACAAGACCTTTTAGAACTAACACCCAAAAAAGATGTCCTTTTCATTATAGGGGACTAGAATGCAAAAGTAGAAAGTCAAGAAACACCTGGAGTAACAGGCAAATTTGGCCTTGGAGTACAGAATGAAGCAGGGCAAAGGCTAACAGAGTTTTGCCAAGAGAACGTACTGGTCATAGCAAACACCCTTTTCCAGCAACAGAAGAGAAGACTCTACACATAGACATCACCAGATGATCAACACCAAAATCAGATTGATTATATTCTTTGCAGCCAAAGATGGAGAAGCTCTATACAGTCAGCAAAAACAAGACCGGGAGCTGACTATGGCCCAGATCATGAACTCCTTATTGCCAAATTCAGACTTAAATTGGAGAAAGTAGGGAAAACCACTAGACCATTCAGGTATGACCTAAATCAAATCCCTTACGAAGTGGAGAATAGTGAAAGGGAAAACCACAGGCTCAAAATGGTGTCACTTTTGCTAAAGCCCATGACAGCAAACCTTATACTGACCTAACAGTAGCTTTGATCTTCCCCAGGAGTGTAGGCTTAATCAGCCAGTCTGGAAATTCTGATAAGCACCCTGGAGGAAATCTGTAGCCTGGGCCCTCTCCATACTCAGGAGGAAGAAGCAATCTGCCTGACCTGTTGTTTTTTTTTTGTTCTTCCTCTATATGGTGGTGAAATGCACATTACATAAAACTGACCATCTAAGTAGTTTTAACTGTGCAGTTTAATGGTATAGAGTCAACTCCCATAGTTGTGGAACCAACACCACCACCAGGCAGCTCCAGAACTCTTTCATCTTGCATACAGCTCCTGACCTCCTGACATTTTTGAATTGTAAATATTCAAAAATTTGAAAACACTGAGAGGGTCAGATAGACTCAGGTGGGACCCAGACAGGCTATTCTGTGCCTCCTAACATGTATCGCCTCACTGAACTCACACCAAGACCCATGAGACAGCAGAGACCGTGCTCCTTCTACAGATAAGAAAACTGAGGCTGGGAGAGGTGAAGTCACTTGTCTCAGATCCCCCAGCCAGTGAGAATGGCAGAGCTGGGGATTTGACCAGGATTCAGTTTGATTCCCAAGCCCGGGTTCTTTCTACAACCACATGGCCTCCTAAGCAGAGTGGGGATAGAGAGAAACAGAGATGAGTGGCCAAGGAGTCCAGGAGACTGAGTGGGTGTCCCAGATAGAGACAGCGACACAAAGACAGGACCAGAGAGCTAGAGGCGTATCCCCAGAGTCACCTGGATAGGAGACTGGTTGACATCTGTGGGTTCATGCAGCAGACCCTGGGCACAAAGAATGGGACCCCAAACCCAGCCCCAGGGACAGGTATTGGGTGGGCAGACTGACCTGGAAACTTCTGCAGGCACGGCGCCCATATGTAGATGGTGTTGACTTCACTGAAGGGCACGCGGTGAAGAGGTCCCCGTACACCATCACCTATCGAGATGTGAGCACATGCCAGGAAGGGTCCCCAGCCAGGTGGGAGGACACCCGAGCCTCTGGGACGCCTGCTACTAGAACTTTAAACCTAAGTCTAGTTTTCATGTTTATTCCCTGTAGGTCCAGGCATCAGCCTTCAGAGCTGTGCCAGTTATAGGAACATGCTTGGGACCCAAAGGGCATCCAAACACAATCTCTACATGCATTTAGTTGTTGGCTTTTTAATTCTTCTGGTTGTTGGTTTATCACAGTAGGTTTATCTCTCTAGTCCTGGCTCACCTGGGTTCGACAAATGTTGCTGGGGAGCAGAGGAGAGGTGAGATCACATTGCATGATGAGAGGGTGGGGACATTCGTGTTCACACAAAGAAGCACAGACACAAATGGACTCACACCCCACCCCCCAAGCCCAGAGACAGTGCTCTGCTTGCAAAAGCAATGTGAAATGTCCTGTAAAGCTCAGCCGTGAATAACACCTGGATAAAGGCAGCAACAGGTGACAGAAAAAGTAATGTTCCCAGGGACCTGGAGGGGAAGAAGGGCTACACAGAGGAATGGAAATAACTTGAACACCCAGGAGGCCAAAAAGCACCAGGGTGACTTATCTAGTGCTTATGTCTGGGGTAAAAGTAATAGGTGTGCCTGTAGATGCAGGTGAAGGTGTGTCAGGAGACTGCAGTCTTATAAGGAGATAGTTCTCTGTACAAAGATGTTGCTCACGTGACTAGTTAAAGGCTGCTCACCGGGTCTGATTGCATGGGACAGGCAGTTGAAGAGAAGAGAGGAGAGTTCCAACTCACCTTCAACTCCGAGCTCTCTACCTGGAAGCAGAGCTCAAACTTACTCCCTCCTCTGGAAGGGCATCTCACAAATCTTCTCCTCAGTACCCCATTTTCCTTCTTGCCTTGTGTTGCAGATCACATAGTCACTGCTGTCATCTTCAAACTGAGCGCAGAAGTAGAAGGCAATGTCATTGTCCCCAGTTGGTTTTGAGGTCCACAGCAAACCTGGGGGAGAGGGAAATCAGACAGCACATCACCCAAGAGTGGCACTTCATAGACATTCTACCTGTAGATCCTGTTTTTTGTTTCTGTGTTTTTGTAGATTGACTTGCAAGGTTTTAGTTTCCCTACCAGGGATCAAACCCTTGTACTCTGCAGTACAAGCATGGAATCCTGACCACTGGGCTTCAGGGAAGCTTCCAGAGCCCTTTGCTTTCTCACCTAAGGGGATGAGGCTTCCCTCATAGCTCAGCTGGTAAAGAATCTGCCTGCAATGCAGGAGACCTGGGTTGGGAAGATGCCCTGGAGAAGGGAAAGGCTACCCACTCCAGTATTCTGACCTGGAGAATTCCATGGACTATACAGTCCATGGGGTCACAAAGAGTTGGACACAACAGAGAGACTTTCACTTTCACTTTTTCACTAAGGGCGTGATTTATGGATGCATCCTGAACACCAGGGTGCTGTGTGAGCTCTCGGCCATCAGGGCCCTTGGAAACTGGTGTAAATTTGAGCCTAACTGCTCCCTCTGGGAATACAGAAATGAAAGGAAACTCCAAGTGACTCTAGAGTGAGAAAATTTAAGTCCCTGTTACTCTTAAAGTTGGAGAATAGTGTTTCGAAATCAGTCAGTTCAGTTGCTCAGTCGTGTCTGACTCTTTGTGACCCCATGGACTGCAGCACGCCAGGCCTCCCTGTCCATTACCAACTCCTGGAGTCCACCCAAAGCCATGTCCATTGAATCGGTGACGCCATCCAACCATCTCATCCTCTGTCTTCCCCTTCTCCTCCTGCCCTCCATCTTTCCCAGCCTCAGGGTCTTTTCAAATGAGTCAGCTCTTTGCATCAGGTGATTAAGTGTTGGTGTTTCAGCCTTAGCATCAGTCCTTCCAATGAACACCCAGGACTGATCTCCTTTAGGTTGGACTGGTTGGACCTCCTTGCAGTCCAAGGGACTGGACTCTCAAGAGTCTTTTCCAACACCACAGTTAAAAGCATCAATTCTTCGGTGCTCAGCTTTCTTCACAGTCCAACTCTCACATCCATACATGACCACTGGAAAAACCATAGCCTTGACTAGATGGACCTTTGTTTCTGAAATATCTGGGTGTAATTTTCCCTTTGCCACTCTCCAGTTTCATTGCTGTGTTCCTTTGAAAATTCCGCCCCAGGGAAGGAGAGAACAGCAGCTCCCATTGAAAGGGGGATCCTCGGAGGTAGAGATAGGCTCTATTAGACAGAGTGGGAGTAGAAAGCCATCCTGTGCTGGGAGGAAGGGTCAGCAGAGGGAGAGGGAGAGAGAGGGATGGAAGTTCAGAGTTGAGGTGCTGGATTCCCCTGCTGGGAGAGTTTCTGGGGAACTGGTGCCTCACTTCCCTCCGAGTCCCTGGGGGCACGCAGGGCTCTCAGAGTCCATGGTCAGTGTGGCTGTGTCACCTGGCAGGGGAGGCAGTGGCAGAGGAAGTCATCTAGAATGGACATGTGAAGGTAGGGTTATAGAGGGAGGGGCCTGGAAGGATCCAGAAGGTCCCAGACCCCATGCAAAGTGATGAGAGGACCAGCAGGGACGGAAGCCAGCTGGAGTTGGACAGAGAGGCTTCAGAGAGAGACCACGTGTCCAGAGGGGCCTCGGTGGACAGTGTGGACCTCAGGGTGCAGCCCATGTGGACCCCACCCATACGGGGCACAGGCCCCAGGTCTCCCCGCCACCCAGAGCTCAGCAGAGTTCAGCCAGGGCTGCGTGAACACCTGAGCACCCTCCTGACTCTGAGAATATGCACAGGCCCTCCTCTGTTCCCAGATAGGCCCCTTGGGAAGGCGGGGGATGGGAAACAGAGCTGAGATATTTATATTTCGAATTGATTTTAAGGTCTTTACAGCAAACACCTTAAAACTGAAAGAGATTAAATTGCAACTTTGATGACAAGTTTATGTCCAGGACACCTCAAATGAGGTTTCTGAAGTAGATGAGGGTGGGTGTAGGAAATAGAACAAGTTGATGTTTCTGTAACTCTGGGTCATCCTGTACAAAGTTCAGCCCCAGAACTCCGTCTCTGGGCTGGCCTGCTTCCCTCCCTAACTGTGAGCCTCCATCCCCCCCTGTCTCTGGAGAGTCTGGTTAATGGTACCCTGGATGCTATGGTGGGTGGCAAGGGTCTTGTTGGCAGGGCTGGGCCTTCCCATCTCCTGAGCCAGAACGCAGGTGCTCATAGGATGCTGGGTGGACCCTCCTGAGCTGACAGCATTGTGGTTCACTCAGGGTGAGGCTGAGAGACAACAATTTCCGGTGCATGTTTCCTCCTGAGGGAAGAACAGTCCCAGCGATGGGGACCCTGTGTCCGTCCTGGAGACCCCCTGCTATCCCTGTGAAGGACAGGGGCTGTGGGGAGAAGACGGTGGTCAGTGGGTGTTTTCCTGAAAATCTGCACTTGCATCTCAGGTTCAAAGGATTTGTTAACAAAATAAGCCACTCATTGAAAAGTGAAAGTGAAGTCGCTCAGTTGTGTCCGACTCTTTGCGACCCCATGGACTGTAGCCTACCAGGTTCCTCAGTCCATGGGATTTTCCAGGCAAGAATACTGGAGTGGGTTGCCATTTCCTTCTCCAGGGGATCTTCCCGACCCAGGGATTGAACCAGGGTCTCCTGCATTGTAGGCAGACACTTTACCGTCTGAGCTACCAGGGAAGCCACTCATTATATACAATAAATAATACCAGTATTTATTAGAGAATTATCTAGCTTACTTTCAATATACTAACATTAAAGGCAAAGACGAAGATCATGGCATCCGGTCCCATCACTTCATGGGAAATAGATGGAGAAACAGTGGAAACAGTGTCAGACTTTATTTTTCTGGGCTCCAAAATCACTGCAGATGGTGACTGCAGCCATGAAATTAAAAGACGCTTACTCCTTGGAAGGACAGTTATGACCAACCTAGATAGCATATTCAAAAGCAGAGACATTACTTTGCCAACAAATGTTCGTCTAGTCAAGGCTATGGTTTTTCCTGTGGTCATGTATGGATGTGAGAGTTGGACTGTGAAGAAGGCGGAGCGCCGAAGAATTGATGCTTTTGAACTGTGGTGTTGGAGAAGACTCTTGAGAGTCCCTTGGACTGCAAGGAGATCCAACCAGTCCATTCTGAAGGAGATCAGCCCTGGGATTTCTTTGGAGGGAATGATGCTAAAGCTGAAACTCCAGTACTTTGGCCACCTTATACAAAGAGTTGACTCATTGGAAAAGACTCTGATGCTGGGAGGGATTGGGGGCAGGAGGAGAAGGGGACGACAGAGGATGAGATGGCTGGATGGCATCACTGACTCGACGGACGTGAGTCTCAGTGAACTCCGGGAGTTGGTGTTGGACAGGGAGGCCTGGCGTGCTGCGATTCATGGGGTCGCAAAGAGTCGGACACAACTGAGCGACTGATCTGATCTGATCTGATCTGAAAGGCAAAGAGAAACAGAAACAGCAGAAGATACATCGCCCAATTGGGTTTTGACATCCAGACTCAAACAGCGCTGGCAAGTCCTATGATACAGCACATCTGGAGTCCCAGTTGGGAAAGGGTCCCAGGCAGCATGTCTGCTCCATGGGTGAGAGTTCAAAGGTTGCAGTTTGGAGTTCTCACTTACAATCCCAGGACACAAACTGATACCATCATCCATCTGTGAGCAAATTGCAGCTCTGGTTTCATGTTAATACTGTTGCTTTATCTTATAAAACTTAGAATATTGTTAAGCCTGGGGCTTGGTTGACCTGGGCTCCTCCAAGGGCTCAACAGTTTCAAGATTTGTCCACTATCTTATCTATGATGCCACAGGTCTTGCATTCAGAGCAAACAGTCAGGGTACTCACAGTCAGAGCAGTGTCCAGGCAGCTCAGAAGCAAGGTCAGAGGCCTGTTCTGCTCTGTTTGAAGCCTGAACAAGACTACTTATATAATTTGCCTAAGAGTGGCCCTGCCTCCTTCTCTCCATCCCCTTCAGCCGCTGGCCTGGGTATTGGGTACCAGGCTAGGGGCCAAGTGCAGCTGTGAACAGAACAGAAGGAGGCTCGGCTCCACGGACCTTCCAGGCCTGGAGTGAGGAAGTTACACAGATATTCTGAGGTTGAGAGAAGGAGCCCCTCAGGCTCTGAGAGGATGTGACAGGGTCAGATTTGTGTAGGGAATAGGCTATGCACAGGCCTGTACTATAATTAACAGGGCTTCTTTGAAAAATAAGAATGACCTTCTCATCACCCCCAGGTGAAGGGCTGGGAGCAGTAAAAAGTACAGTGTGGAAAGACATCTTGAAAACAAGATGTTGAAGTACTGATGTGACTGATGGAAAACTGTTAGTGACTGTTCCCTTAACCAGAGCCTTGAGGGAGTTGCTGAGAAAGAGTGTCACTAGCCAAAGGGCTAAACAAAGTCATGAAAGGCCTGAAGGTTTGACATTGAGGACTGTGCATTGTATCAAATCCCCGATCTGAGATTGTAAAGAACAGATGTCTCTAGAGCACGAACAAGGAAGTAGATGTTAACAATAAAAGGCATGCTAGCATTAGGATCTGGGGCTTTTGCCTGCGAATGGCATCGGCCCCCTGACCCCCACCTTATTTCCGAGTCTTCTTTTTCCTTACTCTTCTGTGGCACCGCTCCCTCAGATCGGTTCATTGTTGGGCTGGTCCTGACATTTGGCAGCTGAACAGGGTCCTGAGGGCACAAGTAGATTTTGAGGCTTTTTTTGACAGTGCCAGAAGACGTGGGGAATTCCAGCCGGGAGATCAGAGGACAGTGGAAGCATTTGGTAAGTACACCCCCGTGGATTTGTCAATCAGGGACACGATGGGGCAATCACCTTCTAAACATGCTGACTATATTGTGCTTCTAAACACCTTTACTATGTAGCTCTGGAGTGAAAGTGAAAGAATAGAATTTTTTTGGAAATTATTTCAGGCAATTCATAAGCACTGTTACTGGTTGGACCCAGAAAAAGGGACTTTGCGTCTTAATGAGTGGCAAGAAGTGATGCGTTGTTTGGGTAGAGCCTGTCAGTCTGGGGAACGCATTCCTGTAAGTGTGTGGTCTCTGTGTAACCTTATTCATATTCCTTTGGCTCCTTTACAGTCTGAACGGTCTGACTCTTCTGACTGAGAATCCGATACTCCTGCTCCTCCTGTATCTCAGGAGTCACCTGTCTGGCTGCCTCATATTTATGAATATCTGGATAAAGGGAAATATAATCCTTTGGAAGGGGAGAGAGGCTCAATTTTTGAGTCCTAAATCCCATGTTAAACTGGACACCATCCTGAAGCTTTCCCTTTATCGCCAGTCTCACAGCCTTCGGCTCCTTGGCGGAGCCCCTATAGTTCAGGAACCTCGTCCACTAGACCCCAGTACACCATGGGGAGATGGGGTATTTAGAGGCGTGGTCACAATACCAAAGACACCTGCACCTACTCTCTCACCTTTTCAGCAAGCTGTACAAGCAGCGAGGCGGGAAGGCGACCTTGATGCTTTGATTTTGCCTGTTATCATGACTGAGGTGCTCCCTAATGCTCAACTTCCACAAGGCGGAGTACAATTTGAACATACTCCTCTCTCTCTTTCAAAACTATTAAGGAGATTAAACAGGCATGCACACAATATGGATCTACATCTCCTTACACCACAGGTCTTATTCAAGGGTTGGCTCAGTCTGGATGACTCATTCCATATGATTGGGAAATGATTGCTAGAACCTGCTTATCCACTTCAGAATTTTTACAATTCTGAACCTGGTGGCAAGATGAAGCCTCTCAACAGGCTCAAAGAAATGCAGCTGCTAATCCTCCTCTTAATATTACTGTGGAGCAATTAATGGGGTCAGGGGCGTATCAAGGGATTCAGAGACAATTAAATTCGATGATCAACTTATAAGTCAAATTAGATTTATTTGTCTTAGGGCATGGGAAAAGGTTAGCCCTCAGAACAGTCTTCTTCTTTTGTTAATGTGAAACAATCTAATGGAGAAATTTATACTGATTTTATTGCCCGATTAAAACAAAATCTGGTGAGAACTATTGCTCAAACTGAATTAAGGGATATGTTATTACCGATGCTTGCCTATGATAATGCAAATTCAGAATGTCAAAAGGTTTTACACCCTCTCAAAGCACGAGGAAAGCTTTTAGAAGATTATATTAAGGTTTGTCATGATATTGGATCAGAACCCTATAAGATGCAATTGTTGGCTCAAGCCATTACGGGCTTGAAACAACAAACGAATCAGCAAGTTAAATGTTTTAGTTGTGGTAAGAGAGGACATGTGCAGAAAAATTGCAAGACTAATAAAAACACACCTAATAAGCCTACTCCCTTGGAAGGAAAGTTATGACCAACCTAGACAGGATATTCGGAGAAGGCAATGGCACCCCACTCCAGTACTCTTGCCTGGAAAATCCCATGAATGAAGGACCTGGTGGGCTGCAGTCCATGGGGTCTCGAAGAGTTCACTTTCACTTTTCACTTTCATGCATTGGAGAAGGAAATGGCAACGTGTTCTTGCCTGGAGAATCCCAGGGACGGGGGAGCCTGGTGGGCTGCCGTCTATGGGGTCACACAGAGTCGGACACGACTGCAGCGACTCAGCAGCAGCAGCAGCAGCAGACAGCACATTAAAAAGCAGAGACATTACTTCATCAACAAAGGTCCGTCCAGTCAAGGCTATGTTTTTCCAGTGGTCATGTATGGATGTGAGAGTTGGACTGTGAAGAAAGCTGAGCGCCAAAGAATTGATGCTTTTGAACTGTGGTGTTGGAGAAGACTCTTGAGAGTCCCTTGGACTGCAAGGAGATCCAATCAGTCCATCCTAAAGGAGATCAGTCCTGGGTGTTTCATTGGAAGCACTCATGTTGAAACTGAAACTCCAATACTTTGGCCACCTGATGTGAAGAGCTGACTCATCTGAAAAGACCCTGATGCTGGGAAAGATTGAGGGCAGGAGGAGAAGAGGATGACAGAGGATGAGATGGCTGGATGGCATCACCGACTCAATGGACATGGGTTTGGGTGGATTCCAGGAGTTGGTGATGGACAGGGAGGCCTGGCGTGCTGCAGTCCATGGGGTCGGACACGACTGAGCAACTGAACTGAACTAAACTGAAGCCTACTCCCACAAATGAAAAGATACAGGTTATGCCCTTGCTGTAATAAAGACAATCATTGGGCTAATCAGTGTAGATCTAAATTTCATAAAATTGGATCCCCTTTGTCTGGAAACTGGAAGAAGGGCCCCATTCAAACAATATGAGCTCTCAACAAACCTGGAACGCTGCTCCTTTTGTGTACCCAGCCAGCGAACAGCAACCGCATCCAGCCCTCCCAAACCAAACACCTGGATTGCCAACCTCCTTCCTGCAACATCCGGGAGCACAGCATTAGATATTCCCATCATTGATAATTTACTTCTCATGCCAGCTATGGGAATTTATAAAATCCATACTGGAATTAAAGGTCCAATACCTAAAGGAAATGTGGGATTATTATTAGGATGCAGTAGTTTAACACGGAGAAGGCAATGGCACCCCACTCCAGTACTCTTGCCTGGAAAATCCCATGAATGGAGGACCTGGTGGGCTGCAGTCCATGGGGTCGCTAAGAGTCAGACATGACTGAATCGACTTAGCAGCAGCAGCAGCAGCAGTTTAACAAGTAAGAGAGTTCTAGTCCTAATGGGGATTATAGATGAAAATTATGAGGGCGAAATTTCTATTATGATGAAAACAGAGTATCCTTATCAAATAATAAAAGGAGATCATATTGCTCAATTGTTATTATTACCTTATATCACTACTAGTAAATCTCATATTAATAGAACTGGAGGATTTGGAAGTACAGGAAAACAGGTATATTGGCAAACTTTTGTATCTGATTCTAGACCTACATTATCTGTATATTAATAACAAGCAATTTTCAGGACTAATATCTAAAAAGCATTGGCCAATTTCTTGGCCTTTAACAGATGTTCCTATTATGTTAACTGGAATTGGAACTATGCAAAATATTCAAAAAAGTACTAGTATTTTGACCTTTTCAGGTTCCAAAAAACAACCTGCAACTTTACAATCTTTAATTGCAGATATCCCCACTAATTTATGGGGACGAGATCTACTGATGCAGTGGGGAGCTTATGTAACAATTCCTACATATCCTGTCAAGCTAAACAAATCATGACAAATATGGGATACAATCCTGTTCAAAATACACAGGTTTTAGTGGAGGCCACTGCCAAACAACAAAAAACAGCACTTAAATTGACATGGAAATCTGATGAGCCTGTTTGGACAGAGCGGTGGCCCTTATCACGTGAAAAGTTACAGGCTCTTGAACAGCTGCTAAGTCGCTTCAGTCGTGTCCGACTCTGTGCGACCCATAGACGGCAGCCCACCAGGCTCGCCCGTCCCTGGGATTCTCCAGGCAAGAACACTGGAGTGGGCTGCCATTTCCTTCTCAATCTTGAACAGCTAGTAGAGGAACAATTACCTCTTAATCATATTGCCTCAACTACTAGTCCTTGGTATTCTCCTGTCTCTGTTATTAAGAAGAAATCTGGGAAAAGGAGAATGTTAACTGATTTAAGAAAAATTAATGCTGTAATCATACCTATGGGTGCTTTACAACCAGGCATTCCATCACCTTCTCTGATACCACAAAACTGGAAAATAAAAGTCCTTGATTTTAAAGATTGTTTTTATACTGTTCCTCTATAAGAATCGGATGCCCTCCATTTTGCTTTTACTGTACCATCAGGTAATAATAAAAAAAGCAATGTCTCGATATTATTGGAAGGTACTGCCACAAGGAATGCTTAATAGTCCTCAGTTCAGTTCAGTTCAGTTCAGTCACTCATTCGTGTCCGACTCTTGGCAATCCCATGAATCCCAGCACGCCAGGCCTCCCTGTCCATCACCAACTCCCGGAGTTCACCCAGACTCACGTCCATCGAGTCAGCAATGACATCCAGCCATCTCATCCTCTGTCGTCCCCTTCTCCTCCTGCCCCCAATCCCTCCCAGCATCAGAGTCTTTTCCAATGAGTCAACTCTTTGCATGAGGTGGCCAAAGTACTGGAGTTTCAGCTTTAGCATCATTCCTTCCAAAGAAATCCCAGGGCTGATCTCCTTCAGAATGGACTGGTTGGATCTCCTTGCAGTCCAAGGGACTCTCAAGAGTCTTCTCCAACACCACAGTTCAAAAGCATCAATTCTTCGGCACTCAGCTTTCTTCACAGTCCATTTCTTACATCCATACATGACCACTGGAAAAACCATAGCCTTCACTAGACGGACCTTTGTTGGCAAAGTAATGTCTCTGCTTTTGAATATGCTATCTAGGTTGGTCATAACTTTCCTTCCAAGGAGTAAGTGTCTTTTAACTTCATGGCTGCTGTCTAATAGTCCTACATTATGTCAATTATATGTCTCCCATCCACTTGAATTTATTAGAAAACAATTCCCTCATGCTTATATTATCCGTTGTATGGATGACATACTTTTAGCTTCTCCTTCTGCCAAGGAACTTCAACATATTTTCTTAAATACAGAGATTAAATTAAAAGAATATAGGTTACATATTGCTGTTGATAAATTACCAGAGCAGGAACCATATACCTATTTAGGATATATATTGCAAAAAAATATTATTAAACCAAAAAAAATACAAATTCAAACTGATTCCTTAAAAACTTTAAATGATTCTCAGAAATTATTAGGAGATATAAATTGGTTGTGACCATCTTTAGGGATTCTTAATCATTCCTTGACACGGCAGACTCTGATTTAAATACCCTCGGGGTACTAACCAGAGAAGGCAATGGCACCCCACTCCAGTACTCTTGCCTGGAAAATCCCATGGATGGAGGAGCCTGGTAGGATGCAGTCCATGGGGTCGCTAAGAGTTGGGCACGACAGAGAGACTTCACTTCCACTTTTCACTTTCATGCGTTGGAGAAGGAAATGGCAACCCACTCCAGTGTTCTTGCCTGGAGAATCCCAGGGACGGGGAGCCTGGTGGGCTGCCGTCTATGGGGTTGCACAGAGTTGGACACAACTGAAGCGACTTAGCAGCAGCAGCAGCAGCAGGGGTACTAACAGAACAGGCTAAAGAGGAATTGGATCTTGTAAATCAAGCTATACAGAAAAGACAAATTAAATAAGTAGATTTGACTGTACCAATTCCTTCACTTATTCTTCCTACTTTAGATTCCCCTACAGGAATATTATGGCAACTGCAGGGTTGAATGGAGATTTTTATCCCACACTCCTAAGAAAATAATGACTTCTTACATAATGCTTATTTTCTTTCTTGTTTCAAAAATGAGATCCAGATGTATACAACTTTCTGGTTATGATCCATATGAAATTTTTCTTCCTTTCATTAATGATCAAACCCATAGATTACTTGTTACCAGAAAGGGTTGGCAAATTGCCATTGCTGATTTTGTAGGTGAGGTTCATAACCATTTTCCAAAATCACCTTTGATTACTATTGCTGCTAAACACAAATGGATAATTCCTATTATTACTAAAAAAATTCCTCTTGCTAACTCCCCTGTGTATTTTACTGACGCAAATAAAACTCTCAAAGCCGGTTATATTGGACCCACAACAAAGATCTGGCAATCTACCCCAGCCTCTGTTCAACAGAAGCTATTGCTACCTTATTACAGGGTATTTCTGTAGGATTAAATATTGTATCAGATTCTCAATATGCTGTACGGATAACACAAATTATTGAAACCATATCTCTACCAAGGTCTTCTTCTAAATCATCTATTATTATGCAATATTATCTCAATTACAAAACATAGTAAGGCTTCGTTCTGCCCCCTCTTACATTACACATATCAGATCTCATTCTAATTTGCCTGGACCATTGGCAAAGGGCAATGATTCCATCGACTCTTTGTTCATTGCTTGTCTTACTCCTTATGAATTTCATCAACTCACACATATAATACACATGGTTTGATGAATAAATTTCAATTATCCAGACAGGAAGCCCGAGGTATTGTTTCTGCCTGCCCCACATGTACTGTTACTCACCACGTTCCTATAACTACAGGGGTTAATCCCAGAAGCCTTTGTCCCAGTGATATTTGGCAGACTAATGTTACTCATGTCCCTTCTTTCAGACATATGGGAGCTGTTCATATTTCTGTGGATACTTATTCAGGCATAATTTATGCTTCTGCTCATCCTGGAGAAACATCTGCTCATGTTATCTCACACTTTATGCAAGCCTTTTCTTACATGGGCCTACCAAAACATGTTAAAACTGATAATGGCCCTGCATATGTGAGTCATGGTTTTGCAAAATTTTTATCTGATTGGAATATTTCTCATTCTACAGGTATTCCATATAATTTTCAAGGCCAGGCTTTTACACACTCATCGTACTCTTAAAAATATGCTATTTAAATAGAAAGGGGGAGAAAAGTATGGCATATTGATGACACCAAAAGAGAAATTAACCCAAGCTTTATTTACTTTAAAGTTTTTGGATTTAAGATTGGATCATACAACACCAGCAGCAACACTGCATTTTCAGAACACCATTCTTAGTGAAAATTATACTCCTGGTCAAATGATTGCAGATAATACTCCAGTATGGTGGAAAAATGCTATGAATAATTGGTGTAAGGGCCTTAGACTTAAGAAAGGACGAGGTTATGCTCGTCATTTCAGATGATGGTCAACACCACTGAGTACCAGGAAGACATGTCAAAGAAAGGAAAGAAGAGGACATAGTTCGACATCAACCCTCCTGGAGAGCCGCCAGTGATGGGGAAAACAAGACTGATGATCAGCAACCACCCCAAACTGGTTCCAAGGACCAAACAAAGCCAAACTGCCCACTTGGGGTCAGCTGAAGAAATTGACCATTGAAGGGGAAGAATCGGTCAAAGAACAGGGACAGTCTTTGACTTCGGCTACCTTGTTCCTGGCTGTGTTATCTGTGGTAACCACCACATCTGGCAGCCAATCACCAAGAAAGTCGAGGGACAGGACATGGAAGCAACCTAGATGTCCATTGGCAGACGAATGGATAAGAAAGCTGTGGTACATATACACAATGGAATATTACGCAGCTATTAAAATGAATGCATTTGAGTCAATTCTAATGAGGTGGATGAAACTGGAGCCTGTCATACAGAGCAAAGTAAGTTAGAAAGAAAAACACTAATACAGTATATTAACACATGTATATGGAATTTAGAAAGATGGTAACGATGACCTTATATGTGACAGCAAAAGAGACATAGATGTAAAGAACAGACTTTTAGACTCTGTGGGAGAAGACGAGGGTGGGATAATTTGAGACGATAGCATTGAAACATGTATATTACCATATGTGAAACAGATCGCCAGTCCAGGTTCGATGCATGAGACAGGGTGCTCAGGGCTGGTGCACTGGGATGACCCTGAGGGATGGGATGGGGAGGGAGGTGAGAGGGAGGGGCAGGATGGGGAACACATGTACATCCATGGCTGATTCATGTGGATGTATGGCAAAAACCACCACAATATTGTAAAGTAATTAGCCTCCAATTAAAATTTTTTTAAAAAGTTGAGGGACAACAACATCAATTAGCAATTATTGCTTTGGTTTCTATGATCACCAATAATCACCAAAAATAAGCTTCAAAAAATAAAAAAGGGAGATACAAAGGGAATGTGCTATGCACAGGCCTGTATTATAATTAACAGGGCTTCTTTGAAAAATAAGAATGACTTTCTCATCAACCCCAGGTGAAGGGCTGGGAGCAGTAAAAAGTATAGCGTGGAAAGACATCTTGAAAACAAGGTGTTGGAGTACTGATGGGACTGGTGGAAAACCCTTAGTGACTGTTCCCTTAACCAGAGCCTTGAGGGAGTTGCTGAGAAAGGGCGTCATTATCAAAGGGCTAAACAATGTCCTGAAAGGCCTGAAGGTTTGACACTGAGGACTGTGCATTGTGTATCTTTATCCCTGATCTGAGATTGTAAGGAACAAGGAAGTGGATGTTAACGATAAAAGGCATGCTAGGATTAGGATCTGGGCTTTTGCCTGCAAATGGAACCAGCCCCCTGACCCCCACTTTATTTCTGAGTCTTCTTTTTCCTTACTCTTCTGTGGCACCGCTCCCTCAGGTTGGTTCGTTGTTGGGCTGGTCCTGACAGTTGGCAGCTTCTAAGAGGAAGAAGTTACAGGAACGGATTGGCAGCTGCTAAGAGGAAGAAGTGGCACGTGCACAGCCCTGAGACAGGAAGGAACCAGGGGAGTGAGGGGGGTGGCTGGACCCCAGCCCAAGCTCCTACGAAGTCCCCAAGCCCTGGCTGGGGATTCAGGGGGCCCCAGGTACCAAAGGGAATCCCACCTGTTCTCGAGGATAAACCTGCTCACCTGAGCAGGCCAATAAGAAGTCATCCTCCCCCTCCTGCCTACCCCACCCAGAGAACAATGGTGACCTTGACCTTTGCCCCCCCCCCACAGCCTCAGAAAGCTCCTCTTCCCGGGTGCTTTCTGCAGCCAGGGGGCAGCCCCCTCTTCTGCTCCTGCTCCTGGGCTCCCATCCTTTCTCCAGGCCCCAGGAAGCCTCCCAAGTCCTCACTGGCATCTCCACTCCTCCTGGGCCCCATCACTTTGTCATGTTCTCTTTCCTGAGCCTCTTGAAAGGACCCAGGCTTATGGTGAAGATGCTTAATTTTAGAGCCAGACAACCTCCAGGTTTGAATTCTAATCGTGCTGCTTGTTACCTGAGTGGCCTTGAGAAGCTTGTTTAACTTCTCTTTGTCTTGGTTTCCTCATCTGTGAGACAGGGATAAATCCCACCTTCTGGGTGAACTTGTGATTGAGAAAAAGTCTGTGGATAAGAATGGCGTGTAGTAGGTTGTCTCTCTACCACCCACTGCTTTCACCCTGGTCCCTCTAAACAAAATTTCCAAATTGATTACATCTCTACTTCCTTTCAGAATGCCTTTTATCTAATGTGGTTTTGAAGGAGGAAACAGACAGAACAGGCTCCATCTTGAAAGCAGGACTCACTCCATCTTGGGCCAGACTGTGGACTTTGTGCTATATGCCCAGCATCTATGGAAATGACATACCAACTGGAAAACCAGACCCTCCTCCGGATGGGAGAGCCCCAGGGCTCGTACGGAGACTCTCCATCACCTAAAAGAATGCCCTAATTATCTGTGTAACCGAATAGAATCATTAATTCTATTACTCTTATTGGGGTATGACCACAGGCCTATTGATAATTGTCCACTGTTAACTGTCTAGGCTTAAGGCATACAAATCATGGGTTAGCTTTATATCTTTCTTTTCCTTTGTTCAGACCAGTTTCAGGGAATTTGGGGAGGTGGGTTTGGGCACCCACACTTAAGGTATATAAGGTTTTCACAAAAACTGGTTGGGGTCCTTGTCTAAGAGGAGACTCTGCCTTGGGCCCGCCAGTGTAATAAACTGCACTCCACTATCTGCATTGCCCTTCTGAGTGAGTTTGTTTCCCAGAACGCATGGCTACAACAGTTTTACAAACTGCCTTCAACACAGTTCTATCTCATAGTCTATTTTCACATTTTTCAAGTTGTTGAAGTCTTTCCTGCCTTCTCCTTTAAGTCAGTTTCATACAAAACTTAAATGCTTAGAGGAGCCAGGCAGGTGATATGTACAGCTGAGCTGGCCAGGTAGGGTACAGTAGGGAGTGGTGGGGACTGCAGCAAAGTAGGCATCATCATCCTTATCGAAAGAGCAATGTCCACTCAGCTGTAACCCATGATCATCTTCCAGTCCAGTCGTTGCAAGAAGGCGGACCCCTTCCAGGCCCCGAAACTGGGCTCTTGTCTAACACTCGGAAATGAATTGTCCGAGGAGACACATGTGCTGACAAAGCAAGAGACTTTATTGGGAAAGGGCACCCGGGTGGAGAGCAGTAGGGTAAGGGAACCCAGGAGAACTGCTCTGCCGCGTGGCTCAAGTCTTGGGTTTTATGGTGATGGAATTAGTTTCCGGGTGGTCTTTGGCCAATCATTCTAATTCAGCGTCTTTCCTGGTGGTGCACGCATCGCTCAGCCAAGGTGGATGCTAGCGAGAGGGATTCTGGGAAGTGGACGGACACGCGGTGTCTCCTTTTGACCTTTCCCGAACTCTTCTGGTTGGGGGTGGCTTACTCGTTCCATACTCCTTATCAGAATCTCCTGTCATAAAACAACTCATGCGAATGGTTACTATGGTGCCTGGCCAGGGTGGGCGGTTTCAATCAGTGTGCTTCCCCTAACACAGTGTGAGCAGTTTCCAAGTCTTTAGGAGGAGACAGAAATCTAGAATACTTTTTTTCTGTAAAACTTTCTAATTTGTGGGGCATAGCCTTTATAAGGAGAAGGAAATGGCAACCCACTCCAGTGATCTTGCATGGAGAATCCTGTGGGCAGAGGAGCCTGGTGGGCAGCCATCTATGGGGTCCCAGAGTTGGACATGTCTGAAGCGACTTAGCAGCAGCAGCAGCAGCAAGCCTTTATAAAGGATTGTAGATGAGTTTCTTTGTGATAGAGACATATCAATATTTGCAATGAGATAATATATCTAGATTTGCTTCAAAATAATCCAGGGGTGGAAAGGGAAGGAGGGTTGGATAGAAGTGAAGCAGATAGGTCAAGAGTTGAAACTGAGGGGTAGGTGTGTGTTGTTTATGATACTGTTATCTCCACATTATATATTTTCTTTGGCAGCAAATTAAAGTAAACACTGTGAAGGCCAAACAAAAAAACACCCACAAGCCTAGTTCAGTCCTTCCCTGTGTCCTTGAGCCGTGCAACCACTCAGAGTCCAGGGAAGCCCCTCCGAGCCCGGTGTGCACAGCTGGCCCTGGGAGATAACCAGTGAGGCCAGGATCCCATTCAGACAGACTGTGCTCTCCATGCACCTTGGGCAGAGGTGTCTTTTGTGGCACCCCTGGCCAGGTCTGAACTCTGCCAGTAAACACTTTGGTGACCTTAAGCAAATCACAATGTCTCTGCACCTCTAAGTTCTTTCTGTTGTCTGTCCATGTCAGTGATTTTGGAGTTGAATCAGCCTGACACAGTGAGGCTGACCAGCATGGTGCTTTCCCTGAAAAAGAATCCCCTCATTTGTTGCTTGAAATTCTCTTAAAAGCCTTTGAGAGACAAGGCTTGAAATGCATCCTTCTGGCAGCATGGGCGCCTCCCTTAAGCATATTCACACGAAGGTATAAAGAACTGAAAGTACAGTGCGATGGGATGAGGTCCTCAGGGCACAGAAGGAAGGCGGGATGGAGGAAGCCCTGTGTAGATGAGGGCGAGCTGTAGAGGTTAATAAGGAGAGATTCCCCCTAAAAAGTTTTATGAGATTTTAATGTCTTAAAAGGTGCCTTCAAATTCTGAAACACAAAATGATTTCAAATCGAGTATAATCCTAAAGACAAGATTACTCATTGGTGCATTGTAATTGCAAAGAATTGGAAACAAATCCAAAGTTCACCAGGAAGAAATAGTGAAATTGATTATGATACCTGATCCAGTCAAAAATAAATAATTGTTTTTAAAAAGAAATACAAGGAGGGAGCCACAAACCAAGGCAAGTGGGCAGCCTCTGGAAACTGGAAATGGCAAAGAAACATTCTTCCCTGAAGCCTTGCTAACACTTGATTTTAGATTTCTGACCTCAGAACTGTAACAGAGTAAATTTGTATTGTTTTAAGCCTGAGTGGCCCAGGACCCCACTGTGTGTGTGTGTGTGTGTGTGTGTGTGAGAGAGAGAGAGAGAGAGAGAGAGAGATCTTAGCAAGAAACAGCAGCACCTGTACGACTCAGGAGGACAGATTTTTTTTCCTTTCAAACTTTGTATTTTG
Organism: Bos mutus; assembly: GCF_027580195.1. Classification (NCBI taxonomy): domain Eukaryota; kingdom Metazoa; phylum Chordata; class Mammalia; order Artiodactyla; family Bovidae; genus Bos; species Bos mutus. The sequence continues at coordinate 42,797,103 of NC_091635.1, forward strand.
TATCAGGGTAATGCCCATTAACAATGTTGATAGTTTCAGATGAACAGCAAAGAGACTCAGCCATACATATACATGTATCCATTCTCCCCCAAACCCTCGAAGAGGATGGGTTTTTATGTTGGATTTATGGTCCTACAGCATGGACTCACCTCCCAGCTCCCCAAGCTGGCAGCTCCGATGTTGACCAAGTCACGTGAACTGTCTGCGCCCTAGTTCCCTGCTCGGAACAGCGAGACACTAACGAGGCCAGCCTGGCAGTGTCCTTAAGAGGATTAGCTGAAAGGCTAAGTGCAAAGTCCTTGGCTGGAAGGACGAGACGATGGCAACTCTGCATCAGAATGACTTAACACTTCTGCTGGGTCCGAATTTGGTCTCAGCTCCTGGCCATGCCTGGAGGATGAGGATATTTTCCTCCTCTTCATATCCTTCCAGAAAGAGGAACCAGGCCCTACCAGCCAGGGGTGGGCAGCCCCCTTCTGGAGACCCAGTGTCACAGAGGCCACCCAGCCATACCTGGCTAAGGGGCTCACCCACAGGGGGCAGCACTGCTACCCTTCTGGTGGCCTCCCTTCCGTGTCTGAGTTAGCTCATCTTCCCAACACTGCTGGTCATTATTAGTACCACGTTTACAGATGAGGAAACAGGAACAAGAAGTTTGCCTAACTTTCCCAAAATCACACAGCTGGGCAGTGATATAGACAGTTTGAATCACAGCACCACGCTTTTAGCCCCAACCCGGGGCGCTTCTCTCAGTGAAGCCCAGGACATCCTCACTCCCCTGGACCCAACAGCAAGTCTTGTCCTGACTGTGAGGCCAGCTACCCTCCTGGCCCTCTGGGGGGCTGGACCAGATGGGGCTGGAGGGGGTGGTTGAGGAATTGGGGGGAGGTGCTCCCGAGGCAGGTCCTAGAGGCGTTGACTCAGCCGATTAGCTGAGCGGGTGACCTTCCTGACATGCTTTGGAGGAAGTGAGGTCCCAGGCACTGGGGGTCACTGGGTGCTCTAGGAGAATGTGACCACGTGGGGTGGACAGTGCTCTGGGTGCCTGTGGGGGCAGCTCAAGCCTCTCTCTCATCTAGACTCCAAGGCCCTGTTTTGACTCTCTGCTGCCCATGGAAGGAGTTCCCCTCTGATTTCAAATCTTTGACTTTTGAATCCAAGGATTAGAAAGTCATGTCACCAGAATAATAAAATGTCAGGGCCTAGAAGGGGCTCTGGGCCCCCCATCTGATGGAGAACAAGACCCAGGTGATGCATCTGGAGCCGAGGACACTGTGGAGGCACCCAGTGGGCAGCCCAGCTTCCTCCAGCCCCACCCAGGTGCCCCCACAGGGAGGATCGAGGAGCACTAGCAACTGCCCAGAGCAAAGAGGCCCAGCAAAGGCCCCTGGGGAAGTGGGCTTGGGTGTGAGCCTCAGTGGACCCCCAGCATCTGCTGCCTCCGCCCCCCTCCTGCCCCAGGTAGGGTTCCATCAGCCCACCTGCCCAGCCTTTCAGGAAGCATAGCTGGGTCCAGGACATCATGACCATAGAAAGGTCCTGGGACCCAGACTGCTGCCTGTCCGCTTCCTCCTCCCCCGGGGCTCACTCTATGGGCTCCTCCTTCCTCCAGGGTGGGGGAAACTTTTTTAATTTATTTATTTTTAATTGGAGGATAATTGCTTTACAACGTTGATTTCTGCCATACGTCAACATGAATTAGCCACAGGTATACATATGTGTCCTCCATGAACCTCCCTCCCATATCCCACCCTTTCCCACCCCTCCAGGTTGTTACCGAGCCCCGTTTGAGTTCCCTGAGTCATAGAGCAAATTTCCATTGGCTGTCTATTTCACATATGGTATGTATATGCTTTCATGCCACTCTCTCCATTCACCTCACAGGGCTGGGGGATTTAAGGAACCTCCCTCCTTGGCCACTTACCCTCTGGGGACTTTGGACAAGTGGCCTCCATCTCTCTATCAGTTTCACATGTATGATGTGGGGATAATAAGGGTTTAAGTCAGCTGGCCCCAACTTTTTAGCACTAGGGACAGGTTTCATGGAAGAAAATTTCTCCAGGAACTGATGAGGGGATGGGAGTGACGGGGTGTGGCTGTAAATACAGACGAAACTTCTCTCTCTCCCCACTCACCTCCTGCTATGCAGCCCGGTTCCTAACAGGCCTTGGATCAATACCAGTCCACGGCCTGAGGGTTGGGGACCCCAGGTTTAAAGAAGACCCCCTATGACAGGGCCTCCATCCTGGAGGCAAAGAGCCACAGAAGGCAACCATTTGAACCCCACAGTTTAGGAGCACCCTGCTCCCCTTTAACTCCCGAGATGGTCCTTCTCAGACACCCTTGACCTGCCCTTCCTTGCTCTGTCAGCCTTCAGATGTTGGACCCCTGCTCGGGAGGTCTTCCTAGCTGCCCCCAGACTCCTAACCATTTTAAACACTTTCGGAGCCCCCACAGTGGGCCAGACACCATTCAAGCTCTCTTGCTGTGCTACCTTGCTTAATCCCTCCCCCAGCCCTGGGTGGTGACTTGAGGATTATCCCCATTACACAGATGCAGACACTGAGGGGCCCCTGGAGAGAGCTCCATAAATGTGTGTCAGATGCACAAAACCTGGGGATGCTCACCTGCGCCAGGCCTGAGTGGCACCAGAGAGATGGGCATGGAGCGGAAGTTGTGTCTGCCCTTCTGTGTTCTCTTTGGAATACCGCCACCCTCCCTACCCTCTGGTCAACAGCAGGAGCTGTTTGCTCAGAGCCCCAGGGATGCTTCCCACCCACTGAAGCCACCCCCAGCCCTGGAACTCATTGGATTCAGGAAGGGAGCCTGGGGGTTGACGAAGGGCATCTCTCCACCGCCTCTGTGCCCACTGCTGCTTTGCACTCTGGCTAATCAGGCCCTGCACTGGAGAGGACTTAACAAGATATAGAATCCAAAATAACTTAGCAGTTATTCAATGGGGAGGAGCCAAGAATAAGATAATGTGGATTTAGAGAAGAGGAGAAAGGTGGGGAGGAGGGCTGAGGGTGGAAGTGGGTGCTCCTCACCCAGGACCCTTTCTCTCTGCTCTCTTCCTGTTCTCTGATCCCAGACCAGATAGTTCATAGGGGTTCATGTATGTTTAGAAATCCTCACCACACGCACACCACAGTGAGCTTCTAGAAGACACTGCCCCTGAGCGTGTGGCTGTGTCATGAATGTCCAGGCAGCAATGGGGCTGCTTAGGAAAGGCTGTGTGGCAGGGCACTGCCTGTGTGTGGGGTTGTGGTGGTGCTGGGAAAGCCTGGTTATACCCATTTTTCAGATAGGGAAACTGAGGCTCAGAGACTCTATGGGTCATGCCCAAGGTCACATAGCTCACTTGTGGCAGCCTGAGCCATATGAAGAAACTACTTTGGTTCTTAAAATGGTATTCATCCCCTTTAAAAGTCCATTCATATTCCTCACATACAAACATAATCACATAGAAAGAAATGTTTTGCAAATAGAAAACTCGTACTGGGAGTTCCCTTATCCTTGTGTACAATGATGCCCTGGGAACTTCTGCTCCCTCCTCTCTGTGAATTTCTGTCTCTCTCCTCTCTCTCGAATCTGGGTTATAGAATGGGGAGCAAAGTAGTCTAACATAATGCAAAATTCCAAGTGACATGAAGGTAGGTGCAAGATATTGCATAAGCTGTTTTAATTGGCACCAGCTCCTTGTTAAAGAAAATGATTGACTGAAAAAGAGACTAAGCATTGGCTGTGTGGGGAAGTGGGTAGGGAGGAAAGATATAGCGACAAGAGACTTCCATGATGTCAAGCCGTTCCCACTGTGTGTTACAGACAGGGCCCCCTCCGTCCAGCCTGGCCAAAAAGCTGGGGGTCGTACAGGCACCGAGTAGGGAGGAGGTGCCCCAGGGCTGCACACGGGTCCACATGTCTCTCTCTTCTTGCACTTACCTGGGTGCCCCAGAATTTGCAAAGACTGACTTCTTTGAGATGTTCCTGTGGACTAAGCCCACTTGCCTCCTTTGTCCATACTTCATCCCCACCAGATCCCTGATCAACCAAAATTTGACTGGATTTAAGAGGCAGAAAGCACAGCTATAGCGGAGAGGACGGTCCTCTTTGCAGTCCTCTTTGACACCAGGGACACTGGGACCATCTCCTCACTGGCTGGGATACAGAGCAACAGGGACTCTCATTCACTGCAGGTTGAGGTGTAAAATACAACAGCATTGAAAACATGTTGGTGGATCCTGATAAAGTCAAATCTCTACCACTCCTGTGTCCTGGCTCTTCTGCTCCTAGATATTTACCCAAGAGAGATGAGAACATACGCACATGTGCATAACAGCTTCACTCATCTAATGCCACACTGGAATGACACAGCTATTCATGAGCAGGAGAAAGGAAGAGCCAATGGAATGGTGTTGTGCCTACCGTGGACGAGCCCTCAGCAGTCAAAAACGACCGAAGATATAGGCAAGGTCATCAGCGAACCTGACGGTTGAGCACAGGAGACAGACACAGGCTGGGAGCATTCTGATTACATAAAACCCAACAATGGATGAGAAAAGCAAATGCCTGTGGGAGCCGCCTAGGAGGGACCCTAAGGAGTCAGCTGGGTGCTGGGAATGTCCTGGAGCCTGATCTGGATGGTGGTCACACAACTGTTTACAATGTAAAAACTCATCCAGCAGACCAGGCTCTGTGTGTTTACGTGAACTGTATCTCAGTCAAGTTCTGTTTTTCAAAAAAACCCAAATCTCCCAGAAGCCAAGGAGACACAGGCACAGCTAGAGTTCCAGCAAACACGCACTCTGGCATCTCCAGCCTCCTTGGGGCTGAGTCCCAAGGAGTCCAGTCCTAAAGGAGAGCACAGTGCCCCACTCCTACCCTGCAGGGAGGGGCAACACCCAAACCCAAAGGCCAATGGGTTTTGAGGTGAATAGAGACAGTAGGGAGGCATCTCCAAGACCCAGTGCCTGGCACAGTTGACCTCAGCAGCCTGGCATCACCGTGCAGTCACTGAGACCTGTTTCCAGGCCTGGCTCTGGTCTTAAGGAGGGCTCCTCACCACACCTCGTGCCACCACACCTTGTCTGTGCTCTTCTGTAGATCTCACAGGTCATGGCTCTATTTCTGGGACAGGCCTTTATCTACATTCTTTGCAGCGCTTGAGGGGGAGTAACAAGAAAAACTTCAAGTCTTTAGTTTCTTCCTCCCCACTGAGCACCTAGACCGGTATGTGCAGACTGACTTCTCTGAGACGTTCTTGTAGACAGAGCCCACTTGCCTCCTCCATCCACCCTCCATCCCCACTAGATTCCTGGGTCAACTAGAATTTGACTGGATTTAAGGGGCAGATGGCACACTCGGAACAGAAAGGAGGGAAAGAAGGAGAGACTCTTTGCAATCCTCTTGGACACTGGGGACATGAGGACTGTTTCCTCATTGATTGGGATAGGGACAACTAACTGGAACTCTTTCACTGCAGGTTGGAGTGTAAAATACAACAGCACTGGAAACTTGGTGGTGGATTATGATAAAGTTAATCCTATACCTTTCCTGTATCCTGGCTCTTCCACTCCTAGATATTTACCCAAGAGAGATGACATCATATGTACATGTGCACAACAGCTTCACTCATCATAGCCTCTCACTGGAAACAACACAACCATTCACCAGCAGAAGAAAGGGGAAAGTGAATGCTCTCTGCAAACCCTTGGACTATAGCCCATCAGGCTCCTCTGTCCATGGATTTATCCAGGCAAGGCAAGAATATCGGAGTGGGTTAACATTTCTTCCTCCAGGGGATCTTTCCAGCTCAGAAATCCAACCCATGTCTACTGGGTCTCCTGCACTGGCAGGTGGATTCTTTTTTTTTTTTTTAAACCACTTTATTTTTTTACTGAAGGATACTTGCTTTACAGAATTTTGTTGTTTTCTTTAACAATCAATAAGAATCAGCTGTAGGTACACCCATGTCCCCTCTCTCCCATCTCCCTCCTCATCCCACCCTTCTGAGTTCCCTGAGTAATACAGCAAATTCCCATTGGCTATCTACTTTACATATAATATTGTGAGTTTCCATGTTATTCTCTCCACTCTCTGCCTCTGCCCCTCCCCGCCGTGTCCATAGGTCTGTTCTCTGTGTCTATTTCTCCAGTGCTGCCCTGCAAATAAATTAATCAGTACCACCTTTCAAAGTTCCATATGTATGCGTCAGTGTATGATATTCATATTTCTCTTTCTGACTTGCTTCACACTGTATAATAGGCTCTAGTTTCTTCCACCTCATCAGAATTGACTCAAATGCATCCCTTTTTATGGCTGAGTAATATTCCACTGTGGTATATATAACCACAAATTCTTTATTCATTCATCTGTTGATGCATCTAGGTTGCTTCCATGTTCTAGCTACTGTAAATAGTGCTGCGATGAACATTGGGGTACATGTGTCTTTTTCAATTTTGGTTTCCTCAGGGTATACGCCTAGGAGTGGGATTGCTGGGTCATATGGTGGTTTTCGGAGAAGGCAATGGCATCCCACTCCAGTACTCTTGCCTGGAAAATCCCATTGACGGAGAAGCCTGGAAGGCTGCAGTCCATGGGGTTTCGAGGGTCGGACACGACTGAGTGACTTCACTTTCACTTTTCACTTTCATGCATTAGAGAAGGAAATGGCAACCCACTCCAGTGTTCTTGCCTGGAGAATCCCAGGGATGGCGGAGCCTGTTGGGCTGCCGTCTATGGGGTTGCACAGAGTCGGACACGACTGAAGCGACTTAGCAGCAACGGCAGCAGCGTGGTGGTTTTATTCCTAGCTTTTTAAGGAATCTCCATATTGTCTTCCATAGTGACTGTATCAATTTACATTTCCACCAGCAATGCAAGAAGGTTCCCTTTTCTGCACACCCTCTCCACCATTTATTGTTTGTAGACTTTTTGATGATTGCTATTCTGACTGGTATGAAGAGATATCTTATTGTAGTTCTGATTTGCATTTCTCTAATAATGAGCAATTTGAGCATCTTTTCATGTGTTTGTTAGCCATCTGTATGTCTTGGGAGAAATGACTGTTTAGGTCTTTTTCCCACTTTTTGATTTCGGAATACCACTTTCTGGTATTGAGTTATATGAGCTGCTTGTTTATTTTGCCAATTAATTCTTTGTCAGTTGTTTCCTTTGCTATTATTTTCTCCCATTCTGAGGGTTGTCTTTTCACCTTGTTTGTAGTTTCCTTTGCTGTGGAAAAGCTTTTAAGTTAAATTAGGTCCCACTTGTTTATTTTTGTTTTTATTTCCATTACTCTAGGAGGTGGGTCATGGAAGATCTTGCTTTGATTTATGTCATCGAGTGTTCTGCCTATGTTTTCCTCTAAGAGTCTTGTCGTTTCTGATCTTACATTTAGGTCTTTAATCCATTTTGAGTTTATCTTTGTGTATGGTGTTAGAAAGTGTTCTAATTTCATTCTTTTGCACATAGCTGTCCAGTTTTCCCGTAACCAACCACTTATTGAAGAGGCTGTCTTTGCCCCATTGTATATTCTTGCCTCCATTGTCAAAAATAAGGTACCCATCAGTTCAGTTCAGTCACTCAGTCATGTCTGACTCTGTGTGACCCCATGAATTGCAGCATGCCAGGCCTCCCTGTCCATCACCAACTCCCCGAGTTCACTCAAACTCACGTCCATCGAGTCGGTGATGCCATCCAGCCATCTCATCCTTTGTTGTCCCCTTCTCCTCCTGCCCCCAATCCCTCCAAGCATCAGAGTCTTTTCCAATGGGTCAACTCTTCACATGAGGTGGCCAAAGTACTGGAGTTTCAGCTTCAGCATCAGTCCTTCCAAAGAACATCCAGGACTGATCCCCTTCAGAATGGACTGGTTGGATTTCCCTGAAGTCCAAGGGACTCTCAAGAGTCTTCGCCAACACCACAGTTCAAAAGCATCAATTCTTTGGCACTCAGCTTTCTTCACAGTCCAACTCTCACATGCATACATGACCACTGGAAAAACCATAGCCTTGACTAGACAAACCTTTGTTGGCAAAGTAATGTCTCTGCTTTTGAATATGCTATCTAGGTTGGTCATAACTTTCCTTCCAAGGAGTAAGCGTCTTTTAATTTCATGGCTGCAATCACCATCTGCAGTGATTTTGGAGCCCAAAAATATAAAGTCTGACACTGTTTCCACTGTTTCCCCATCTATTTCCCATGAAGTGATGGGACCACATGCCATGATCTTCGTTTTCTGAATGTTGAGCTTTAAGCTAACTTTTTCACTCTCCACTTTCACTTTCATCAAGAGGCTTTTGAGTTCCTCTTCACTTTCTGCCATAAGGGTGGTATCATCTGCATATCTGAGGTTATTGATATTTCTCCTGGCAATCTTGATTCCAGCTTGTGCTTTCTCCAGCCCAGTGTTTCTCATGATGTACTCTGCATATAAGTTAAATAAGCAGGGTGACAATATACAGCCTTGACATACTCCTTTTCCTATTTGGAACCCGTCTGTTGTTTCATGTCCAGTTCTAACTGTTGCTTCCGGACCTGCATATAGGTTTCTCAAGAGGCAGGTCATGTGGTCTGGTATTCCCATCTCAGAATTTTCCACAGTTTATTGTGATCCACACAGTCAAAGGCTTTGGCATAGTCAATAAAGCAGAAATAGATGTTTTTCTGCAACTCTCTTCCTCTTTTGATGATCCAGTGGATGTTGGCAATTTGATCTCTTGTTCCTTTGCCTTTTCTAAATCCAGCTTGAACATCTGGAACTTGATGGTTCACGTACTATTGAAGCCTGGCTTGGGGAATTTTGAGGATTACTTTACTAGCGTGTGAGATGAGTGCAATTGTGCACTCATAATTTGAGCATTCTTTGGCATAGAGTGCCTGATGAACTATGGACAGAGGTTCATGACACTGTACAGGAGACAGGGATCAAGACCATCCCCATGGAAAAGAAATGCAAAAAAGCAAAATGGCTGTCTGAGGAGGCCTTACAAATAGCTGTGAAAAGAAGAGAAATGAAAAGCAAAGGAGAAAAGGAAAGATATTCCCATCTGAATGCAGAGTTCCAAAGAATAACAAGGAAAGATAAGAAAGCCTTCCTCAGCAATCAATGCAAAGAAATAGAGGAAAACAACAGAATGGGAAAAACTAGAGACCTCTTCAAGAAATTTAAAGATGCCAAGGGAACATTTCATGCAAAGATGGGCTTGATAAAGGACAGAAATGGTATGGACCTAACAGAAGCGAAAGATATTAAGAAGAGGTGGCAAGAATACACAGAAAGTGAAAGTGAAGTCACTCAGTCGTGTCTGACTCTTTGCGACCCCATGGACTGTAGCCCACCAGGCTCCTCTGCCCATGGGATTCTCCAGGCAAGAATACTGGAGTGGTTGCATTTGGTAGTACAGTCATTTTTATAATATTGATTCTTCCTACCCAGAAACATGGAATATCTCTCCATCTGTTTATGTCGTCTTTGATTTCTTTCATCAGTGTCTTATAATTTTCCATATACAGTTCTTTTGTCTCCTTAGGTAGATTTATTCCTAGATATTTTATTCTTTTTGTTGCAATGGTGAATGGGATTGATTCCCTAATTTCACTTTCTTATTTCATTGTTAGTATATAGGAATGCAAGTGATTTCTGTGTATTGACCTTGTATCCGCAACTTTGCTGAATTCACTGATTAGCCATAGTAATTTTCTGATAGTTTCTTTTGGGTGCAGGCAGATTCTTTACCAGTGAGCCACAAGGGAAGCCCCTGCAATGGACTAGCCCTCAGCAATAAAGAAAGACCAAAGATGCAGGCAAGGTCTTCAACGAACCTTACAGTTGAGCACAGGAGCCAGACAAGTGAGCACAGGCCGGGAGCATTCTATCAGATAGAATCCAATAATAAGTCTGAAAAGCAATGACCCATGGCAGGCACCAACTAGGAGGGACTCGAAGGAGTCATCTGGGTGCTAGAAATGTCCTGGAGCTTGACCTGGATGGTGGTCATGCAGCTGTTTGCAACACACAAACTTGTACATCTGTGTGTTTACATGAACATAAATAATATGTTCTCAATAAACATATTGAGATATGAACCATATCTCAAGAAAGAACTGTTTAGAAAACACCACAAAACTTCCGTGGTGGCACAGTGGATGGGAATCCACCTGAGAATGTAGAGAACACAGGTTTGATCCTTGGTCCCAGAAGACTCCACATGTGATGGAGCAACTAAGCCCACGAGCCACAACTACTGAGCCCATGGTCTAGAGCTCACGTGCTGTAAATGCTGAAGCCCACACCCCTAAAGCCTATGCTCAGCAACAAGAGAAGCCACAGCAATGAGAAGCCCAGGCACTGCACTGAAGAGTAGCCCCCGCTCACTGCAACTAGAGAAAGTCAGTGCAAAGCAACGAAGAACCAGTACAGCCAAGTAAAATACATAAATTAGTAAATTAAAAAAAAATTGAAAACCACCCCTAAACTCCCAGAGTCCAGGCAGACACTGGGAAAGCTAGAGTTCTAGCAAACACACACCCTGGCATCACCAGGCTGCTTGGAGGTGAGTCACAAAGAGTCCAGTCCAACAAGGAGAGCCCATGGTCTCTCCCCAACTGCCGGGAGGGCAACAGCTAAACCCAAAGGCCAGTGGGTTTCCAGATGAATGGAGACAGTAGGGAGGCATCTTCAAGACCCAGTGCCTGTTACAGTTGACCTCAGCAGCCTGGCATCACTGTGCAGTCACTGTGATCTGTTCCTAGGGCCTGACTCTGGTCTTAAGGAGGTGAGAGGCAGCCCTCAAGTTTCATTATTCTAAGTCCAGACACTCATCTGAGGGTATCTATTCTCTGCACTGTAGATTATAGGATCTGTTCTAAAAGTGCTGGCCACCTCACACTCTCAAAAAGCCATTAACCAACAAGTGTTGATGGGGATGTGGCAAAAGGAGGCCTTTTGTTTTGTTGATAGGAATGTTAATTGGTGAGGCTGCAGTGGGAAACGCAGTGTGCCTGCCTGATCCTAAGGGCCTGGCATTACGCTTCTGATTGCCAAAGCATCCATTTCAAACATCCATATTGAATAAACACATCACCAACTGGACGACAGCTTATAGGAAAGCTCCCAGCTGGCCCGGCCCATGAAGTTTCCCTTTCTAGCAAGCCTTGGGAAACCTAGATAACCATGTGAGTGACCTTCTTACCCCCTGGTTCCTGCCTAACCACCCTACCCTCGAGCCCCAATAAAAGCAGAAACCCAGGTCTGTGCTCTCACCCCCTCCTTCCCACTGACCATTGTCCTGTGTGGTGGTCAGGACTTGAGAGTAATAATCCTTATTTTTTCAAAGCTTCCTGATGGTTGATGCTGACTATGTCTTGCAGTCATAATAAGAACCACAAGGATCTGTCCAGCCACAGCACTGGCTCCAGCTGGGCTAATGTCTCTGGGGCTCCCACGAGTAGTAAATAAACATGTGAATGCCTTTAGGTGTTCCTGAATGGAGAGCGTCACTATGCACAGTCAGAGACGGACACTACAAAATGGTGGGTCCTCTAAAAACTAAACACAGAATTACCGTATGATCCAGCATTTCTACTTCTGTGTATATACCCCAAAGAACTGAAAGCAAGAACCTGAAGAGATATTTGTACCGTCATGTTCATGGTATTAGTACAATAGCTAGATAAGAGCTATCCAAGTGTCCATCGAAGGATGACTAGATACACAAAATGAGGTCTGTACATACAATAATATCATTCAACCTTAAAAAGGAGGGGAATTCTGACACAGGTTAGAACATGGATGTTGGGGAATGAAGAAATTTTCCTCTAAGCTGCTAGATTCTTCTGGCTGGTCTAAGATTAAATTGAGATGAGACAGATTAGCAGGAGAAATATCTAACAAGGGTTTAGTAACATATATACATGAGAGCAATCCAGGAGAACTAACTCACCAAAATGGTCAAAGCCCTCATCTTAAATACTGCTGCTGCTAAGTCACTTCAGTCGTGTCCGACTCTGTGCGACCCCATAGACGGCAGCCCACCAGGCTCCCCCATCCCTGGGATTCTCCAGGCAAGAACACTGGAGTGGGTTGCCATTTCCTTCTCTAATGCATGAAAGTGAAAAGTGAAAGGGAAGTCACTCAATCGTGTCCGACTCTTAGCGACCCCATGGACTGCAGCCTACCAGGCTCCTCCATCCATGGGATTTTCCAGGCAAAGTACTGGAGTGGGGTGCATACTACCTTTGGTCAAAGATGGGAGAGGATGTTGAGGGTAATTGTTTGCAACTTCAAAGAGGAGGAAGGCAATTCACAGAAAAGCCAGTGTTTGGTAAATAAGAGCTTGGTGCACAGAATGGACTCTGATCTCTAGTCTCTGTCGGGTTTCCCCACCACATCTCCCCCAGGTTCTTCTGTAGATAACATTGGTCAAGGCTCTTTTTCTATAAAGATGTTTTATCTATATTCCTTGCTGCAGTTGAGGAGGAGGTAACAAGAAAAACGTCCAGTCTTCAGTTTCTTAAAAAGAATCAGCTTAAATGAATCCTCATGCCAAAGTGACATGTTGTGGGGTAGCAAATTTTGCTCCCCTATACTCTCTAAGTTTCAATCTTTCCTCATCTGTGAGATATAGTTAATCACAGGCCTTGTTGTATACAATTGTCATGAGCACTGAATGATCAGAGGCTTGGAAGGCACTTAGCCTAGCTATGACTGGGCAAACTCAGTCCCAATTGTCTTCTACCATGTTTGAAATCACTAAGAGCAAAGACTCCCATGTTATCTCCTTATAAAGAGATTACCATGTTCTCCCAACTACCCAAAAGGGAGTCGAGCTCCAGAGACTTGAACCTTGGATGCACATCTCATGACTGAAGAAGATCCCAACTGACACCTGGTCCTGTACAAGTGCTGGAGACCTTGAATCAAACTGATGAGGAACGGCAGTAGCTGACAGCCAGGTAGACTGCTTCTGCCTGAAAGGTGGCAGATGAAGTCTTCAACTTTAACCAAACATTAAACCCTTCCTCCTTTTCCTTTCCTTTCTTTCTCTGGCATTGACTTGGGAAGATGTTGCCCCAGTTGTATGCCCCAATTCCTTGCTAAGCAAGGCAATCAGTCTTTCAACCATATTTATCATTAGAATTTCCAATCTATCCATAACTATCTAGATCAGATTTTTCTTCACTAATTAAGATTCATCCATGCACAGTAAAGCCAATCTACTGACACCAGGCTGTGATGAAGGGAAGTGCAGTGTTTATTACATGTATTAAGCAAGGGTGACTCAGCAATAAAGAATCCACCTGCAATGCTGGAGACGCACGTTTGATCCCTGAGTCAGGGAGATCCCCTGGAGAAGGAAATGGTAACCCACTCCAGTAATCTTGCCTGGGAAGTTCCCATGGACTGAGGAACCTGGCGGGCTATAGTCCATGGGGTTGAAAAGACTTGGACATGACTTAGCAACTGAAAACGAAACAAGCAAGGAGTTCAGACAGCTCGTGCTTAATAAAACCCAAACTCTCTGATGGCTTTTAGGGAAAGGTTTTTAAAGACAGGGTGAGGGAGAGAATTGTGGGGTGGGTGATCAGCTGAAGGATATCTTCTGATTGGTAGGTGGTGAGGTAATTGGGAGTCAGCATCATCAAGCTTCCTGGTTCTATGTCCTTGTGGACAGCATACAGTTAACTCCTTCCACCTGGTGGGGATTTTTGCTTCTGTAAAACAAGACAAAGGATTTGGCTCAGAATATTGTCTGAGTCAGACACAGCTGAGTTAAAAGAGCATGTCTTCATTATCTATAGCTCTTCAGGAGGAACTAAACGTCTTTCTGTTTAACGGCTAACTATTATCATGTTGTCTTGAACGTTTTCCTTTGTTTCTGCATTTTCTCACTTTTCTGATTAAAGTTTTTCCTTGAAACTTGGGGAAGGCCTAGGAGGCTAAAGGTTTATTACAGACATGGGGGTTAGGGCTCTCCCAGGAAGATGCTATAGGGTGCTGCTTGGTTATAAATGTGTCACAAGGATTAAGCAAAAATGTAATGGCTCTTGAAGGACTTCCCAGGTGGCTCAGCAGTAAAGAATCTGCTTGCAATACAGGATACATGGGTTCAAACCCTGGGTTGGGAAGGTCCCCTGGAGAAGGAAATGGCAATCCACTCCAGTATTCTTGCCTGGGAAATCCCATGGCAGATGACCGTGGTGGGCTATAGTCCATGGGGTCACAAGAGTTGGACACAACTTAGCAACTAAACCACCATCAAGGACTTCTAAATACCACACCAAGGGTCAAAAAGCTGTGGGGACTAGAGATTGGTAGCACAGAATGATATTAAAGCCTTAAATTCTGATTACATCTCTTGATTAGGCTGACAGCATGCTCAAGAATAGCTGTGCTGTGCTGTGCATATCTCTCAGTTGTGTGCGACTCCTTGCCACCCCATGGACTGTAGCCTACTAGGATCCTCTGTCCATGAGATTCTCCAGGCAAGAATACTGGAGTTTTTTACCATGCTCTCCTCCAGGGAATCTTCCCAACCCAGGGATCGAACCCAGGTCTCCTGCATTGCAGGTGGATTCTTTACCATCTGAGCCACCAGGGAAGCCCAAGAATACTGGAGTGGATAGCCTATCCCTTCTCCAGTGGATCTTCCCAACCCAGGAATCAAACCGAGGTCTCCTGGATTGAAGGTGGATTCTTTACCAGCTGAGCTATCAGAGAAGCCTGCTCAAGAGTATAGTTAAAAGATAAAACCACAGGCTTAAAATGGCTTCCGTTTTAAGGAAGTCCACGAAACCAAACCTGCATGTAACACCTGACTTAACTGGATCTCTGACCTTCCCCAGGAATGTAGTTTTAATCAGTCAGTATGGAATTTTCTGGTTAGAACCATGGAGGTAATCTGTCTCCTAGGCCCTCTCCATCCTCGGGAGGAAGAAGCAATCTGCTTGACCTCTTCCTAAATAGTGGTGAAAAGCACATCACATAAAACTTACCATCTTAAGTGTAATACAGTTCAGTGGCATTAAGTCCATTCTCATAATTGTGCCACCATCAGCACCATCCAGCCCCAGAAATTTTTCATCTTGCAAAACTACTCCTGACCTTATAGATGCTGGTTACACACTCAAAAAATTTAAAACACAGAGAGGGTCAGCCAGACCCAGGAGTGGCCCCAGCAGACTATTTTGTGCCCTGTGATGTGTATGGCCTCACTGAACTCATATACAAAGACCCATGGAGCTGCAAGCTGTGCTCATTTCAATGCGGAGGAAACCAAGGCTGGGAGAGGTGAAGTCACTTGTTTCAGATCCCCCAGCCGATGAGAATGGCAGAGCTGGGGATTTGAGCTGGGTTCAGTTTGATTTCCAAGCCTGGATTCTTTCTAGAACCACACAGCCCCCTAAGCAGAGTGGGGATAGAAAGTAACAGAGACGAGTGGCATAGGAACGAGGAGACTGAGCGGGGGCCCCAGGCAGAAACAGCGGCGCAAGGAGGACAGGACGGGGAGCCAGAGGTGTGTCCCCAGAGCCATCTGGAAAGGAGACTGGCTCACACCTTTGGGTCCACACAGCAGGGCCCACACAGAGTCTGGGGCCCTGAGCCAGGGGCTGGGTTCCCTGGGGACAGTCTTACCTGGAAGCTGATCTTGGACACATTCACAAGGCTGGCGACTGTGATGGTGTTGACACTGTGCAAGGGTATGCAGTGGGCATACTGCATGAAGAGGTTCCCATTCACCATCACCTGTCAAGATGAATATACATGTCAAGAGAGTGTCCCTGGTCAGGTGGGAACACACCCAAGCTTCTGCACCCCTGCCTCTGGAGTTTAGACCTGTGTCTAGTTTTCATATCAATCCTCTGCAGGTCTGGGCATTAGCTTTCAGAGTTGCAACAGTTATAGGAACATGCTTGGGACCCAAAACACATCCAATCTCTAGGTGGCTCTAGTTGTTGGATTTTCAGTTCTTCTCCTTGTTTATTGCAATAGGTTTGTCTTTCTAATCTTAGATCATGTGGGTGTTACTGAAATATGCATATTGAAATATACAAACAAATGTTGGTGAGGAGCAGAGGAGAGGTGACCTCAGGTTGCATGATGAGGGGCTGGGGACATCCATGTTCACACAGAGAAGCACAGACACAGGTGGACTCATCCCCCTTTCCCTCTCCCCAAGCTCAGGGACACTGCTCTGCTCTCAAAAGCAATGTGCAGTGCCCAGTAAAGCTAAGCCATTAGTAACACCTGGATAAAGGCAGCACGAACATAACAGAACCAAAAATGTTCCCAGGGACCTGGAGTGGAAGAAGGGCTACAACAGAGGAATGGAAATAACTTGGACTTTAAAGACCCAGGAGACCAAAAAGCACCATGGTGACTTATCTGGTGCTTATTTCCAGGAAAAGAAGCAACAGGTGCACCTGTAGATGAAGTGAAGGTGTGCAAGGAGACTGCAACCTTATGAGGAAATGGTCCTCTTCTCTGTACAAAGGTGTTGCTCATCTGACTAGTTAAAGGCTATTCAGGGCACCTAATTGAGGTGAGGGACAGGCAGCTGAAGTAAACAGAGGAGAACTCCTGCTCACCTTGAACCAGCTCTCTACCTGGAAGCAGAGCTCAAAGTGAATCCCCCTCTGGAAGGACATCTGCATCTTCCTCTCCTCCGGCCCCCAGCTTCTGTTCTGCCTTGTGTTGCAAACCACATAGCCATTGTCTTCAAACCGAGGGTTGAAGTGGAAGGCAATGTTGTTGATGTCACTGAAAGCAATCTGAAAGTTTACTTCAAACCTAGGTCAAGGAAAATCAGACAGTATCCTGGCTTACTGCCAAGGGTGGGAACAGGAGGTGCTCACTCTTTGACTGACATCCATCTGGGAACCTGCATACAACCTGCGTGGCTGGTTGGTACTCATCCCTACTCTCTTCCCATCCCTTTGGTTCACCTCATTCACCTTAGTGTGTTTTGTACAGTTACCACATTGTGTCCTTACAGTGTGGTTTTCTAAAAATAAGGAGGACCATTTTTTGATTGGGTTATTTATTTTTCTGGAATTGAGCTACAGGAGTTGCTTGTATATTTTTGAGATTAGTTCTTTGTCAGTTGCTTCATTTGCTATTATTTTCTCCCATTCTGAAGGCTGTCTTTTCACCTTGCTTATAGTTTCCCTTGTTGTGCAGAAGCTTTTAATTTTAATTAGGTCCCATTTGTTTATTTTTGCTTTTATTTCCAATATTCTGGGAGGTGTGTCATAGAGGATCCTGCTGTGATTTATGTCGGAGAGTGTTTTGCCTATGTTCTCCTCTAGGAGTTTTATAGTTTCTGGTCTTACGTTTAGATCTTTAATCCATTTTGAGTTTATTTTTGTGTATGATGTTAGAAAGTGTTCTAGTTTCATTCTTTTACAAGTGGTTGACCAGTTTTCCCAGCACCACTTGTTAAAGAGATTGTCTTTTCTCCATTGTATATTCTTGCCTCCTTTGTCAAAGATAAGGTGTCCATAGGTGCATGGATTTATCTCTGGGCTTTCTATTTTGTTCCATTGGTCTATGTTTCTGTCTTTGCGCCAGTACCATCGGAGAAGGCAATGGCACCCCAGTCCATTACTCTTGCCTGGAAAATCCCATGGGCGGAGGAGCCTGGTAGGCTGCAGTCCATGGGGTCGCTAAGAGTCAGACGTGACTGAGCAACTTCACTTTCACTTTTCACTTTCATTCATTGGAGAAGGAAATGGCGACTCACTCCAGTGTTCTTGCCTGGAGAACCCCAGGAACGGGGGAGCCTGGTGGGCTGCCATCTATGGAGTCTCACAGAGTCGGACACGACTGAAGTGACTTAGCAGCAGCAGCCAGTACAATACTGTCTTGATGACTGTGGCAAAGAACTAAACAGACATTCCTCCAAAGAAGACATACAGATGGCTAACAAACACATGAAAATATGCTCAATATCACTCCTTATCAGAGAAATGCAAATCAAAACCACAATGAGGTACCATTTCATGCCAGACAGAATGGCTGCTATCCAAAAGTCTATAAGCAATAAGTGCTAGAGAGGGTGTGGAGAAAAGGGAACCCTCTTACACTGTTGGTGGGAATGCAAACTAGTACAGCCACTATGGAGAACAGTGTGGAGATTCCTTAAAAAACTGGAAATAGAATTGCCTTATGACCCAGCAATCCCACTGCCGAGGAAACCAGAATTGAAAGAGACACGTGTATCCCAATGTTCATTGCAGCACTGTTTATAATAGCCAGGACATGGAAGCAACCTAGATGTCCATCAGCAGACAAATGGATAAGAAAGCTGTGGTACATATACACAATGGAGTATTACTCAGCCATTTAAAAGAATACATTTGAATCAGTTCTAATGAGGTGGATGAAACTGGAGCCTATTATACAGAGTGAAGTAAGCCAGAAAGAAAAACACCAATACAGTATACTAACGCATATATATGGAATTTAGAAAGATGATAATGATAACCCTGTATGCAAGACAGCAAAAGAGACACAGACGTATAGAACAGTCTTTTGGACTCTGGGAGAGGGAGAGGGTGGGATGATTTGGGAGAATGGCATTGAAACATGTATAATATCATATATGAAACAAATTGCCAGTCCAGGTTCAATGTATGATACCGGATGCTTGGGGCTGGTGCATTGGGATGACCCAAAGAGATGGTACTGGGAGGGAAGTGGGAAGGAGGTTCAGGATGGGGAATACATGTATACCCATGGCGGATTCATGTTGATGTATGGCAAAACCAATATAATATTGTAAAGTAATTAGCATACAATTAAAATTCATAAATTTATATTAAAAAATAAAGACAATAAATATACAAAAAAATAATAAAAATAAGGAGGAAATGGGTAAAGAAATTTGTGTCCAAGGTGGAAGTGGAGAAACATCCCTAGAAGTGAGAGTCTTTGGGACCAAGTGGTGGCTCATTGGAGGCCAGCCTGTGTCTGCTCAGTTGGGAAAGAAGAGGACACATGGAAAGAACAGGTGACATCAATGGGACACCTACAGAGATGGTGTCTAAGGGGAGACATAGAATAAGCACTAGGTTCAGGAGTGGGGACCTCACGTGAGCCCGTGTCCCTCAGTGGAGGCTGGTGTGTGTCTATCTGTGGGGTCAGCAGACCTGGATCCCAACCCCAGCTCTGAAGTTTTTGTCATTTGCAATGATCCTGGACTATGCTATCCTCAAGCGGCCCAGCCCAGAAATAGGGCGACTGCCTTCCTAGGAAATCCCCAAGTAAGTAACTCTTTTTGGAAGGACTATGAGTGGATAGCTGGAATTAACTCTTTTAAATTATTTTAAATTTATTATTAATTGGAGGATAATTGTTTTACAATATTGTGTTGGTTTCTCCCATGTATCAACATGAATCAGCCATAGGTATACAAATATCCTCTCCCTCTTGAACTTCCTTCCCACCTCCCCACCCCATCCCAGCCTTCTAGGTGTTCCAGAGCACCAGATTTGAGTTCCCTGTGTCATACAGCAAATTTCCACTAGCTATCTAGTTTTGCATATGGTAATATGCATGTTACTTACTCAATTTGGCCCACCCTTTCCTTCCCCACTGTTTCCACAAATCTGTTCTCTATGTCTGCATCTCCATTACTACCCTGCAAAGAGGTTCGTCAGTACCATTGTTCTAGATCCCATATATATATGCATTAATATATGATATTTGTTTTCCTCTTTGTGACTTCATTCATCTACCTCATTTAACTGACTCAAATGTGTTCCTTTTTAAAGGGAGTAATATTCTGTTGTATGTATGTACCACAATCCTGGTACATCCAATCATCTGTTGATGGACATCTAGGTAGCTTCCATGTCCTAGCTGTTGTAAATAGTGCTGTGATGAACACTGTGGTACATGTGTCTTTTTCAATTATGCTTCTTCAGGGTATCTGTCCAGGAGCCCTCTTATTTGCAGAGCCCATTTGCTTCCTCTGTGAAGGAGGTGATTTCTGGATGCTGTCCTCAACACTAGGGTGCTCTGTGAGGTTTAATCCAGCAGGGCCACGAGGAACTGTTATGGCCCTGAACCCAGCCGTCCTCTATCCAAGGAAAAGGAAGCTCCAAGTGACTGAAATGGCAACATCTAAGTCCCTATTCCTAAAGTGGAGAAAAGTGTTTCTGAAATATCTCTGGAAGTAGTTTTCCTTTGGGGGTCCTCCAGCTTCATTGCTGTGTTCCTTTGAAAATTCCGCCCCTGGGAAGGAGAGAACAGCAGGTACCATCGGAAGAGGGACCCTCAAAGGTAGAGACGGGTCTATCAGGCAGAGCGGGAGTAGAAAATGCTCCTGTGCTGGGAGGAAGGGTCAGCAGAGGAAGAGGGAGAGAGAGAGATGGGAGTTCAGAGACAAGGTCCCCGATTCCCCCACTGACAGAGTTTCTGGGGAACTGGGTGCCTCACTTCCCTCCGAGTCCCCTGGGGGCACGCAGGGCTCTCAGAGTCCATGGCCACACAGTCAGTGTGTCACCTGGCAGGGGAGGCAGTGGCAGAGGAAGTCATCCAGAATCCAGATGTAGAGGTAGGGCTGTGGGGCGAGGGGCCTGGAGGGATCTAGAAGGTCCTGGACCCCATGCAAAGTGATGAGAGGACCAGCGAGGGCAGAAGCCAGCTGAGATTGGATAGAGAGGCTTCAGAGAAAGACCACGTGTCCTGAGGGGCCTCGGTGGACAGAGTGGGCCTCAGGAGAGTTCTACCTGGGATTTGTGAACACCTGAGGACCCCTACTGCTTCTGAGAACATGTGCAAGTTTCCCAATAGACCCCTTGAGCAGGAGGGGAACGGGAAACAGAAATGAGATATTAATATTTTGAATTGATTTGCATTTTCCGGAAAAGATCTTGAAACTGAAAGAGAAACTGAAACAAATTACAGCTTTAAAGGCAACTTTAAATATTTCCACATCCCCTCACATGAGGGTTCTGAAGTAGATGGGAGTGGCTATTAGAAATGGAGAAGGTTGACGTATCTGCAGCTCTGGGTCATTGTGCACAAAGTTCAGTCCTAGAACTTCTCTGGGCTGGCCTGCTTCCCTCCTAGACTGTGAGCCTCCATTCCCCCCGTCTCTGGGGAGTCTGGTTAATGGTGCCCCGTCTGCTACAGGTAGGTGGCAGGGGGGCTTGAGAGAGTCATTTCCTAGGCAGGTTGATAAGGAGTCTAGGGGTCCCCAAGGAGAGAGGGGTCTGGAATTCTCAAGGAGGAAGAAAAGACAAACTTTTTTTCCTTCTCTACATTCCTTAGGATTATATAACAATAATGTATCCTGCCTGAGGACAGTCTCTGGATTAAGGACAGTCTCTGGATTAAACCTTCTGGCTAATTCTGTTATCTTAAAATGTAAATTATGGGAGTAGGTCTGGTGAGGTCTTTACAACCTCCAGACATTCTTTGGATTATATAACCTCATTGTTAACACTAGAAAGAGTACACTAGTACTCTTTCTGCCCCCTTCTGATGCTTATGTCAGAAGCTTTCTCTATCTCCTTTATACTTTAATAAAACTTTATTACACAAAAGCTCTGAGCGATCAAGCCTCGTCTCTGGCCCCGGATTGAATTCTTCTCCTCCGGGGGCCAAGAATCCTGGTGTCTTCACATGATTCAACAACAACCTTTCAGGCTGTGCATTGTTGGTAGGGGCGTGGGGCCCTTCCCATCCCCTGAGCTGGTGAGGGTGCTCAGAAGGTGCTGTGTGGACCATCCTGAGCTGACAGCACCATGGTTTGCTCAGGGATGAAGCTGAGAGAGACGACCATTCCCAGTACCTGTTCCCACCTAAGGAATGAACACTCCCCATGATGGTGATCTTGTGTCTGAATGGAGACCCCCTTCTATCCTCCCGGTGAAGGGGATGTGCTGCGGGGAGGGAACAGTGGTCACTGGTCTGCTTCCTTCTCTCCATCCTCTTCAGCACTGGCCAGGGGCTGGCCTGGGTGTGGGGCAGCAGGCTAGGGGCCAAGTGCAGCCGTGAACAAGACAGAAGGAGGCTCAGCTCCACGGACCTTCCAGGCCTGGAACGAGTTAGTTACACAGACCATCTGAGGTTGAGAGAAGGAGCCCCTGCAGCTCTCAGAGGATGTGACAGGGACAGATTGGCAGCCTGGCATCACTGTGTTTCACTGCATCCCATTCCAGGGCCTGGCTCTGGTCTTGAGGAGGCAAGAGATGCCCCCAGAGCTCCATTATTCAAAGACCCAGACACTTGTCTGAGACTCTCGGTTCTCTGCACCCTACACTGTGGCATGTGTTCTGAATGTGTCAACCCCCTCACACTCTCAAAAAACAAAAACTGACTGTCACGCGAGTGTATGTTCCTCAGTTCTTTGTCTCGTCACAACAAAGATTTGGAGCAACGGACATTAAAGCCCTCGGCGCATCACAGCTCTCGGGTCTTGGACAAACCATGTTACAGCTATTAGGCAAATCAGTGTTACAGCTCCATTTTATTTAGAAGATAGCAGGAGAATCCAAGACTCGAAGAGAAGAGAGTGGAGGAGTGCATGGGGAGGGAGAAAGAGAGAGAGAGAAAGAGAGAGAGAGCGCATGCATGCACGCGGGAGAGAGAGTCCGTGAGAGAGCGCTTTGGCTCCTCCTTTTATATGTTTTTTCCTCCACCTGGGCCTGCCGTATGCAAATTGGGCTTAGCCAGGAGTGCTGTTTGTTCTGCCTGAAGTTTTCACTCTGGTCCTCGGACCTTCCTTTGACCTTCCTTGTCTTTTAGCCACCGCCATTTTGGACTCCTTTTCCCTATTCTACCTACCTAACACTGACAAATGTTGATGACGACGTGGAGGAAGGAGGCCTTTTGCACCCTTGGTGGGAATGTTAAAAGGTGAGGCTGTGATGGGAAATGGAGTGAACATGTCTGATGCTAAGTGCCTGGCATTAAGCTTCTGATCTCTAAAGCATCCCTTTCAAACACCCATCCTGAATAAACACTTTGCCAGCTGTATGACAGCTTCTAGGTAAGCACCCAGGCCAGTCCCATCCATGACGTTCTCCTCTCTAGAAAGCCTTGGGGAACTTGGATAACCAAGTGAGGGACCCACATGTCTCTCCTGCCCTCTGATTCCTGCCTAACCACCCCACACTTGGACCTCAATAAATGTGGAACCCAGGTCTATGCTCTGAACCCTCCTCCCAACTGGATGATCTGGCCGTGTGGCATTCAAGACTTGAGAGGAATAATCCTTGTTTTTTCAAAGCTCTCTGATGGTCGTTGCTAAGCTGTGTCTTGAAGTCATAATAAGAACCACAAGGGCCACACCAGCCACCTCATTGATTCCAGTTAGGGAAATGTCTCTGGGGACTCCCACGAGTAATAAAGGCTCACGTGTGACCCCAGGTGTTCCTAAACTGATCACATCACCATACATAGGCTGAGAAGGATACTACAAAACAGTCTGGAGTTTCCTCTACAAAGTAAATACAGAATTATCATATGATCCAGCAACTCCACTTCTAGGTGTATACCCTAAAGAACTGAAAACAGGAACTTTAGGAGATACTTGTACATCGCGTTCATAGTATTCTTAAGATAGCCAAGAGATAGAAGCAACCCAAGTGTCCATCAGCGGATGGCTAGATAAAATGAGATCTGTACATACAAAGCAGTATCGTTAGTCTTAAAAAGGAAGGGAATTCTGACTCAGGTTATAACATGGATGAACTATGATGATGTTGAGGAAGGAAGAAATTTTCCTCTACCCCTCTAGGTTCTTCTGGCCAGTCTAAGAATTAAATTGACAGGAGACAGTTTAATGAGAGAAAAAGCTAACAAAAGTTTAATAGCATGTATACATGGGAGAGACGCAGGAGAGCTAACTCACCACAGTGGTCGAAGCCCTCTGCTTAAATACCACCTTCAGCTAAGACAGAAGACGATGTTGAGGGTGATGGTTTGGGACTTCAGAGAAGAGGAAGGCAACTCACATGGTACAGAAAAGCAGATGTTTGGTAAATAAGTGCTGGCTGGATAGAAAGTAAACTCTGATCTCTAGGCCCTGCTGGGTTCTCCCACCACACCTCACCCAGATTCTTCTGTACATATCACTGGTCACGGTTCTACTCCTGGCACAGGCCCCTTATCTACATTCTTTGCAGCAGTTGATATGGTAGTAACAAGAAAAATTGAAGTCTTTTTATTTTTTCTTAAAAAGAATCAGCCTAGAGCTTCCCTGGTGGTCCAGTGGTTAAGCATCTGCCTTGCAATGCAGAGGGCTCAGGTTCGATTCCTGGTCTGGGAAGATCCCCCGTGCGGTGGAGCAACTAAGCCAGTGTGCCACAGCTACTGGGCCCACTCTCTAGAGCCTGAGAGGCGCAACTACTGAAGCCCACATTCCTAGGGCCCATGCTCCGCAACAAGAGAAGCCACCACAGTGAGAAGCCCGAGTGCTGCAGCTAGAGAGTGGCCCCCACGTGCCGCAACCAGAGAAAGCTCGCGTGCAGCAACAAAGACCCCCCACAGCCAAAATAAAAAAAGAATCAAAAAAAAAGAATCAGCTTAAATAAATCCTCGTGCTGGAGTAATACATTTTGGGGTGGCTAGTTTTGCTCCTCCGTATTCTCTAAGCCACAGTCTTTCCTCATCTATGAGATGTATTAAATAGCTAATCACAGACCTTATTTTACAAGTTCGTTGTGGGCACTGAATGAACTAAGGCTTGTACGACACTTAGTGGATGCCAGGCACAGAGCGAGGACCCCGTAGATTCCATCTGTGTCCCTCTGTATCTGACCTGTGTATGCTGAGGCCCTGAGAGAGTCCAGAGAGGAGGTGCCTTGGGCTGCATCTTAAAGTGTCAGTGGCATCCCTTCCATGTATGGCAGGGGTAAGGATCAAGTTCATTCAGTTTCCTTTGTAAGATGGCTATAGTAGCACTTAGTGGTCTTTAACTTCATTATAAGCAATTTTATTAGATTATATTGTGACAGCTAGCATATCAGCATGCATTAAAAAAAAAACTTATCAAAAT
This sequence comes from Bos mutus, assembly GCF_027580195.1. Lineage (NCBI taxonomy): Eukaryota > Metazoa > Chordata > Mammalia > Artiodactyla > Bovidae > Bos > Bos mutus. Next base: position 42,822,116 of record NC_091635.1, read on the forward strand.
CGGTGAATTTTTGTGTAGCCATTTAATATTGAAGTAAAAAAAGCAACATTTTTGGCATATTATGCTTTATTATTAATATTTCAAGAAAGGTAAAAACGCAACTGAAATGCAGAAAAGGATTTGTGTAGTGTATGGGGAAGGTGCTCTGACTGATTGAATGTGTCAAGAGTGGTTTGCAAAGTTTCGTGCTGGAGATTTCTCTCTGGACGATGCTCCAGTGTCAAGTAGACCAGTTGAAGTTTATATCGATCAAATCAGAACATTAATTGAGAAAAATCAACATTACACCACATGAGAGATAGCAGACATACTCAAAATATCTATATGACACATTGAAAATCATTTGCACCAGTTTGGTTATGTCAATGGGCAGGAAAAAAAAAAAAAACTTCTTGGCCATATTTTCACATGTGATTCTCTACTTAAAAGTAATGAAAATATTCCACTTTTAAAACAAATTGTGAAAAAATAAATTAAAATAAATAAATAAATAAATAAAACAAATTGTGACAGGTGATGAAAAGTGGAAACTGTAAAATCATGTGGAATGGAAAGGATCGTGGGCCAAGTGAAATGAACCACCACACACATACCAAAGGCTGGTCTGCATCCAGAGAAGGTGGTAATGTGTATATGGTGGGGTTGGAAGGGAACCCTCTATTATGAGCTCCTTCCTGAAAACCAGGTAATTCATTCCAGCAAGTACTGCTTCCACTTAGCCCAGCTGAAAGCAGTACTTGAGAAAAAGCGTCCAGAATGAGTCCACAGAAAACACACAGTCTTGCATTAGGATGACGCAAGATCACATGTTTCTTTGATGACCAGGTGAAAGCTTTTATAGCTTGGCTGTGAAGTTCTGATTCATCTGCCATTTTCACTAGACACTGTAACTTCAGATTTCCATTTATTTCAGTCTTTAAAAAATTATCTTAATGGAGAAAAAATCTGATTCCCTGGAAGACTGTAAAAGGCATCTGTAACAGTTCTTTGCTCCAAAAGATAAAAACTTTGGGGAAGATGGAATTATGAAGTTGCCTGAAACATGGCAGAAGGTAGTGGAACAAAATGGTGACTATGTTGTTCAATAAAGTCCTTGGGGAAAATGAAAACTGTTGTCTGTCATTTTTACTTAAAAACAGAAAGATCTTTTGGGCAACCCAACACTTGTAGCCACAGGATGCAGCACATTCAGTCACACTGGTCACACTTCCTCCTTAGGGAAGCCACGTGAGCAAACATTTAGTACCAGACATGAAAATGATCAGCGTTGTATCAGGGGATAAATCAGACACACAGATGCTTCTGCCTTCAGTCTTTGTGTGACTTGCCTGGGACCAGCCTTACTTCCCAATTTCCTATAAACAAACTTATACGCATTTATTTAAAAAGCAAATGCTATGTCGTGACCATAATGAAAACCATTACCACATCCATATATAAAAACTGCTGATGGGGCTTCCCTGGGGATCCAGTGTTAAGAATCCTCCTTGCAATGCAGGGGACACAGGTTCAATTCCTGGTCAGGAAACTAAGATTCCACATGCTGTGGAGCAAGTAAGCTCAAGGGCCACAACTACTGAGCCCTCCTCGTGCCACAACTAGACTCCTATATGTGACAACAAAGATCTCATGTGCCAGAACTAAGACCCCAGGCAGTCAAATAAATAAATAAATATTTTTTAAAATGAAGGGCTTCCGTGGTAACTCAGCTTGTAAAGAATCCACATGCAATGCAAGAGACCCCAATTCGATCCCCTGGAGAAGGGATAGGCTACCCACTCCAGTATTCTTGGGCTTCCCTGGTGGCTCAGCTGATAAAGAATCCGCCTGCAATGAGGGAGACCTGGGTTTGATCTTTGGGTCAGGATCCCTGGTTCAATCCCCTTGGAGAAGGGAATGGCTACCTACTCCAGTATTCTGGCTACCCACTCCAAAATTCCAGGGACTGTATAGTCCATGGGGTCACAAAGAGTTGGACACAACTGAACGACTTTCACTCAAGGGCCACAACTACTGAGCCCTCACTTCACAACTAGACTTCTATATGCCACGACAGACATCCCACGTGCCAGAACCAAGACCCCAGGTGGCCAAATAAATATTTTTTAAAACAAAGATTAAAAATTACTTGTGGCTGAAATGGATGATAGTGGTCATGCAAATTGGGGTGGGGGGGGTGCGGATACACCATACTTGAACCATCAGTTCAGTTCAGTTCAGTCTCTAAGTTGTGTCCGACTCTTTGCGACCCCATGAATCGCAGCATGCCAGGCCTCCCTGTCCATCACCAACTGCCGGAGTTCACTCAGACTCACATCCATCGAGTTGGCGATGCCATCCAGCCATCTCATCCTCTGTCGTCTCCTTCTCCTCCTGCCCCCAATCCCTCCCAGCATCAGAGTCTTTTCCAATGAGTCAGTTCTTTGCATCAGGTGGCCAAAGTATTGGAGTTTCAGCTTCAGCATCAGTCCTTCCAATGAACACTCAGGACTGATCTCCTTCAGAATGGACTGGTTGGATCTCCTTGCAGTCCAAGGGACTCTTAAGAGTCTTCTTCAACACCACAGTTCAAAAGCATCAATTCTTCGGCGCTCAGCTTTCTTCACAGCCCAACTCTCACATCCATACATGACCACAGGAAAAACCATAGCCTTGACTAGACGGACCTTTGTTGGCAAAGTAATATCTCTGCTTTTCAATATGCCCTTGAACCATAGCAGTTAACAAATACCCCAAACATCACAAAATTCAGGAAAATAATACTTTTCTTCACAAATATCCTAGATATTTAATACTTTCCAGCTTTTTGGTTGCTCTTTGCTTCTTCATGTGATGAAGATTTGACATGTTCTCTACAGAGAAAGTAGAAAGACCATTCTCTTTCCAATGTTCTTCTCTTCTCCACTGCTCACGTACTTTGGGACCCAGGCATGGGACCCATTCCTTCACGACACACCTCATCGAGTTTCCAATTGATCCATAACTATCTAGATCAGATTTACCTCTACTCCTAAGAGCTGGTTCACACTCAGTGAAGCCAATCTACTGACACCAGGTTGTGGTGAAGGAAAGTGCAGCATTTATTGCATGCAGCAAGCAAGGGGTCCAGACAGTTAGTGCCTAAAGCACAGAAACTCCCAATGGCTTTCAGAGAAAGGTTTTTAAACACAGGGTGAGGGAGAGGGTTGCTGGGTATGTGATCAGCTCATGGATATCTTCTGATTGGTGGGTGATGAGGAATCAGGAATCAATATCATCAAGCCTCCAGGTTCTATGTCCTTGTGGGCAGCACACAGTTAACTTCTTCTACCTGGTGGGGTTTTCTTTTTCTGCAAAACAGCACAAAGGATTTGGCTCAAAATATTATCAATAACTCTTGAGGAGAAGTAAATGTCCTTGATTATGTTTAATGGTTTTCACTTTGTCTTGCTTGACTGTTTTCCTTTGTTTCTGCATTTTCTCACTTCTCTAATTAAATTTTTTCCTTGGAATTTGGGGATGGCCTATGAAGTTAAAGGATTATTACAAACATGGAGGGTAGGGCTGTCCCAGGAATCCCCCATAGGGTCCTGCTTGGTTACAAATGTCACACGGGCTAAGCCAAAAGTCATGACCTCTGGATACCACATCAAGGGTCAACAAAGCTGTGGGTTCTATAGAATGGTAGCTGAGAGTGATGCTAATGCCTTAAATTCTTATTGCATTTCTTGGTTAGGCAGAGAGTTTGCTCAAAAGTGGGGACTAGTTAAAGAGAAAACCACAGGCATCACTTTTGATGCCCCAAAATGGCATCACTTTTGCTGAAGCCCATGACACCAAACCTAGGTGTAACACCTGACCTAACTGTAGCTTCCACCTTCTCCAGGAAAGTAGTCTTAATTAGCCAGTTTGGAATTTTCTAGTCAGCACCTGGGAGGTAATGAATCTCCTGGGCCCTCTCCATCCCAGGGAGGAAGAAGCAATCTGCCTGACCTCTTTTCCTAAACAGTGGTGAAATATATATCAGGTAAAATTGACCATATTAAGTATACAAAATTTCAGTGGTGTTAAACTCACTCTCATAATTGTCCAACCATCACTACCACCGAACTCCAGAACTTTTTCACTTTGTAAAACTGCTCCTGACCTTTTTAGGTGTTGTAGATTCAAGGGACTAGATCTGATAGACAAAGTGCCTGAAGAGCTATGGATGGAGCTTTGTGATATTGTACAGGAGGCAGGGATCAAGACCATCCCCAAGAAAAAGAAATGCAAAAAGGCAAAATGGTTGTCTGAGGAGGCCTTACAAATAGCTGTGAAAAGAAGTCAAATGAAAGGCAAAGGAGAAAAGGAAAGGTATACCTGTTTGAACTCAATGATCAGTGCAAAGAAATAGAGGAAAACAATAGAATGGGAAAGACTAGAGATCTCATCAAGCAAATTAGAGATACCAAGGGAACATTTCATGCAAAGGGAGGGAAGTAGCTCAGTTGTGTTTGACTCTTAGCAACCCCATTGGCTGTAGCCTACCAGGCTCCTCTGTCCATGGAACTTTCCAGGGAAAAGTACTGGAGTGGGTTGCCATTTCCTCCTCCAGGGGATCTTCCTGACCCAGGGATCGAACCTGAGTCTCTCACATTGCAGGCAGACGCTTAACCATCTGAGCCACCAGGGAAGCCCATGCAAAGATGGGCACAATAAAGGACAGAAATGGTATGGACCTAACAGAAACAGAACATATTAAGAAGAGGTGGCAAGAATACACAGGAGAACTAAATGTTTGACTGAAACAGAGACCCAGGATCAGGTTTTGTAGAGAAGAGGGGTGGGGAGTAAACACAGCAACTACAGACTTAGCTGAAGTCATGTGGGTCCCTGCCACGTGCTAGAGACAGGGAGCCCAAGAACGTAAAATTAGGAGCCCAAGAAAATAAAGTCTGTCACCGTTTCCATTGTTTCCCCACCTATTTGCCATGAAGTGATGGGACCAGATGCCATGATCTTTGTTTTTTGAATGTTGAGTTTTAAGCCAGCTTTTTCACTCTCCTCTTTCACTCTCATCAAGAGGCTCTTTAGTTTCTCTTCACTTTCTGCCATTAGAGTGGTATCATCAAGTTCTAAGGTTATTGATATTTTTCCCAGCAATCTTGATTTCAGCTTGTGCTTCACCCAGCCCTGAATTTCTCATAATGTACTTTGCATAGAAATTAAATAAGCAGGGTGGCAATATACAGCCTTGTCTTACTCCTTTCCCAATTTTAGTGCTTTTGAACTGTGGTGTTGGAAAAGACTCTTGAGAGTCCCTTGGACAGCAAAGAGGTCAAACCAGTCAATCCTAAAGGAAATCAATCCTGAATATTCACAGAAGGACTGATGCTGAAGCTGAAGCTCCAATACTTTGGCCACCTGATGTGAAAAGCTGACTCATTAGAAAAGACCCTGATGCTGGGAAAGATGGAAGGCAGGAGAAGAAGGGGATGACAGAGGACAAGATTGCTGGATGGCATCACCGATTCAATGGACATGAGTTTGAGCCAGCTCCGAGAGATGGTGAAGGACAGGGAAGCCTAGTGTACTGTAGTCCATGGGGTCGAAAAGAGGTGGACGTGCCTGAGTGACTGAATAACGGCAACAACAGTGTACAGCCTTGTCTTACTCCTTTCCCAGTTTTAGCCACTCAGTTGTTTCATGTCCAGTTCTAACTGCTGCTTCTTGACTCTCGTACAGGTTTCTCAGGAGACAGGTAAGGTGGGCTGGTCCTTCCATCTCTTTAAGAATTTTTCACTTTGTGGTGATCCACGTAGCTAAAGGTCATAGTGTTGTCAGTGAAGCAGAAGATATTATTCTGGAATTTCTTTACTTTGTCTATGATCAACAACTGTTGGAAATTTGATCTCTGGTTCCTCTGCATTTTCTAAACCTGACTGTACATCTGGAAGTTGTCAGTTCACACACTGCTGAAGCCTAGCTTGAAGGATTTTGCTCATAACCTTGCTAGCATGTGAAATGAGTACAACTGAGTCACAGGGAATCCAACCCAAAAAGAAGAGCCCGCAGCCCTCTGCTCCCACCCTGTAGGATGGGAGGGGCAACAGCCAAGTCTGAAGGCAAATGCATTTTCAGATGAATGGAGACAGCAGGGAGGCATCTTAAGACCCAGGGCCTGGTACAGTTGACCTCAGCAGCCTGGCATCCCCATGCCATCATCACAACCAGTTCCCAGGCCCTGGCTCTGGTCTTAAGCAGGCAAGAGGTGGCCCTCAGAGCTGCATTATTCAAATTCTAGACATTTGTCTGAGGGTCTCTGTTCTCTGCCCTGTAGAGCACAGCATCTGTTCTAAATGTATCGGCCACCTCACACTCTACGAAAACTGACAAGTGTTGATGAGGACGTGGAGAAAGGAGGCCTTTTGCACTTTGGTGGGAATATTAAATGCTGAGGCATGATGGAAAATGCCTGATCCTAAGGGCCTGGCGTTAAACTTCTGATTGCCAAAGTATCCATTTCAAACACCCATCTTGCATAAATACATCACAGCTTCTAGGGAAGCTCTTAGACCAGCCCTCTCTGCGCCCTCTGCCATGAAGTTCTCCTTTCTAGAAAGCCTTAGGGAATCTAGATAACTACATTTCTCTTCCTGCCTCCTGGTTCCTGCCTACCACAGCACCCTTGGACTCTAATAAAGGCAGAACTCCACGTCTGTGCTCCCTCTCTCTCCTCCCCACTGGCCATTGTCCTGTTAGGCCACAGGACATGAGACGAATAATCCTTATTGTTTCAAAGCCCCCGGATGGTTGCTGCTCAGATGCATTCTATAATAGTAATAAGAACCACAAGGGCCCATCCAACATTTGCACCAGCTGAGGAAATATTGGCACAAGGGGTTAGCGAGGTGAGGGTCTCCCACGGGTAGTAATGGCTAAATTGTTATTAGTCTTCCTTGAATGTTTTCCATTGTTTCTGCATTTTTTTCACATCTCTGATTAAATTTATTCCTTGGAACTTTGGGAAGACCTAGTACTTTGGCCACCTCATGCAAAGAGTTGACTCATTGGAAAAGACTCTGATGCTGGGAGGGATTGGGGGCAGGAGGAGAAGGGGACGACAGAGGATGAGATGGCTGGATGGCATCACCGACTCGATGGACGTGAGTTTGAGTGAACTCCAGGGGTTGGTGATGGACAGGGAGGCCTGGCGTGCTGTGATTCATGGGGTCGCAAAGAGTGGGACACGACTGCGCGACTGAACTGAACTGAACTGAGAAGGCTATGAGCTTCCTTGGTGGCTCAGATGGTAAAGAATTTGCCTTCAATCCTTGGATTGGGAAGATCCCCTACAAAAGGAAATGGAAACTCACTCCAGTATTCTTGCCTAGAGAATCCATGGTCAGAGGAGCCTGGCAGGCTACGGTCCATGGGGTCACATAGAGTCAAACATGACTGAGCAACTAACTCTTCACTTTGCTTAGGAGGCTAAAGGTTTACTACAGTCATGGAGATGGGGGTATGGATGTCCCAGGAAGCCCCTATATAGTCCTGCTCTGTTACAAATGTCACAGGGATTAAGCAAAAACACTATCATATTACCATGAGTCCATGCTCACTCTGCTCACCACATGACAGCCCAATAAATCTGAGAAACGAGGCACTGAGGCAAGGAATATTACTATTCAGAAAGCCAGCTGACCAAGAAGATGGCAGACTAATGTCTCAAAATGACCATCTTGTTGGGTCTGGATGCCAGGTTCTTTTATAGAACCAAAGAGAGAAGCAGGGAGGAACCAAAGTCAAAAGGCAGAATAAAGTGGGAGAGGCAATGAGGAAGTAAAGTAAAAGGGGCCATAAGTCTTGCAAAATTTCTCTGGGAAGGGCCAACCTTTGGAAGGAGTGTGTTAATCTCTTCTTTTCTTTGTAGCAATTCACAGATGGGCAGGGTCAGATTATCTCTCCATAAACTGAACAAAGTCACTTTAGTTTAACAATCAGGCAGAGGGGCAGTGTCCTTTGAGGCAGACCATTATGTATGCTTATAAAAACAACAGCAATGAAAAAAGCAGGTCAAAGAAACAGTTCCAACATGGAGTCAGAATTGGTTCTTCTCTGCAACAATTCTCCACTGTCAAAGTTCATTCCACAATCTTGTGGAAAAAGGGAGTAATGAGCGTTCTGCTTAATCAGATGGATCTTTCTGGGAGTGTCTGCCATTAATGCCTCTGTTCCAAATGTTGATATTTGTCTTCTTTTTGTTCCTCTTTGGAAAGTGCCTACCTGACACCTGTAGACTTAGAAATACTGAACTTCAAACCCAAGAGGCAGCATTTCAAGTTAAGGAGTTTGGCACTTTTCTATATGTGGGAAGATTTAAGAGTCAGAGCTCATTAAAATTTTGTCCTTGGTATGTGCCTCAGCTCTTTGTGGGCCTGTAATCCTGTATTCTCAGAATTTCCTCAAGGTTCACCATAGGGAGTGGCTGCAATCTGATGCCTGCTAGATGGCAGGTATTCCCCTTTCTTGGGGCTCACTGTCTCACGTTGAAGGGCTGCAATCGCTGATTCCGCTTCTCAGGTCTTCTTCTCTTGGTCAGGAAGTTGACCAATATTTGGGACACATTTCACGATCACCTTTGTCCCATGGCACTGGAAGGCTCATCCCAGATCTGGCAAAAATTTTTCATAGGCACTCAGGTGCTAAATTTTTGAACAGGCCTCATCAATAATTAAAGACTCTCTGGATTCTGCCTAATTTAATCCAAGAGTCATTTTTCCTTGTTGCTTCTCCCCATATCTAGAATCACACTATTGCAATTATTTTATGTTATAAATGAGATTTTATCAAAATGTTTAGCCATAGAAGTTCTGTGGGAAGCCCGATTACACACTGGTTACTGTAATCTTATAAATTCGACAGGATATAAGCAACGCTGCTAGTAACATTGATAACGACATAGAGCGTCAGGGAAAGAAAAAGCACGATTTGAAAACAAAGAATAAATTTAAGCAACGATTATTATAACTAACTATAATCCAGTTGCAATAATCAAGCAACCAAAGGAGCCACACAGATTTTATGAGCTATCTGCAGTTTCATTGTACCAGCCATTCACACTTTATGCACGGCTTAACGTTTGAGACAAGCATATATATTAGTGGCAGGATCAACCAGGTAGAGAGAATAAAACAAATCTATCCGTAACTATCTAGATTAGATTAGCCTCCACTTACTAATAACTCATCCGTGTGCAATAAAGCCAACCTACTGACAGCAGTGGGCAGTGAAGGAAAGTACAGGATTTATTGCAGGCACCAAGCAAGGAGTCCAGACAGCTAGTGCTTAAAAAACCCAAATGAAACCCTGATGGCTTTCAGGGAAAGGTTTTTAAAGACAGTGAAGGAGAGGGTTGCAGCGTGTGTGATCAGCTCATGGATATCTTCTGATTGGTTGGTGGTGAGGTAACTGGGAGTCAACATCACCAAGGTTCCAGGTTCTATGTCCTTGTGGGGAGCATACAGTTAACTCCTTCCACCTAGAGGGGATTTCTGTACCTGCAAACAGCACAAAGGATTTGGCTCAGAATATTTTCTATAGTCCTTGAGGAAGAACTAAAGGTCCTTGAGTATTGAATGGATAAACTAGTATTATTTTGTCTTGCTTGACTGTTTTCCTTTGTTTCTGCATTTTCTCACTTTGCTGATTAAATTTTTTCCTTGGAACTGGGGAAAGCCTAGGAGGCTAAAGGTTTATTACAAACACGGGGCGTAAGGATGTCTTAGGAAGCCCCCAAGGGTCCTGCTCAGTTACAAACATCACAGGGATTTAGGTTAAAAGTCATGACCTCTAGATACCACACATGGTGTCAACAAAGCTACAGTGACTATAGATTGGTAGCTGACAGTGATGATAAGACAGCAAATTCTTTTTTTTTTTAATTAATGTATTTATTTTAATTGGAGGCTAATTACTTTACCATATTGTAGTGGGTTTTGCAATACATTGACATAATCAGCCATGGGTATACATGTGTTCCCCATCCTGAACACCCCCTCCCACCTCCCTCCCCATCCCATCCCTCAGGGTCATCCCAGTACACTGGCCCTGAGCACCCTGTCTCATGCATTGAACCTGGACTGGTGATCTATTTCACATATGGTAATATACGTTTCAATGCTATCATCTCAAATCATCCCACCCTCGCCTTCTCAAACAGAGTCCAAAAGTCTGTTCTTTAAATCTGTGTCTCTTTTGCTGTCTCACATATAGGGTCATCGTTACCATCTTTCTAAATTCCATAATAATATACTGTATTGGTGTTTTTCTTTCTGACTTACTTCGCTCTGTATGATAGGCTCCAGTTTCATCTACCTCATTCTTTTTAATATCTGTATAATATTACATTATGTATATGTACCACAGCTTTCCTATCCATTCGTCTGCGGATGGACATCTAGGTTGCTTCCACGTTCTAGCTATTGTAGACAGTGCTGTGATGAACTTTGGGGTACAGGTGTCTCTTTCAATTCTGAAGACCTCAAATTCTGATTGATCTCTTGGTTAGGCTGAAAGTTTGCTCAATAAGTGGGGAATAGTTAAAGAGAAAACCACAGGCTCAAAATGGCATCACTTTCACTGAAGCCCATGATACCAAACCTAGGTGTGACACCTGACCTAGCTGGTAGCTTCCACCTTCCCCGGGAATGAAGACTTAGTCAGCCAGTCTGGAAATTTCTGGTGAGCACCCTGGAGGTAATCTGTCTCCTAGGGCCTTTCCATCCTCAGGAGGAAGAGCAATCTGCCTGATCTCTTTTCCTAAACAGTGCTGAAATGCAAATCACTGAAAACTGACCATACTAAGAGTAAATACATTTCAACCGTGTTAAATTCACTCCCATCACCACTGTCCAGCTCCAGAAAATTTTCATCTTGCAAAATTACAATTGACCTTTTAGATGTTGGTGAAACATTCAAAAATTGTAAAACACAGAGATGATCAAATAGACCTGAGTGTCCCCAGCAGGCTACTTTGTGCTCTTTGATCTGTCGCTTCACTGAACTCACACAGTGAGCTGTGGGGCCTCAGACTGCTCATTCCACAGGTGAGAAAACCAAGGCTTCGAAAGGTGAAGTCACGTGTCTAAGATCCCCCAGCCGATGAGAATGGCAGAGCTGGGAATCTGAGCAGGATTCAGTTTGATTCCCAAGCCCAGTTTTTTTTAAGTATCCCACGGCCTCCTAAGCAGGGTGGGGACAGAGAGTGACAGAGACAAGCGCCTTACTAGTCCAGCAGACTGAGCAGATATCCCAAAGAGAGACGGGACACAAGAAGGGCAGGACAAGGGAGCCAGAGGTGTCCCCAGAGCCCCTGGGTAGAAGACTGGCTGGCGAATTTGGGTCCATGCAGCAGGGCCCAGACACAGAGGACAGGGCCCCACACCCAGCCCCGGGTAGGGGACAGCCTGACCTGGAAGCTGATGGAGGACAGCTGTGCAGATTCCGTGACTCAGATGGTGGTGACTTGACCAAAGGGCACGCAGCGTTCATATTACATGAAGCTCTTCTCGTTGACCATCACTTGCTGAGATGAGAGCACACGCCAGTAGTGGGCCCTGGCCAGGTGGGAGCACACCCGAGCCTCTGGGACCCCTGCCTCTAGAAGTTTTGACCTGTGTCTGTAGTTTTCACATCAATCCTCTGTAGGTCTGGGCATCAGTCTTCAGAGCTGTATCAGTTACAAGAACATGCTTGGGACCCGAAATGCATCCAAACACAACCTCTACACTTAGTCATGTAGCAGGATGAGGGGGACATCCACGTTCACACAGAGAAGCAGGGACATGGATGTACTCACTCCCCCTCCCATCCCCCCAAGCCCAGAGATACTGCTCTACTTCCAAAAGCAATGTGCAATGCCCTGCAAAACAAAGCCATTAATAACATCTGGATAAAGGCCAGTACTTTGGCCACCTCATACAAAGGGTTGGCTCATTGGAAAAGACTCTGATGCTGGGAGGGATTGGGGGCAGGAGGAGAAGGGGACGACAGAGGATGAGATGGCTGGATGGCATCACCGACTCGATGGACGTGAGTTTGAGTGAACTCCGGGAGTTGGTGATAGGCAGGGAGGCCTGGCGTGCTGTGATTCATGGGGTTGCAAAGAGTTGGACACTACTGAGCGACTGAGCGACTGAATTGAACTGAACTGAAAGGCAGCAACAGTGTAACAGAAACTCAGATGTTACCAGGGACCTAGAGCAGAAGAAAAGCCAGAGCAGAAGATTGAAATCAACTCGGATTTAAGGACCCAGCAGGCCAAAAAAGTACCATGGTAACTTATCTAGTGCTTATTTCCAGAGTAAAAGAAGCAAGAGGTGCACCTGGAGTTACAGGTGAAGGTGTGGAAGGAGACTGCAGCCTTAGCCTTACAAGGAAATGGTCCTCTTCTCTGTACAAAGGTGTTGCTCACGTGACTGTTTAAACACTGTCCACAGCACCAGATGGGGCCAGGGGACAGCCAGCTGAAGGGAAGTGAGTTCCTGCTCCCCTTGAACTCTGAGCTCTGTATCCGGAAGCAGAGCTCAAATTGGCTCCCCCTCTGGGAAGGCGTCTGCATCTTCTACTCCTCAGGCTCCAGCTTCTTTTCTGCTTCCTGTTGCAGACCATGTACCCTGTGTTTTCAAGCCGAGGGCTGAAGTGGAAGGCAATGTCACTGTCACTGCACCTGGTCTGAAAGTTCCCAGGAAACCTTTGTGGAGGAAGTCAGACAGGGCTTGGTGTCCTGGCTTACTGCCAAGGGCGGAACAGGAGGTGCTCGCACTTTGACTGACACCCATCCGGGAATCTGCATACCACCTGTGTGGCTGGCTGGTACCCGTCTCTAGTTTGTTGCCATCACTTTTGTTCACCTAATTTGCACTTAGTGTGCTTTTGTGCAATTACCACATTTTGCCCTTAGAGTATCATTTTCTAAAAATAAGGAGAAAATGGGTAAAGAAATTTGTGTCCAAGATGGAAGCGGAGAAATGTGCCTAGAAGTGAGAGGCTTTGGGGTCAAGTAGTGGCTCCTTAGAGGCCAGCCTGTGTCTGCTCAGTTGGGAAATAAGAGGACAATTGGAAAGGACAGGTGACATTGATGGCACATGAACAGATCTGGTGTCTAAAAGAGAGACAGAATAAACAGTAGCTCTCCAAGTGTAGGGACCTCAGTGTGCATGTCTTTCCCTCAGTGGAGGTTGGTGTGTGTCTAGGAAGCCCTCTTCTTCCCCACGCCCAGGAAGCCCTCAGTCAGCCCACTTGCCCAGCCTCTTGGGATGCTGAGGCAGGAGAGGCTCCTACCGCAGCGTCGGGCCCAGCACACGGTGAGAAACCACTTGCCCTGGGGCCGTCCCCTCTTTGCCTGTCTCCTCCCACAGGGCAATGTGGGCACCTCCTTTCTCCAGGTCCGAGGAATTAAGGCACCTCCCTTCTTGGCCACTTTCCATCCAGGGGCCTTGAACAAGTGACCTCCACCTCTATGAGGCTCAATTTTACATGTATGACATGGAGTGATAAGGGTTTAAACCAGCTGGCCCCAACCTGTGTGGCAAAGGGACCGGTTTTGTGGAAGATTATTTTTCCAAGGACAAGGGGATGCGAGTGATGGAGAGTGGCTGTAAATACAGATGAATCTTCACTAACTTGCCTGCCATTCACTGCCTGCCGTGGGGCCCAGTTCCTAAGAAGCCCTGGACCAACACTAGCATGTGACCTGGAGGTGGGGGACCCCTGGTTTAAACAAGGCATCCTGTGATGGAGCCTCCACACAGGAAGCCAAAAGGCACAGAAGGAAGCCCTCTGCACCCCCCAGTGCAGGGGCACCCAGCTCCCCCCAACTCCTGAGATGGCCCCTTCTCACACTCCCTTGACCTGCCCTGCCTTGCTCTTTTGCCCCTCAGAGAGCAGACACCTCCTCAGGAGGCCTTCCCTGCTGCGCCCAGTCTCCTAACAACTCTAAACACTTTCAGAGCTCGTGCAGTGGGCCAGACATCATTCAAGATCTCTCAATCTTCATTCAAGCTCGCTTAGTCTTCCTCCAGATCTGGGGATTAACACACTCCAGGATTAACCCCATTATATAGATGCAGAAACTGAGGCCCAGAGGTAAAGCAACTTGCTTGAGGTCATCCAACTAGTAAATGGTTCAGCACAGAGAGGCCATCTTTAAAGTATGTCTCTTGCTGCCATGCTGGCTTGTTACCCAGCCCAGAAGCCCTGCTCCCTTCATGCAGAACAACCATCATTTTTCTAGTTATTACTTAGAACAGTAGAGGCACCCACAGTGAGCTCAGTAAACATTTGTCAGATGCAGGAATCCTGGGGATGCTTACCCACCGCAGTCCTAAGCAGCACCCAAGAGATGGTCGTGGAGAAGAAGTTGTGTCTGCCCTTCCGTGTTCTTTTTAGGTTGCTGCTCCCCTCCTCTGTCACCTGCAGGAGTTGTTTTCTTAGAACCCCAGAGCTGCTTCCTGTCCACTGAGACACACCCCACCCCCCAGCCCTGGAACTCACTGGGTTTCTGTAAGGAGACTGGGTGTCCACGAAGGCCATCTCTCCACCACCTCTGTGGCCACTGTCGCTTTACACACTGGCCAGGAAGACCACTGCACCTGGAGAACTTAAAAATGTGTAGAAACCAAAGCACCTGGACTGTTACTCAATGGGGGAGGATCCGGGAGATGATGTAGGTTTAGAAAAAGGGAGAAAGGTAGAGAGGAGAGGAGAGGGTGGAAGTGGTGCTCCTCACCTAGGGCCCTTTCCCCTCTGCTCGCCTCCTGTGATCTGCACTGAGATCCAATAGTACATAGAGGTTCACGTCGGCTCAGAGATCCTGACCACACTCATACTGCAGCAAGCTTCTAGACGTCACTGTTCCTGAGAACGTGGCTGTCTCTTGCGGGTCCAAACAGAAACAGAACTGCTTGTTGGGGCCCAGGCAGCTGGGTGCTACTGGTGCACGGGGTGGAGGTTGTGCAGGGAAGGCCTGGTTATACCCATTTTCCAGATAGGGAAACTGAGGCTCAGAGTGTTTAAAGGTCATTCCAAAAGTCACACAGCTCATTAGTGATAGCCTGAGCCATATAAGGCTTCTTGGGGCCTCAAAAAGGGGTATGTTCCCTCTAAAATTCTATTCCTCACATAAAAACCTAGTCATGGAGGGATTTCCCTGGTGGTTTAGTGGTGAGGACTCTGCTTCCACTGCAGGGGGGATGGGTTTAATACTTGGTCAGGGAACTAAGAACATGCATATAGCATGGTCCAGTCAAAAAAAAAAAAGAGAAACAAAACAATATATGATCAGATGGAAAGAAATGTTTTATGAATATCAATAGAAAACCTTATCATGAAGGTTACCTTATCATTGTGTTTAATGATGCCCCAGGAACTTCTGATCCCTCCTCTCTAAGAATTTCTCTCTCCCTTCTTTTCTCTTTTCTCCCTTCCTTCTGGGCTGTAGCTGGGGAGCAGAGAAGATTTAGACATACTAGAACTTTCTGACGGAGAAGGCAATGGCACCCCACTCCAGTACTCTTGCCTGGAAAATCCCAAGGACAGAGGAGCCTTGTAGGCTGCAGTCCATGCGGTCGCTAAGAGTCGGACACAACTGAGCAACTTCACTTTGACTTTTCACTTCCATGCCTTGGAGAAGGAAATGGCAACCCACTCCAGTATTCTTGCCTGGAGAATCCAGGGACGGCGGAACCTGGAGGGCTGCTGTCGGTGGGGTTGCACAGAGTCGGACAAGACTGAAGCAACTTAGCAGCAACAGCAGCAGAACTTTCTGAATGACATGGAGGAGGGTCACTATGTTAAATAAATGTCTTTAATTGGCTCCAGCACCTTGTTAAAGGAAAGGATTGACTAAAACAGAGACCAGGATCAGCTGGGTAGCAAAGTGGGGTAGGGAGGAAATGCGTAGCAACAACAGACTTACCTGAAGTCAAGCGGTACCCCGCCGTGTGCTCTACACAGGGCCCTGGGGTCCAGCCTGGATGAGCAGCTGAGGGTCCTACAGGCACCAAGTGGAGAGCAGGTGAGCAGGTGCCCCGGGACCACACACAGGTCTGCACCTCTCTCCCTTCTGGCACTTGCCTGGGTCCTCAGAATTTGCAAAGACTGACTTCTCTGAGACGTTCTCATTGACGGAGCCCACTTGCCTCCTCCATCCACCCTCCATCCCACTAGATTCCTGAATCAACTAGAATATGACTGGATTTAAGGGGCAGATGACACACTTGGAACAGAAAGGAGGAAAAGGAGGAGAGATTCTTTAAAGATATCCTCTTCAACACCGGGGATACAGGAAATTTTTCCTCATTGACTGAAATAGGAAGCAACTGGAACTCATTCACCGCAGGTTGGAGTGTAAAATACAACAGCGTTGGAAACTTGGTGGATTATAATAAAGTTAATCCTCTACCTCTCCTATGTCCTGGCTCTTCTGCTCCTAGATATTCACCAAAGAGAGATAAGAACAGATGTACATGTGCTTAACAGCTTCACTCATCACAGCCCCTCACTGGAAACACCACTGTTTAAAACAGGAGAAGGGGAACAGTGAATGCTCTTTGCAAATCCCTGGGCTATAGCCCACCAGGCTCCTCTGTCTGTGGATTTATCCAGGCAAGAATATTGGTACAGGTTGCCATTCTCTCCTCCAGGGGATCTTCCCAGCTCAGAGATCCAACCCATGTTTCCTGGGTCTCCGGCACTGGCAGGCAGATGCTTTACTACTGAGCCACCTGGGAATTGCCTGCTATGGACTAGCCCTCAGCAAGAAAATGGGACTGAAGATAAAGGCAAGGTCTTCAGTGAACCCCAGTGTTGAGCGCAAGAGCCAGACACAAGTGAGCACACACTGGGAGCATTCTGATAACATAAAATCCAGAAACGGGTCAGAAAAGCAATGACTTATGAGGGGCACCAAATGGGAGGGACCCGGAGGAGTCATCTGGGTGCTGGGAATGTCCTGGAGCTTGACCTGGATGGTGGTCATACAGCTGTTTACAGCATAAAAACTCATCCAGCAGACTAGGGTCTGTGTGTTTACACGGACCGTACCTCAATGAAGTACTGTTTAAAAAACACCGCAGGCCACGTACAGTGGCACCGTGCGTGAGAATCCACCTCACCGTGCAGAGAACGCGGGTTTGATCCTTGGTCCTGGGAGACTCCACACGTGGTGGAGAAACTAAGTCCATGTGCCACGATTATTGAGCCCAGGTTCTAGAGGCCACCTGCTGTAAATACTGGATCCCACACCCCTACAGCCTGGCTCAGCAACGAGAAACCATACATGGCACTGAAGAAGCTCCCCACTTGCTGCAACTACAGAAAGCCACTGCAAAGTAACGAAGAATAAGCACAGCCAAAGGAAAATAAAATAAGTGAATTTTTAAAAATTTAGAAACCACCCCAAAACTCTCAGAGCCCAGGGAGAAACAGGGACAGCTAGAGTTCAAGCAGACATGCATTTTGACATCTCCAGGTGATTTGGAAGTGAGTCACAGAGAGTCCAGCCCAAAAAGGAGAGCCCAGGTTCTTCTGCTCCAGCCCTGTAGGGAGGGCCTACTGCCAAACCCAAAGGCAAGTGGGTTTTTGGGTGAATAAAGACCGTAAGGAGGTGTCTCCAAGACCCAGTGGCTGGCACAGCTGACCTCAGCAACCTGGGGTCACCATGTGTGCCATCACTGAGACCCTTTTCCAGGACCTGGCTTGAGGTGAGAGGCAGCCCTCGAGCTCCCTTATTTAAAGTCCAGACACTTGTCTGAGGTTCTCTGTTCTCTGCACTGTAGACCATAGGATCTGTTCTAAATGTGTCGGCCACCTCACCCTCTCAAAAAGCCAGAAACTGACGAGTGTGGATGAGGACAAGGAGAAAGGCCTTTTGTGCTGTTGGTGGGATGCTAAACGGCGAGGCTGTGATGGGAAACATAGTGTATGTGCTTGACCCTAAGAGACTGGCATTAAGCTTCTGATTGCTAAAGCGTCCATTTCAAAGATACTCATCTTTTGTAAACATGGTGCCAGCTGTGTGACAGCTTCTAGATAAGCTGCCACGCTTGCCCCACCCATCAAGTTCTCCTTTCTAGGAAATACTGGGCAACCTAGATAACTGTTTGAGTGACCCCACGTCTCTTCCTGTCCCCTGCATAACCACCCTACCTTTCGACCCCAATAAAAGCGGAACCCCAGCCTGTGCTCTCACCCCCTCCTTCCCACTGGCCATTGTGCTATTGGCCCTCAGGACTTGAGAGTAATAATCCTCTTTTTTTCAAAGCTACCTGATGGTTGTTGCTGAGCTGTGTCTTGAAGTCATGATAAGAACCACAGGGGCCCATCTGGCCACAGTACTAGCTCCAGCTGGGCTGATGTCTTTGGGGCTCCCATGAGTAGTAAAGACCCACATGAGTGCCCCCGGTGTTTCTGAACAGAGAGCATCACTATGCATAGTCTGAGACTGACCCTACAAAACAGTACGGATGTTCCTTTAACAACTAAACACAGAATTACCATCTGGTCCAGCAATTCCACGCCTGGGTCAGATGGTAAAGAATCTGCCTGTTATGCAGGGCACCTGGATTTGATCCCTGGGTCAGGAAGATCCCCTGCAGAAGATCATGGCAACCCACTCCAGTACTCTTGCCAGGAGAATTCCATGGACAGAAGAGCCTGGCAGGCTACAGGCTATATGGTCGCAAAAAGTCAGACACAATGGAAGCGACTTCCCACTGCCAGCAATTCCATGTCTGGCTATATACCCTAAAGAGCTGAAAGCAGAGGCTTGGAGAGATACGTGTACACCCATGTACCTGGTATTATTTACAACAGCCAAAAGATAGAAGCAACACGGGTGTCCATTGATGGATGACTAGATAAACAAAATGAGGTCTATACATACAATGCAATATTGTTCAGCCCTAAACAGGAAGTGAATTCTACCACGTTACAACATGAATGTTGGGGAATGAAGAAATTTTCCTCTACCCTTCTAGGTTCTTCTGGCTGGTCTAAGATTGAATTGACATGAGACACATTAAAAGGAAAAAAATCTAACAAAGGTATAGTTAACACTTACATACATAGGAGAGACCCAGGAGAACTACCCACCAAAATGGTCAAAACCATCACTTTAAATACCACCTTCAAGAGGGAGGGTATGGGGAGGGAGGAGGGAGGAGGGATCAGGATGGGGAACACAGGTATACCTGTGGCGGATTCATTTCGATATTTGGCAAAACTAATACAATATTGTAAAGTTTAAAAATTAAATAAAATTAAAAAAATAAAAATAAAAGTAGAGCCAAAAAAAAAAAAAAATACCACCTTCAGCTAAAATCACAAGAAGACGTTGAGGGCAATGGTTTGGGACTTCAAAGATGAGGAAGGCTATTCACAGAAAAGTCAGTGTTCGGTATGTAAGTGTTTGCTGGGTGCAGAGTGGACTCTGATCTCCACACCTCGCTTGAGTTCTTCTGTAAGTATCACTGCTCACGGCTCTATTTCTATAACAGGTCCTTCGTCTGCATTCTTTGCTGCAGTTGTTCAGTTCAGTCACTCAGTCGTATCCGACTCTTTGCGACCCCGTGTTGAGGAGGAGGTAAAAGAAAAACTTCGAGTCTTCAGTTTCTTAAGAAGAATCAGCCTAAATGAATACTCATGCCGAAGTGACACATTTAGGGGTAGCAAATTTTGCTCCCCTATACTCTCTAAGTTTCAGTCTTTCCTCATCTGTGAGATGTAACTAATCACGGGCCTCCTTTGATACGATTGTCGTGAGCACCAAAAGAGCTGAGGCTTGGAGGGCACTTAGTCTGGCTACAACTCACCAAACTCAGTCCCAGTTGTCTTCTACTGTCTGATTTGGAATCACTAAGAGCAAAAACTTCCCTTTAATCTTGAAAGGGACTGTACCAGATCATCCCAACTACATGGATGACAGTCAAGCTCTTGAATCTTGGATATATGTCTCAGGACTGAAGAAGACCCCACATGGCACCTGGTCCTGTCCAAGTGATGGAGACTTCAGAATCAAAGTGAGGGGGAAGAGCAGTAGATGACGTTCAGGTAGGCTGCTCTGGCCCGAGAGAATGGATCAAGTCTTCACACTTTAACTATACATGACACTCTTTCTCCTTCTTTTCCTTTCTTTTTCTCTGCCACTGACTAGGAAAGATAAAGCCCCAATCTATAACCCCCAATACATTGCTAAAGAAAGTAATCTTTCAACTGAACTTATCATCAGAATTTCCAATCCATCCATCCCTATCTAGATCAGATTTACCTCCACTCAGTACGATTCATCCACACACAGTAAAATCAATCTACTGACACAGGGTTATGATGAAAGAAAGTGAAGCATTTACTGCAGTTCCCAAGCAAGGAGTCCAGGCAAGCTTAAAACACCCAAACTCCATGATGACGTTCAGGGAAATGGTCTTAAACACAGGGTGAGCAAGAGGGTGAGGGGTATGCGATCAGCTCATGGACGTCTTCTGATTGGTTGGTGGTGAGGTAATTGGGAGCCAATATCATCAAGCTTCTGGGTTCTATGACCATATGAGCATCAGGAGCCAATATCATCAAGCTTCTGGGTTCTATGACCATGTGAGCACCATAGAGTGAACATCTTCCACACTATAGGGATTTCTATATCTGTAAAACAGCACAAAGAATTTGGTTCAGAATACTGTCTATAGCTCTTGAGGAGGAACTAAAGGTCCTTGATGGTGTTTAATGGTTAACCTATTATCACTTTGTTTTGCTTGACTGTTACGCTTTGCTTCTGCATTTTCTCACTTAAATTTTATCCTTGGAGCTTGGGGAAGGCCTAGGAGGCTAAAGGTTTATAACACTCATGGGTCATAGGGCTGTCCCAGGATGCCCCCATAGGGTCCTGCTGGGTTACAAATGTCAGAGGGATTAAGCAAAACAGTCATGGCCATGGAGACCACACCAAGGGTGAACAAAGCTGTGGGGACTATATATCGGTAGCTGAGAGTGATGCTAATGCCTTACATTCTGATTATATCTTTTGGTTAGGCTGAGAGTTTGCTACAAAGTGGGGCATAGTTAAAGAGAAAACCACAGGTGCAAAATGGCCTCACTTTTGTTGAAGCCCATGATACCAACCCTAAGTTTAACACCTGACCTAACTGTAGCTTTGTCCTTCTCCAGGAATGTAGTCTTAATCAGCCAGTCTGGAATTTTCTAGTCAGCATCCTTGAGGTAATCAGTCTCCTGGGACCTCTCCATCTTCAAGAAGAAGAAGAAATCTACCTGACCTCTTTTGCTCAACAGTGGTGAAATGCACATTACGCAAAATATCTTAAGTGTACTAGCTCAGACTGTAAAGAATGTGGGAGACCTAGGTTTGATCCCTGGGTTGGGAAGATCTGCTGGAGGAGGGCCTGGCAACCCACTCCAGTGTTTTTGCCTGGAGAAGCGCCATGGACAGAGGAGCCTGGCGGGCTCCAGTCCATGGGGTCGCAAAGAGTTGGACATGACTGAGCAACCGCACACACACACAAGTGTACCTACAGTTCAGTGGTCCACTCCTGTGGTTGTGCAAAAGTCACCACCATCCAATTCCAGAACTTTTTCATTTTGCAAAATTGGTCCTGACCTTTTAGATGTTGCTAACACATTCAAAAATTATAATACACAGAGAGGGTCAAAAAAACCCAGGAATGGCCATGTAAAGGATATACTGTGCCCTTCGATGTGTATGGTCTTATTGAACTCACACAACGACCTGTGGGTTGGCCGATCATGCTCATTCCACAGGTGAAGAGACTAAGGCTGGGAGAGGTGAAGTCGCTCGTCTAAGATTCCCCAGCCGATGAAAATGGCAGAGCCGGGGATCTGAGCTGGATTCAGTTTGATTCCAAGTTCTTTCTAGAAGCACAGGGCCTCCTCACCAGGGGGATGACAGAGAGTGAAAGAGACAAGAAATCTACTAGTCCAGGAGCCTGAGTGGGTGTCCCAGACAGAGACAGCGACACGAGGACAGACTGGGGAACCCAGAACCACCTGGAGATGAGACTGGCTGGCACCTTTGGGTTCACACAGCAGGACCCACACAGGGGACGCGGCCCCACACCCAGCCCCTGGGGACGAGTGCTGGGTGGAGTCTGACCTGGAAGCTGATGTAGGACAGATGCACACCGCCCTTGATGGAGATGGCGTTGAGTTGGTAGAAGGGCACACGGTGTACATAATACAGGAAGATGTTCTTGTTCACCATCACCTGTTGAGATGAGCACACATGGCAGGAGGGGGTCCAGGACCAGGTGGGAGCACACCTGTGCCTCCGGGACCCCTGCTTCCAGACGTTCAAACCCGTATCTGGTTTTTACATCAATCCTCTGTAGGTCAGGGCAACAGCCTTCAGAGCTGTGCCAGTCACAGGAACATGCTTGGGACCCTAAGTGCATCGAAGGGCAACCTCTACCTGACTCTAGTCCTTGGCTTCTTCATTCTTCTGGTGTAGGTTTGTCTTTCTAGTCTTAGCTCTCCTGTGGTGTTACTGAAATATACATGCAAATGTTCACGGGGAGCAGAGAAGAAGTGATGTCAGGTTGTATGATGAGGGAGTGGGGACATTCATGTTCACACAGAGAAAAAAGACACAGATGTACTCAGCTCCCCTCCCATCTCCCCAAGCCCAGAGACACTGCTCTGCTTGCAAAACCAACGTGCAATGCCAGGCAGAACTAAGTCTTTAATAACACCTGGATAAATGCAGCATCAAGGTAACAGAAAAACAAATATTCCCAGGGACCTGGAGTGGAAGAGGGGCTACAACAGAGAAATGGAAATAACTTGGACTGAAGGACCCAGGAGGCCGAAAGGCATCACGGTGACTTCTCCAGTGCTTACTTCCAGAGTAAAAGAAGCAACAGGTGTGCCTGTAGATGCAGGTGAAGGTGTGTAAGGAGACGGCGGCCTTACAAGGAAATAGTCCTCTTCCCTGTACAAAGTGATGCTTACATGGCTATTTAAAGGCTGCTCGCAGCACCTTATGGGGCTGGGGAACAGACAGCTGAAGAGAGGAGAGCTCCTACTCACCTTGAACGCGGAGCTCTCTACCTCGAAGCAGATCTCAAACAAACTCCCCTTCTGGAAGGGCATCTGCATCTTCCTCTCCTCCGGCCCCCACTTTCCTAGCTGCTTCGTGTTGCAGACCACATACCCGCCTTCTTCAAACCGAGGATTGAAGTGGAAGGCAATTTCATGGTCAGTGTAGTCCATCTGAAAGTTCACTGAAAACCTAGGTCAAGGAAAATCAGACAGTATCCCGGCTTACTGCCAAGGGTGGGAACAGGAGGTGCTCGCTCTTTGACTGACATCTGTCTGGGAGCCTGCATACAACCTGCGTGGCTGGTTGGTACCCATTCCTAGTCTCGTCCCATCCCTTTGGTTCACTGAATTTGCACTGTGTTTTGTGCAGTTACTGCATTTTGCCCTTACAGTGTGGTTTTCTAAAAGTAAGGAGGAAATGGGTAAAGAAATTTGTGTCCAAGATGGAAGTAGAGGAATGTGCCTAGAAGTGAGAGTCTTTGGGGCCAAGTGGTGGCTCCCTGGAGGTCAGCCTGTGTCTGCTCAGTTGGGAAAGAGGACAAATGGAAAGAACAGGTGCATTGATGGGACACCTACAGAGATGGTGTCTAAAGGGGAGACACAGAAAAAACCCTAGATCTCTGGGCATGGGGACCTCAGAGTGTGCGTCTGTCCCTCTTCAGAGGGTGTCGTGTGTCCACCTGACCCTTAGGTCACTTCTGACCCCCTGACCCCTCCTCACTTATGAGGTCAGCAGGCCTGGACCCTGACCCCAGATCGGCCCTGTTTGTCATTTGCAATGACCCAGGACCATGCTATCCTCGAACTGCCGCATGCAGCAAAGGGGTGACTGCCTTCCTTCAGGGATGACAACTGAAACGGCCCAAGGGCACCCCTAAATAAGTATCTCTTGTTCCCATCTCACCTCAGAGGAAGCCCCTCACCATCTCCATCTCTTTGGGATATAGCTGAAACTATAGGGTGAGGGGTGAAGACAAAAGGAGCTTCCAAGGGGCCTAGCTCACAAAAGGGGTGCGATAAATCCTTGTTCTGCTTTTTCCCAGATGGAGCTCATGCATGTCCCCTAACCAAGGTCCAGCCCGAATTATCCAATGAGCATCTCTCTCCCAACACCTTGCCTGAACTCAGCGCCAGTGTGGTTCCCAGTCTGCTTCCTGGGGTCACTCAGGCTCCCAGCTAACACACAACAGTCAGACAGCACGTCTGGCTCCCATGTCATCACCACAGAACTGGGCACTGCCCCATGCCCACGGGTGGCCCTCAGTGGGCATTCTACCTGCAGAGTGCTCTGTTTTGCTTGTTTATCTGGGGTTTCTTTTGGCTTCGTGGCTCGAGTATCTTAGTTCTCTGATCAGGGATCAAATCCATGACCTCTGCAGTGGACGACTGGAGTCCTGACCACTGGACCACCAGGAAACCCCCAGGGCCCATCTGCTTTCTTGGATAAGGGTGTGAGTTCTGAATGCTAAATACCAGGATGCTAAATACCTAAATACCAGGATGCTCTGTGTTCCTCTTGCCCCTCAGCCATCAGGGGCAAGAGGAACTGGTGTGTTTCTGAACCCAGCAGCCTTCCCTCCAATGAAAACGAAGCTCCAAGTGACCCTGAAATGAGAAATTTTAAGTTCCAATTTCTCTTAAAGTGGAGAATAGTTTTTCTGACATGTCTCTGGGTGTCGTTTTCCCTTTGCAGACCCCCAGCTTCATTCCTGTGTTCCTTTGTAAATTCTGCCCCAGGGAAGGAGAGAACAGCAGCTCCCATCGGAAAGGGGACCTACTCGGAGGTAGAGACAGGCTCTATTGGACAGAGTGGGAGTAGAAAGCCCTCCTGTGCTGGAAGGAAGGGTTAGCACAGGGAGGGGGAGAGAGGGGTGGAGTTCATAGTCAAGGTCCCGGGTTCCCCTGCGGGCAGGGTTTCAGAACTGGGTGCCTCATTTCCCTCACAGTCCCCTGCAGGCACTGAGGGCCTCAGAGTCCCACATCACTGTGGCCGGGTCACCTGGTAGGAGAGGCAGAGGCAGTGGCAGAGGAAGTCATCTAGAAGCCAGGTGTAGAAGTAGGGCTGTGGGGGGAGGGGCCTGGAGGGATCCAGAACGTCCCCAGGCCCCATGCAAAGTAATGAGAGGAACAGCGGGGGTAGAAGTCAGCTGGGATTGGACAGAGAGGCTTCTGAGAGAGGCCACGTGTGCAGAGGGGCCCCCGTGGGCACGGCAGACCTCAGGGTGCACAGGCCCCAGGCCTCCACGCCACCCGGAACTAAATATAGTTCATCCAGGGCTGCATGAACTCCTGAGGACCTCCCACCTCTGGAATACGTGTAAGTTCTCTGTTCCCAGAAAGTCCCCCTCGGGAGAAAGGGAATGGGAAACAGAGCTGAGTTATCTATATTTTGAATTGACTTTAGTGGGAAAAACCTTGAGACTGAAAGAGACCGAATACAATTTTGATGGCAAGTTTAAATATTTCCAGGTCACCTCAAATGAAGTTTCCAAAGTAGATGAGACTGGCTAGAGGAAATGAAGGGAGTTGACGTATCTGCAGCTCTGGGTCATTGTATACGAAGTCCAGTCCCAGAACTCCACCTCTGGGCTGGCCTGCTTCCCTCCCTAGACTGTGAGCCTCCATTCCCCCTGTCTCTGGGGAGTCTGGTTAATGGTGCCCGGATGCTACAGGTAGGTGGTAGGGGGCACTGAGCATTGTTGGCAAGGCCAGGCCCTTCCCATCCCCTGAACTGGGTGTGGGCAGCTTGGAGGATGCTGTGTGGACCATCCTGAGATGACAGCACCCTGGTTCACTCAGGGGTGAGGCCGAGAGCGACAACAATTCCCGGTACCTGCTTTCGCCTGTGGAAAGAACACGCCCCATGACGGTGATCTTGTGTCCATCCTGGAGACCCCCTTCGATATTCCCAGTGAAGGGAACAGGCTGTGGAGAGGAGACAGTGGTCAGTTGGCCTGCCTCCTTCTCTCCATAGCCTAGGGACCAAGTGCAGCCATGAACAGGACAGAAGGAGCCTCAGCTCCACGGACCTTCCAGCCCTGGAGGGAGGAAGTTACACAGATATTCTGCGACTGGGAGAAGGAGCCCCTCAGGCTCTGAGAGGATGTAACAAGGTCAGATTGGCAGCTGGCAAAGGAAGAAGTGGCGAGTACACAGCCCTGAGACGGGACGGAACCAGAGGAGTGAGGGGGGTGGCTGGACCCCAAGCCAAGCTGCTAGTAAAGACCCAAGTCCTAGCTGGGGACTCAGGGGTCCACCATGGACCAAAGAGACCCACCCACCTATCCTGGAGGATAAACCTTCTGCTCACCTGAGCAGGCCAAGAAGTCATCCTTCCCCTCCTGCCCACCCCACCCAGAGAACAATGGTGACCTTGACCTTTGTCCCCCACGCAGCCTCAGAAAGTGTCTCTTTCCCAGGTGCTCTCTGCAGCCAGGGGGCAGCCCCCTCTTCTACTTCTGCTCCTGGGCTCCCATCCTTCCTCCAGGCCCTGGGAAGCCTCCCAAGTCCTCACGTGGCATCACCACCCCTTCTGGGCCCCATCACTTTGTCATGTTCTCTTTCCTGAGCCTTTTGAAAGGACCCAGCATTATGGTGAAGATGCTTCATTTTATAGTCAGGCATCCTGCAGGTTTGAATCCTAATTCTGCTGCTCATTACCTGAGTGGCCTTGGGAAGCTTATTTAAGTTCTCTTTGCCTCAATTTCTTCATCCATGAAATGAGAACAAGTCCCAGCTTCTGGGTGACATTGATGATTAGTGAAAAAATGTCTGTGGGGAGAGACTGGCGCATCCTTCCAGAATACTTTTTATCTAACGTGGTTCTACAAACTGCCTTCAATACAGCTCTGTCTCCAAGTCAATTTTCACGTTTTCACACTGTTGAAGAATTTTCTACCTTCTCCTCTAAGTAACATTTTACAAAGATTAAATGCTTTCAGGAACCAGGCAGGTGATTTGCATAGTTGAACTGGCCAGGTGGGGGAGAGTCGGAAGTGGTGGGGACTGCAGCAAAGTAGGCATCATCTTCCTTATCTAAAGAGCAGTGTCCACTCAGCTGTAACCTGATTACCTTTCAGGCCGTGTTGTCAGAGCTTCCAAGTCTTTAGGAGAAAATAGAAATCTGAGCTTTTTCTTCTTTAAAACTTTCTAATTTGGGGGGGGCGAAATGCTTTGAAAAAGATTGTAGTAGGTTTCCTTTGCATATAATGAAATATTTGCATTGAATTGATATATCTAAATTTGCTTCAAAACAATCCAGGGGTGGAAAGGAAAGTAGAGCTGGGCAGAGATAAAGCAGATAGTTCATGAGTTGAAACTGAGTGACTGGTATGTGTTGTTTATGATACTAATATCTCTGTATTATACTTTCTCTTTGGCAATGAGTTAAAACAAACAGTCTGAAAAAAAAATAAATAAAACAAACAGTCTGCAGGCCAAACAACAACAAAAAAATACACACCAGCTCGATTCAGGCCTAGTCCATGTCCTTCAGTTGTAGGACCACCCAGAATCCAGGGAAGCCCCTCCGAACCCAGTGTGCACAGCTGGCCCTGGGAGATAGCCAGTGATGCCAGAACCCCATTCAGACAGACTGTGCTCCCGGACCTTGGGCAGAGGTGTCTTTTGTGGCCCCAGGTATGGTCTGAATTCTGCCATTAAAAACTTTGGTGACATTAAGCAAATCACAACATCTCTGCATCTCTGAGTTCTTTCTGTCAAAATCCATGTCGGTGAGTTTGGAGAAGTAGAATCAGCCTAACACAGGCTGACTAGCATGGTGCTCTTCCCTGAAAAAGAATCCCCTCATTTGTTGGAGTTTGAAAGCCTCCTAAGAGCCTTTCTCACCATCAGGAGAGACAAGGCTAAAATGTATCCGCCTGGCAGCATGGGCTCCTCCCTTAAGCATATTCACACTAAGGTATAGAGTGGTAGGAGGGGTCCTCAGGGCACAGAAGGAAGGCAGGATGGAGGAAGCCCTGAGTGGATCATGGGGCGGGCAGTACAGGTTAATCTTAAGGAATGATTCCCCCAAAAAACTTCATGAGATTTTAATGTCTTAAATGGTGCCCTCACATTCTGAAACACAAGATGATTTCAAATTGAGTATAATCCGAAGACAAGATTACTCATTACTGCGTTATAATAGCAAAGAATTGGAAATGAATCCAGAAGTCCACTAGGAAGAAAATGGTGAAATTAATTATGGTATTTCCATACAACAGATTCTAGGGAGACTTAACAAGAAAAGAGGAAGAAGGGACCACTTTGAAAACTGATAAGTAATATTGCCCTCTGTAATATTTTTTAAATGGGTAGGAATGGCTATATACATATATTTACTTATTATAAATAAAATTTTCTGGAAAGATTCAAAGAAACAGCTAATATTTATTGACTCCAAGAAGGTTATGGTAGACTGAGTAATTACACCCTCCCCCTTTTCCCACCAAAAATGTCTACATTATAATCCCCAGAAGTTGTGAATATGTTACTTTACCCAGCAAAAGGGACTCTGCAAGTATGATTAAGAATCGCGAGATTGTGGGGGGTTATCTGGGCTATCTGCGTGGGCCCAATAGTCACAGGGTCTGCAAAGAGGGAGGCAGAGGAGGAGAGTCAGTTGTCGGAGATGTGACAACAGAAGCAAGAAGCTGCTGGCTTTAGAGAAGGAGGAAAGTGAAGAGTTCCCTGGTGGTCCAGCTGTGGTTAAGTATCTGCCATCCAGTGCAGCGATTGAGGGTTAGATCCCTGGTTGCGGAACTAAGATCCCACATGGGCCACAGCTGGAGAGCCCATGGGCCACAATGAAGATTGCTTGTGCCACAATTGAGACCTGACACAGTCAAAAAAGAAAAAAAAAAATCACAGGAGGAGGAAGGGGCCACAAGCCAAGGCAAGCGGGCAGCCTCTAGAAGTTGGAAAAAAACGACACATTCTCCCCTGAAGGCTCCAGAAGGAAACAGCTTTGCTGACATTTGATTTTAGATTTCTAACCTCAGAACTGTAAGGAAATACATTTGTATGGTTTAAGCCTGGTGTGGCTGAAGACCCCTCTGTGTGTGTGTGTGTGTGTGATCTTAGCAGGAAAGAGTAGCATAGGCTTTTGCTTCCTATGACCCAGGAAGATGGATTTTTATGTTGGATTTATAGCCTCACAGATTAGGCTGGTCTCCCAACTCCCTGTGCTGGCAGCTCTGATGTCACCAAGTCACGTGACCTGTCTATTCAAAAGTTGGGCTTTTGAATCCAAGGATTAGAGAGTAAAAACATGTCATCAGAATAATAAAATGGCTGAACCTGGAAGTGGCTCCGGTCCCCATCTGATGGAGAACAAGACCCAGGCGACACATCCTGACTTAGACCACTGTGGAGGCTCCCACCAGGCAGCCCAGCTTCCTCCAACCCAACCCGGGAGCCCTCACTAGACGGGCTGAAGGGCATTGGCCATTGCACGGAGCACATAGACCACACCAGGGCTCCTGGGGAGGTGGGCTTGAGTATGGATCAAGCAGCTCCCCAGCACCTGATGCCCCATGCACCCCCTCCCCATGAAGGGCTCCGTCAGCCCCCCTGCCCAGCCTGCCAGGAAGTTGAGCCCGGGAGAGGCTCCTACTGCAGGGCTGGGCCAGGACTCAGTGAGCTCAGAAAGTTCCTGGGACCCAGGCTGCCGCCTGCCTGCCTCCTCCTCCCCTAGGGGACTCTCTGTGGACACCTCCTTCCCCCAGGATGGGGGAAATCAAGGCACCTCCCTCCTCAGCCCTTATCACCTGGGAACCTTACAAGTAGCCTCCACCTCTGTGAGCTCAGTAATACATTTATGTTGTGGAGATGATAAGGGTTTAAACCAGCTGTCCCAATCTTTCTGGCACCAGGGACTAGTTTCACAGGAGACAATTTTTACAAGGCAGGGAAGATGTGAGCTATGGGGAGTGGCTATAAATACAGATGGAGCGTCACTAGCTCACAAGCTGCTTACCTCCTGCTATGCAGCCCAGTTCCTACCCGGCACAAACACCAGCCCATGCCTGGAGGTGGGGGACCGCTGGTTTAAACAAGGCTACCTATGACAAGACCTCCACACAGAGGGTAAAAATGCCCAGAAGAGAGCCCTATGCACCCCACAGTGCAGGGGCAGCCTCCTCCACCCTCCTGGGACAGTCTTTCTCAGACACCCTTGACCTGCCCTGCCTAGCTCTCTCAACCCTCAGATGCCAGACACCTGTTTGGGAGGCCTTTCCTCCTGCGCCCAGACTCCTAACAATTCTAAACGCTTTCAGAGCCCCCCACAGTGGGCCAGATATCTTTCAAACTCTCTCAACGTGCTACCTTGCTTAATCCTTACCCGAGCTCTGGGTGGTGACTTGATTATTCCCATTATACCCAAGCAGAAGCTGAGGCCCAGAGAGGTAAAGTAACTTGCTTGAGGTCATCCAGCTAGTAAATGGCTGAATCCAGGGAGGTCATCTTCCAAGTAAGTGCCCTTAAGTGCCATGCTCCCCAGGAGACGTTTACCTTCCTTCAGTTAAAAAAAAAAAATGGAAATTCACTTTTCTATTTATTACTTAGACTCTTCTTCCCCCACTGAGCACCTAGAACAGGAGAGAGATCAGGAGAAAGCTCAGTAAACATTTGTCACACGCACAAATCCTGGTGACCCTCAGCCTTGAGTGGCACCGAGGAGATGGGCACAGGTAGAAGTTGTGGCAGGGCCGCCCTGGTTGGTATGTCTGCCCTTCGTCTGTTCTCTTTGGAACGAGGCCCCCCGGCCTCCTGTCACCCCAGCAGGAGCTGTTTCCTCAGAGCCCCAGAGCTGTGTCCCCCTGGCCGAGGCCTCTCCCAGCCCTGGAACTCACTGGGTTTATGTAGGGAGGCTGGGTGTCCCTGAAGGCCACGTCTTCATCGCCTACGTGACCACTGCCGCTTTGCATGCTGTCCAGGCAGACCTCTGCAACAGGAATGACTCACCAAGATACAGAATTCAATGCAGATAATCTGTTATTAAATGGGGAGGAGCCAGGAGCAGGAGAAAGTCAGTTTAGAGGAAGGGAGAAATGTAGGGAGGAAGATGGAGGACAGAAGTGGGTGCCCCTCTCCCAAGGCCTTCAGACCTTCTGCTCTCCTCCTACCCTCCACCCCAAGTCAGAATAGTTCACGTAGGCTCGGACATTCTCACCACGTGCACAGCTTCTAGAAGACACTGTCCCTGCGCGTGTGGCTGTGTCATGTCCCGACAACAGTGTGTGTGATGGGGCGCTGCCAGGGCATGGGGTGGCAGTGCTGCAGGAAGGCCTAGTTATACCCATTTTGCAGACCGGGAAACTAAGGCTCAGAGAATCTACAGGTCATATCCAAGGTCACACAGCTCACTAGCGGCAGCTTGAGCCATATAAGGCTACTCCACTTCTTAAAAAGGTATTCCTCCCCTTTAAAATTCTCCTCCTCACATAAAAGCATAATCATATAAAAAGAAATGTTTTGAAAATAGAAAACCTGGTGATGGAGGTTCCCTTATCCTTGTGCATAATGATGCCCCCGGGAACTTCTGACTCCTCCTCTCTGTGAATTTCTCTCTCTCTTCTCTCTCTTGATTCTGGGCTTTAGAATGGGGAGCAGAGACAACTCAGACATAATAGAATATTCCAAGTGACATTGAGTTGGAGGCAATATATTGAATAACTGTCTTTAATTGGTTCCAGTACCTTGTTAGTGGAAATGTTTGACAGAAACAGAGACTCAGGATCGGCTTTTGTCGGAAAGGGGTTTGGGGAGGAAACACACAGCAACAGACTCACCGGAGATTCAGTAGGCCCCCACTGTGTGCTAGAGATGGGACCCCATGTCCAGCCAGGACAAGCAGCTGGGGGTCCTATAGGTACTCAGTGTGGAGCAGGTACCCTGGGGCTGAGAACCTGTCTGCACCTCTCTCTATTCTTGGGCTTGCCTCGGTGCCCCAGAATTTGCAAAGACTGACTTATTTGAGATGATCCCATAGATTGAGCACACATGCCTTCTCTGTCCACCCTCCGTCCCCTCTACATTTCTAGATCAACCACAATGTGACTGGATTTAAGGGGCAGATGGCACAGTTGAAGCAGAAAGGAGGAAAAGAAAGGGAAATGCTTTGCAATCCTGTTTGACGCCAGGAACACGGGGACCATTTCCTCATCTACTGGGATAAAGATCACGGAACTCTCATTCACTGAAGGTTGAGTGTAAAATACAGGAGTGTTGGAACCTTGTTGGTGGGTCTTCTGCCTCTACTGTGTCCAGGCTCTTCTGCTTCTAGATATTTACCCAAGAGAGACGAAAACATATGCAGGCATGCATAACAACTTCACTCACCGTAGCCCCACACTGGAATCACACTGTTCATGAGCAACAGAAAGGAAAAATGAATGATGATGTGACTACTGTGGACTAGCCCTTGGCAATAAAAAGGGATCAAAGATATAGGCAAGATCATCAGTGACTCTCACAGTTGTGTACAGGAGCCAGGCATGACTGAGCACATGCTGGGAGTCTTTTATTAGATAAAATCCAACAATCAGTCAGGAAAGTGATGACCCATGGAGGGCTCCAACTGGGAGGAACCCGAAGGAATCATCTGGGTGCTGGAAATGTCCTGGAGCTTGACCTGGATGATGGTCACACAGCTGTTTACAACATAAAAATTCATCCAACAGACTAGGGTCTATGTGTTTACCTGAACCATAACTCAATAAAATACTGTTTTGTTTTGTTTTTTAATTCTCAGAGCCCAGGGAGACACAGAGACAGCTAGAGTTCCAGCAAACACACTTTGGCATCACCGGACAACTTGGAAGCTGTCGTTCAGTCGTCAAGTCACGTCCGACTCTTTGCAACTCCATGGACTGAAGTGTGCCAGGCTCCTCTGTCCTACACTATCTCCTGGAGTTTGCTCAAATTCATGTCCATTGAGTCGGTGATACTATCTAACCGTCTCATCCTCTGTCGTCCCCTTCTCCTCCTGCCTCCAATCTTTCCCAGCATCAGGGCCTTTTCCAATGAATAGGCTCTTTGCATCAGGTGGCCAAAGTACTGGAGCTTCAGCCTCAGCACAAGTTCTTCCAATGCATATCCCAGGTCGATTTCCTTTAGGTTTGATTGGTTTGATCCCCTTGCTGTCCAAGGGACTCTCAAAGAGTCTGCTCCAGCACCACAATTCAAAAGCATCAATTCTCGGGCGTCAACCTTCTTTATGGTCCAACATTCACAACTGTACCTAACTACTGGAAAGACCATAGCTTTGACTATGAATATTTGTGGCAAAGTGGTGTCTCTGCTTTTTAAAATGCTGTCTGGGTTTTTCATAGCTTTCCTTCCAAGGAGCAAGCATCTTTTAACTTCATAGCTGCAGTCACCACCTGTGTGATTTTGGATCCCAAGAAAATGAAATGTGTCACTGTTTTCACATTTTCACCTTCTATTTGCCATGAAGTGATGGGACCAGATGCCATGATCTTAAGTTTTTTTTTATGTTGGATTTTAAGCCGTCTTTTTCACTCTCTTCTTCTACTTTCATCAAGAGGCTCTTTAGTTCTTCTTCAATTTCTGCCATTAGAGTGGTACCATCTGCCTTTCTGAGGTTGTTGATATTTCTCCCAGCAATCTTGATTCCAGATTATAATTCATCCAGCCTGGCATTTCTCATAATGTACTTTGCATAAAGTTAAATAAGCAGGGTGACAACATACAGCCTTGTCATACTCCTTTCCCAATTTTGAGCAGGTCAGTTGTTCCATGTCCAATTCTTACTGTTGCTTCTTGACCCTCATACAGGTTTTTCGGGAGACAGGTAAGGTGGTCTGGTGAGTAAGTAAGTGAAAGTTGCTCACTCGTGTCGGACTCTTTACCACCCACTCCATGGATTATACAGTCCATGGCATTCTCCAGGCCAGAACACTAGAGTGGATAACCTTTCCCTTCAGGGCATCTTCCCAACCCAGGGATTGAACCCAGGTCTCTTGCATTGCAGGTGGATTCTTCACCAGCTGAGCCACAAGGGAAGCCCTAGAATACTGGAGTGGGGAGCCTATTCTTTTTCCAGTGGATCTTCCCGACCCAGGAATCGAACCGGGGTCTCCTGCATTGTCGGCGGATTCTTTACCAACTGAGCTATCAGGGAAGCCCAAGGTGATCTGGTACTCTTTAAGAATTTTCCAGTTTGTTTTGTTCCACACAGTCAAAGCCTTTAGTGTCAAAGGCTAGTCAATGAAGCAGAAGTAGGTGTTTTTTATGGAATTTCCTTGCTTTCTCTATGATCCAACAAATGTTGGCAATTTGATCTCTGGTTCCTCAGCCTTTTCTAAGCCTAGCTTGTACACCTGGAAGTTCTCAGTTCACGTACTGCTAAAGCCTAGCTTGAAGGATTTTGAGCATACCCTTGCTGGCATGTGAAATGAGCACAACTGAGTCACAGTGAGTCCAACCCAAAAAGAATAGTCCACGGCCCTGCTCCCACTCCACAGAGAGAGGCAACAGCCAAATTTGAGGGTCAGTGTATTTTCAGATGAATGGAGACAGTAGGGAGGCATCTCCAAGACCCAGGGCCTGGCACAGTTGACCTCAGCAGCCTGGTATCACCGTGCAGTCACTGAGATCCTTTCCCAGGGCCTGGTTCTTGTCTTAAGGAGGTGAGAGGCACCCCTCAGAGCTCTGTTATTCAAAGTTGCAGACACTTATCTGAGGCTATCCGTTCTCTGCCCTGTAGACCATAGGATCTGTTCTAAATGTGTTGGCCACCTCACACTCTCAAAAACCTGACAAGTATTGATGAGGTCTTGGAGAAAGGAGGCCTTTGGCACTGTTGGAAACACAGTATACATGCCTGATCCTAAGGGACTGGTATTAAGCTTCTGATTGCTCAAGCTTCTGTTTCAAACACGCATTTTGCATGAACACATTGTCAGCTGTATACTGGCTTCTAGGTAAGCCCCCACGCCTGCCTCCCCCATCAAGTTCTCCTTTCTAGAAAACCCTGGGCAACCTAGATAACCATGTGAGTGACCCCACATGTCTCTTCCTGCCCCTGGTTCTTGCTTAACCACCCCACCCCACCCTTGGACTCCAATAAAGGCAGAAGCCCAGTTCTGTGCTCCCTCCCCCCTCCACACTGGCCACTGTCCTGTATGGCCCTCAAGATGTGAGAGTAAGAATCCTTGTTTTATCAAAGCTCCCTCTTGGTTGTTGCTGAGCTGCATCTTTCAATTGTAGTAAGAACCATAACATTTGCACCAGCTGAGGAAATGCCTGTGGGGACCTCCACGAGTAGTAAAGGCCCATGTGAGGGCCCCCAGTATCAGTTTAGGAACTTCCCTGACAGTCCAGTGGTTAAGACTTCCATTGCAGGGAGTGTGGCTTTAATCCCTGGTAGGAGAACTAAGATCCCTCAAGCCACGTACCAACCCCCACCTCCCACCCCCGACCCCGCCAATAAAATAAAGAATCAGCCTAAATGAATCCTCCTGGCAAAACTGGAAAGTCACATCAATGTGACTTCCTAGTCCCATTAGACCTGTGACCTTTCTCCAAAGGGCCAGAGTTTTTCTTCACAGGGGAGCACCCCAAACTGGAGCTGAAGCTTCCGACTGTCAAAGTTACCTGGGGCTCCTGTAGGGAAATTAGAATCAGACACCTCAAGCTCAAAGGAGCCTCTGGGACTCTTCATTTATTATCATTGTGTCCCTCTCCTTTGCAAAGCATTTCTGACTTCAAGATTGTATAAATGTGAGCCATTAAGGGGCCATTGCTCTCCTTATCTTAACATATCTAATATATACCTCAAAGAGCTTTCCTTCAGGACATGAAATACTTCCTGTTTTTAAAAGTTTCATAACACCAAAACACAAAAGACATAGGAAAATTCCAACAAAGACGGCACAAATTCCATCGTTGGTGCACAGATCAACCATTTCCCAAACCAGGTAAATAAATTTACCCTACAAAACAAATGACCTAGTTCCTACTAGGCTGTTCCTACCCCCACAAGAACGAGTTCCCCCATGAACTGGTTCCGACTCAGAAACAGTCCAACCACAATTCCCCTTCTTCAAGGTTCAGTTCAGTTCAGTCACTCAGTCGTGTCCGACTCTTTGCAACCCCATGAATCACAGCACGCCAGGCCTCCCTGTCCATCGCCATCTCCCAGAGTTCACTCAGACTCATGTCCATCGAGTCAGTGATGCCATCCAGCCATCTCATCCTCTGTCGTCCCCTTCTCCTCCTGCCCCCAATCCCTCCCAGCATCAGAGTCTTTTCCAATGAGTCAATTCTTCGAATGAGGTGGCCAAAGTACTGCAGTTTCAGCTTTAGCATCATTCCTTCCAATGAACACCCAGGACTGATCTCCTTTAGAATGGACTGTTGGATCTCCTTGCAGTCCAAGGGACTCTCAAGAGTCTTCTCCAACACCACAGTTCAAAAGCATCAATTCTTTGGTGCTTGGCTTTCTTCACAGTCCAACTCTCACGTCCGTATATGACCACTGGGAAAACCATAGCCTTGACTAGACGGACCTTTGTTGGCAAAGTAATGTCTCTGCTTTTCAATATGCCATCTAGGTTGGTTACCCCAATCAAATTGGCTTGTCTTGTAGAGGAAAAGCCTAAATTGAGGGGGGAATATGTTTCCAGAGGGCACACTGGAGCGACTTACCCTACAAAATGTAGTCCATCGATCAGTAATACAAAAAGGCACACGGCACAGATGAACCAGTTCCCAACTCAGGCAAATAAATTTACCCCACAGACAAATGAACCGGTTTCAACAAGGGTAGGATTATCCCCACAAGAACTAGTTCCCCAATGAACTGGTTCCAACCCAAGTAGAGTCCAACAATTCCTCTCTCCACAAGTGGAGGCGGGAATACACTGACTCACAACACAAAAGGGCACACAGGCTTACCAACAAAATCGAGTTTGTCGGTTCCTTGCTTCAGCTGCCAAGTGCTGGGGCAGCTGGTGCCGCTTCAGGGAATCTTGAGCGAAAGATCTTCAGGACAAATGGTCCCAGCAGCTGCTAGAGCCTTGCTCCAATATTCCCTGACTAGGGCCAGCTAACCATTGAAAGGTTGTTGTTGAATCACGCGAATATACCGGGATTCTTGGCCCCCGGAGGAGAAGAATTCAATCCGGGGCCAGAGACCGGCGTGCAAGCTCAGTGCAAGACTGAGCGTGCAAGCCAGAGGCTTGATCGCTCAGAGCTTTTGTGTAATAAAGTTTTATTAAAGTATAAAGGAGATAGAGAAAGCTTCTGACATAAGCATCAGAAAGGGGTAGAAAGAGTACCCGCTTGCTAGTGTTAACAATGAAGTTATATAATCCAAAAACTATCTGGAGGTTGTAAAGACCTCATCAGACCTACTCCCATAATTTACATTTTAAGATAACACTGTCCTCAGGCAAGATACATCCTTGTAAAGACCAGGTCTACTCCCATAATTAACATTTTAAGATAACAGAAGGTTGAATCCAAAGACTGTCCTTAGGCAGGATACATTATTGTTATATAATCCTAAGGAATGTGGAGAAAGAAAAAAAGTTTGTCCTTTCTTCCTCCTTGAGAATTCCAGACCCCTCTCTCCTTGGGGACCCCTAGACTCCCTATCAACCTGCCTAGGAAATGACTCTCTCACCATGAGCAGCAAGGCTCCTGCCTGGCTAAGCCAAATTTCTTACCAAGTCCAAGCTTGTTGTGCCTGCTGCACAACTGGCCAATGAATCTGAGAGACAAGCTGTGTTGAGGCAAGGAATACTGTTGCAGGGAAAAGCCAATTCTGACTCCATGTTGGAACTGTTTCTTGTTTTACATTGCTTTTGTCATAATCTTATAGACTGCCTTGGAGAATCCTACCCCTCTGCCAGACTGTTAAACTAAAGAGCCTTTGTTCAGAACCCTGTCTACCTGTAGAAGATGGCAGGAAGGAAGAAATTAACACATTCCCTGCCTGAGGCTTGCCATTCTAGGAGATATTTGCAAGGTTAATGGTCTTTTTACTTTGTTTCCTCACCAACCCCCACCGCTGATCTATAAAAGAACCTAGCATCCAGACCCCAATAAGATGGTTATTTTGAGACATTAATCTGCTGTCTTCTTCAGTCAGCCAGCTCTTCAAACAAAGTCATATTCCTTGAGTCAAAACCTCATCTCCAATTCATTGGTCGGTCAAGGGCAAACAGAAAAAACTTGGACTTGGTAACAATGGGACTTTATTCAGGAAGCTAACTGACTGAGAAGATGGCTGACTAATGTCTCAAAATGACCATCTTGTAGGGGTCTGGATGCCAGGTTCATTTAAGAATCGGAGAGAAAAGCAGTGAGGATCTTAGGTCAAAAGGTAGAATAGAAAGAGAGAGGCACTGAGGAAGTAAGTAAAAATGCTGTTAGCCTTGCAAAATATCTCTGGGAAGGGCCAGCCTTTGGAAAAGGTGTGTAAATCTCTTCTTTTCTTTGAAGCCATTCACAGCTGGGCAGGGTCAGATTATCTCTCTTTGAGCTGAACAAAGGCACTTTAGTTTAATAGTAAGGCAGAGGGGCAGGGTCCTTTGAGGAGGACTATTCACTGCAGTCAGTTGCTCAGTCGGTCTGACTCTTTGCGACCCCATGGACTGCAGCATGCCAGGCCTCCCTGTCCATCACCAACTCCCAGAGCTTGCCCAAAACTCATGTCCAGAGAGTCAGTGATGCCATCCAACCATTTCATGCTCTATCATCCCCTTCTCCTCCCACCTTCAACCTTTCCCAGCATCAGGGTCTTTTCCAATAAGTTAGTTCTTTGAATCAGGTGGCCAAAGTACTGGAGTTTTAGCTTCAGCATCAGTCTGTCCAATGAACACCCAGGACTGATCTCCTTTAGGATGGACTGGTTGGATCTCCTTGCAGTCCAAGGGACTGTCAAGAGTCTTCTCCAACACCACAGTTCAAAAGAATCAATTCTTCAACACTCAGCTTCCTTTGTAGTCCAACTCTCACATACATGACCACTGGAAAAACCATAGCCTTGACTAGACAGACCTTTATTGGCAAAGTAATGTCTCTGCTTTTCAATATGCTATCTAGGTTGGTCATAACTTTCCTTCCAAGGAGCAAGCGTCTTTTAATTTCATGGCTACAATCACCATCTGCAGTGATTTTGGAGCCCAGAAAAATAAAGTCTGACACTGTTTCCACTGTTTCCCCCATCTATTTGTCATGAAGTGATGGGACCAGATGCCATGATCTTAGTTTTCTGAATGTTGAACTTTAAGCCGACTTTTTCACTCTCCTCTTTCACTTTCATCAAGAGGCTCTTTAGTTCTTCTTCACTTTCTTCTATAAGGGTGGTATCATCTGTATATCTGACGTTATTGATATTTCTCCCAGCAATCCTGATTCCAGCTTGTGCTTCATCCAGCCCAGCATTTCTCATGATGTACTCTGCATATTATAAGTTAAATAATCAGGGTGACAATATACAGCCTTGACGTACTCCTTTTCCTATTTGGAACCAGTCTGTTGTTCCATGTCCAGTTCTAACTGTTGCTTCCTGACCTACATACAGGTTTTTCAAGAGGCAGGTCAGGTGGTCTGGTATTACCAGAATTTTCCACAGTTTATTGTGATCCACACAGTCAAAGGCTTTGGCACAAGCCAAAGAAGAAATAGATGTTTTTCTGGAACTCTCTTGCTTTTTTGATGATCCAGTGGATGTTGGCAATTTGATCTCTTGTTCCTCTGCCTTTTCTAAAATCAGCTTGAATATCTGGAAGTTCATGGTTCACGTATTGCTGAAGCCTGGCTTGGAGAATTTTGAGCACTACTTAACTAGTGTATGAGATGAGTGCAATTGTGTGTTAGTTTGAGCATTCTTTGTCATTGCCTTTCTTTGGGATTGGAATGAAAACTGACCTTTTCCAGTCCTGTAGCCACTGCTGAGTTTCCCAAATTTGCTGGCATATTGAGTACAGCACTTTCACAGCATCATCTTTTAGGATTTGAAATAGCTCAACTGGAATTCTATCACCTCCACTAGCTTTGTTTATAGTGAGGATTCTTAAGGCCCACTTGACTTCACATTCCAGGATGTCTAGCTCTAGGTGAGTCATCACACCGACATGATTAACTGGGTCATGAAGATCTTTTTTGTACAGTTCTTCTGTGTATTCTTGCCACCTCTTCTTAATATCTTCTGCTTCGGTTAGGTCCATATCATTTCTGTCCTTTATCGAGCCCATCTTTGTATGAAATATTCCGTTGGTATCTCTAATTTTCTTGAAGAGATCTCTAGTCTTTCCCATTCAATTGTTTTCCTCTATTTCTTTGCATTGATTGCTGAGGAAGGCTTTCTTATCTCTCCTTGCTATTCTTTGGAACTCTGCATTCAAATGAGAATATCTTTCCTTTTCTCCTTTGCTTTTTGCTTCTCTTCTTTTCACAGCTATTTGTAAGGCCTCCTCAGACAACCTTATTGCTTTTTTGCATCTTTTTTTTCCCTTGGGGATGGTCTTGATGCCTGTCTCCTGTACAATGTCATGAACCTCCATCCATAGTTCATCAGGCACTCTTTCTATCAGATCTAGTCCCTTAAATCTATTTCTCACTTCCACTGTGTAATCATAAGGGGTTTGATTTAGGTCATACCTAAATGGTTTAGTGGTTTTTCCCACTTTCTTGAATTTAAGTCTGAATTTGGCAATAAGGAGTTCATGATCTGAGCCACAGTCCACTCCAGGTCTTGTTTTTGCTGACTGTATAGAGCTTCTTCATCTTTGGCTGCAAAGAATATAGTCAGTCTGATTTCAGTGTTGGACATCTGGTGATGTCCATGTGTAGAGTCTTCTCTTGTGCATGCGGGATCTTAATTCCAAAACCAAGGAGTGAACCCAAGCCCCTTGCAGTGGAAGCTGGGACCCCTGGACCACCAGGGAACCCCCGCCTAGGAACGTAGTCTTAATCAGCCAGACTGGAATGTTCTGGTCTGCACCCTGGTGGTAATCTGTCTCCTGGGCCCTCTCCATCCTTGGGAGGAAGAAGCAATCTACAAGAGTGACACTTGCCCTGCTTCCAAAAGAAGGAGAGTGGGTATGAAACAGTCCTTTGTTAGCTTTTGTTAGTAGCTCCTACTCCCCACCCTCCTTCTACCTCTAAAAACCTTTCATTTTTCTTTTTTTACAACCTTTCAGTTTCTGTTTACAGTATCAGATGCTGCCTGATTCATGAATCACTGAATAATAAAGCCAATTAGATCTTCAGATTTACTCAGTGGAATTTTGTTTTTATCAGCTTTCATCTTCATCTTAGCAGCTGGTGGTTCTGTGTCTCCCTTCTCCATAGACCAGCCAAAGCATCCGCCAGCACCCTGCCCACTCACCAATATATTCCAGGGAAGTCTTCTCTCCAGTGCCCAAATCTGGAACCATCTACTCCTGCAGAGGACATGCACTTGTGATGCCAAAAGCTCAGCTTCTCTGTATACTGGCGCCAGATCACATCTCAGAGGCAGAGTTTTGAGTGAAGTAGAAAACAGCAGCTTTATTTTTGTGCCAGGAAAAGGGGGCCACACTGGGCTAAATGCCTTC
Source organism: Bos mutus (assembly GCF_027580195.1). NCBI lineage: Eukaryota > Metazoa > Chordata > Mammalia > Artiodactyla > Bovidae > Bos > Bos mutus. The sequence continues at coordinate 42,863,782 of NC_091635.1, forward strand.
AAAACCTTGTGTCCCAACTTGGGGAAAATAGTGAGGAATAAAAAACCTTATTTTTCATTACTGTAAAAAAAGCTTTATAGTAATAGTTCAAAGAGGACGTGTTCAGTCCATGGACATCCTTCTGATGGGTTGGTGGTGAGGTGAGTACACTTCAGGTCCAACTGGTCTGGGGTCTACATGCTTGTGGTCAGCATACCATCATTAACTGTTACACCTGGAAGGGGTTTCAGTATCTGCCAAACAGCTCAAAGATATTATGGTATGTATCCGTTGATGGGGAAACAGGACCTTGTCCCAAGGCTGCTCTTGACTGTTTCTCCTTGGTCTCTAACTCTCTCCCTTCCCTAATTAACAACAGCTTGAATCTGCCCCTTGTGTGGGAAATAAAGCCCACCAGTCCCAACCCAAGGAATAGACTTGGAGATACAAGGTGCATCAAGAAGTAAGGCTTTAATGACAGTCTTGCAAGATCGAGTGTCTGGTGGGAAGGCTGTAGACCCAGAGTCAATGGGGTTTTTATCCTCTCAGCATGCAAGTCCCTCCCCCGGTTCCTCATTGACTAAGTACTACAGGGTTAACAATCTTCCCGAGAAAGCCACTTGGATTTATTACTCTCCCTTTGTCTGGATTTTCCTATGCAAGCATCCTAAGGGCTCTTACATCAGCAGAGTGTCACTCTAGGCTAGTTGTCCTTGAAAATGGACCATTTTGAGTTTTTATTTCTTACAGTTGGAACTCAGGGAAGGTCATGGAGGCCAAATGAAGGCTGTTTCCTATAATCAAAGAAATGGGAGACATAGGAAGGCCTTGTGCCTGGGAGCCCCATCATCAGGCCCTATATGTATCACCTACTTGAATAGAATAGCATTTAAAGATGGGTTTCAGGGCATAGAGGTAGCTAGGAGGTTTTAGATGTGAAACAGTGGGCTGAAGACAGAGCCTGGTTTGCCAAAAGCTCCTTCCCTCTACTGCTTTCAAGTCAGTCTGGAAGCTTTGATGAAGCAGAAGGACAGAGGAACTCCCACCAGGACCTCAATTTGCCCTGTTTAATCGTCAACCTCCCCCACCTACACTCAGGCCCTGGGTAAAGAGGTTTCCATTGCCACTGATTACTGCTTCCTCAAAAGATAAAAATAACCTATCGAGAAAGGAAAAAAGTGCAAAGGCCAGTCGGTTGGTTTAGTCAACTAACTCATGTCTGACTCCTTGCGGCCTGCAGGACTGTAGCCCAGGCTCCTCTGCCCATGGAATTTTCCAGACAAGAACAATGGTGTGCCATTTCCTTCTCCAGGGGATCTTCTTGACCCAGGGATTGAACCTGCATCTCTTGTGTCTCCTGCAGTGGCAGGTGGATTCTTTGCCACTAGCACCAGTGGGGAAGCCCACCCTCCACTGCAGCTTAAGGGAAAACATATAAATCTTTGCAAACACCTCCTCTGTCCACAGTAACCCCTAAACATTTTAAGTCTCACAAAGTAGTTAGATTCAGCAATACAATTTCTTCTTCTCTGAGAATCCTGCAAATCATCCTTCATCAGAGTGGAGGAATGTGTCCTGTGAAAGCAGAATCGATGCTCAATGTTCGTTTCCAGTGTTGATGATTCAGTTTCCTAGTTCCCACCCTTGCTCATTCATTTCTACAGCCAACACGTCTTGAAGGTTTGCAGCCAGCCAGTGCTTCCAAACTCATTAGCCTCTGCCACACAGATAATAGCACAAGCTGGAATCAAGATTGCCGGGAGAAATATCCATAACTTCAGGTATGCAGATGACACCACCCTTATGGCAGAAAGTGAAGAACTAAAGAGCCTCTTGATGAAAGTGAAAGAGGAGAGTGAAAAAGTTGGCTTAAAGCTCAACTTTCAGAAAACTAAGACCATGGCATCTGGTCCCATCACTTCATGGGAAATAGATGGGGAAACAGTGGAAACAGTGTCAGACTTTATTTTTGGGGGCTCCAAAATCACTGCAGATGGTGATTGCAGCCATGAAATTAAAAGACGCTTGCTCCTTGGAAGGAAAGTTATGACCAACCTAGATAGCATATTCAAAAGCAGAGACATTACTTTGCCAACAAAGGTCCGTCTAGTCAAGGCTATGGTTTTCCCAGTGGTCATGTATGGATGTGAGAGTTGGACTGTGAAGAAAGCTGAGCACCAAAGAACTGATGTTTTTGAACTGTGGTGTTGGAGAAGACTCTTGAGAGTCCCTTGGACTGCAAGGAGATCCAACCAGTCCTTTCTGAAGGAGATCAGCCCTGGGATTTCTTTGGAAGAAATGATGCTAAAGCTGAAACTCCAGTACTTTGGCCACCTCATGCGAAGTGTTGACTCATTGGAAAAGACTCTGATGCTGGAAGGGATTGGGGGCAGGAGGAGAAGGGGACGACAGAGGATGAGATAGCTGGATGGCATCACCGACTCGATGGACATGAGTCTGAGTGAACTCCAGGAGTTGGTGATGGACAGGGAGGCCTGGTGTGCTGCGATTCATGGGGTCGCAAAGAGTCGGACACGACTGAGAGACCGAACTGAACTGAACACAGATAATCCTGGCATGTGCACACAGAGCCGCACTTCACCCCTAACTTCACAGCTGAACAATCCAGCTCTGTCTGGGGCAGGGACGCACCCTCTCTTCCGCGTGTTTGTTCCTCGTGGTCCGTTGCTTCTCCACCTGCCTGGGTGGTGACGACTGCCTCCTCGGCCTGAGTTTCCCCTCCTACCTGGCAATCGAGAAATGAGGCAGACACACCCACCCAGATAAGCCTCTGGTTCCCTGTGAGATATTCTAAACCTTAGAGGGGGAAACCATGGAAAAGTTCAAAAGATAAATTGATAACTGGAGTCTTTTTCATCTTTGTTACAGGTGGAAACTTTGGAAGCCTGCATTCTGGCTCGACCTGGGGGCACCTTCTCATGGCAGGTCACCTGAGCCTGCTGCACCTCCGCTGAAACTGAGCAAGACCCTGCAGGGCCCTCCCGGGCACAAAACCCCTCTGTGTCCGCCATTTCTTTTTTTTCTCCTAAACAACCACTTGATTTTATTTCCAATATAAAAAAATGATCACTTTGGGGGAAACTATAAATTAAGTTCTTGTTTGTTTTAATTTTCTTAACAACCACTTGATTTTATTTATATCACAAAAAGTGATCCCCCATTACTTGTTTGTAAAAAAAGACTTTAGTCTCCCGCTGCTGCTAAGTCGCTTCAGTAGTGTCCAACTATGTGCGAATCCATAGACAGCAGCCCACCAGGCTCCCCCGTCCCTGGGATTCTCCAGGCAAGAACACTGGAGTGGGTTGTCATTTCCTTCTCCAATGCAGGAAAGTGAAAAGTGAACGTGAAGTCGCTCAGTCGTGTCCAACTCTTCGAGACCCCATGGACTGCAGCCTACCAGGCTCCTCTGTCCATGGGAGTCTCCAGGCAAGAGCACTGGAGTGGGGTGCCATTGTCTTCTCCTTAGTCTCCTAGGACTTCCTTTAGTTCCAAAAGCAGACTCAAGCAGTTCCTAACTAGGGAAGTGAAGGAATGCAGAGACAAAGGAGAAGCAGTCAAGAAACAGTAGTAGTTCAGGGACTTCCCTGGTGGTCCAGTGGTTAGGGCTCTATGTTTCCACTGCAGGAGGCCCAGGTTCAATTCATGGCTCCCCAGGGGTGTCATGTTAAAGCCTAAACTCCTAGCTTGGCACCTACAGAATCCTCTTCAGGTTCCTTCTACTCCTCGGGTTCCATTTCACAATGAAAAGCTGAACGACTTCTGATATCCCAAGCACGCTCTGTCTTACTTACTCCCAAGTAAGACAGTAGGTGTTGCAAGAGGGCATCAGAGGGCAAACACACTGAAACCATACTCACAGAAAACTAGTCAATCTAATCACACTAGGACCACAGCCTTGTCTAACTCAATGAAACTAAGCCATGCCCGTGGGGCAACCCAAGACGGGCGGGTCATGGTGGAGAGATCTGACAGAATGTGATCTACTGGAGAAGGGAATGGCAAACCACTTCAGTATTCTTGCCTTGAGAACCCCATGAACAGTATGAAAAGGCAAAATGATAGGATACTGAAAGAGGAACTCCCCAGGTCAGTAGGTGCCCAATATGCTACTGGAGATCAGTGGAGAAATAACTCCAAAAAGAATGAAGGGATGGAGCCAAAGCAAAAAGAATACCCAACTGTGGATGTGACTGGTGATAGAAGCAAGGTCCAATGCTGTAAAGAGCAATATTGCATAGAACCTGGAATGTCAGGTCCATGAATCAAGGCAAATTGGAAGTTGTCAAACAAGAGATGGCAAGAGTGAATGTCAATATTCTAGGAATCACCGAACTGAAATGGACTGGAATGGGTGAATTTAACTCAGATGACCATTATATCTACTACTGCGGGCAGGAATACCTCAGAAGAAATGGAGTGGCCATCATGGTCAACAAAAGAGTCCGAAATGCAGTACTTGGATGCAATCTCAAAAACAACAGAATGATCTCTGTTCATTTCCAAGGCAAACCATTCAATATCACAGTAATCCAAGTCTATGCCCCAACCAGTAATGCTGAAGAAGCTGAAGTTGAACGGTTCTATGAAGACCTACAAGACCTTTTAGAACTAACACCCAAAAAAGATGTCCTTTTCATTATAGGGGACTGGAATGCAAAAGTAGGAAGTCAAGAAACACCTGGAGTAACAGGCAAATTTGGCCTTGGAATACGCAATGAAGCAGGGCAAAGACTAATAGAGTTTTGCCAAGAAAATGCACTGGTCATAACAAACACCCTCTTCCAATGACACAAGAGAAGACTCTATACATGGACATCACCAGATGGTCAACACCGAAATCAGATTGATTATATTCTTTGCAGCCAAAGATGGAGAAGCTCTATACAGTCAGCAAAAATAAGACCAGGAGCTGACTGTGGCTCAGACCATGAACTCCTTATTGCCAAATTCAGACTTAAATTGAAGAAAGTAGGGAAAACCACTAGACCATTCAGGTATGACCTAAATCAAATCCCTTATGATTACACAATGGAAGTGAGAAATAGATTTAAGGGTCTAGATCTGATAGATAGAGTACCTGATGAACTATGGAATGAGGTTCGTGACATTGTACAGGAGACAGGGATCAAGATCATTCCCATGGAAAAGAAATGCAAAAAAGCAAAATGGCTGTCTGGGGAGGCCTTACAAATAGCTGTGAAAAGAAGAGAAGCAAAAAGCAAAGGAGAAAAGGAAAAATATAAACATCTGAATGCAGAGTTCCAAAGATTAGCAAGAAGAGATAAGAAAGCCTTCTTCAGCCATCAATGCAAAGAAATAGAGGAAAACAACAGAATGGGAAAGACTAGGGATCTCTTCAAGAAAATCAGAGATACCAAAGGAACATCTCATGCAAAGATGGGCTCGTTAAAGGACAGAAATGGTATGGACCTAACAGAAGCAGAAGATATTAAGAAGAGATGGCAAGAATACACAGAAGAACTGTACAAAAAAGATCTTCACGACCCAGATAATCACGATGGTGTGATCTCTGACCTAGAGCCAGACATCCTGGAATGTGAAGTCAAGTGGGCCTTAGAAAGCATCACTATGAACAAAGCTAGTGGAGGTGATGGAATTCCAGTTGAGCTATTCCAAATCCTGAAAGATGATGCTGTGAAAGTGCTGCACTCAATATGCCAGCAAATTTGGAAAACTCAGCAGTGGCCACAGGACTGGAAAAGGTCAGTTTTCATTCCAATCCCAAAGAAAGGCAATGCCAAAGAATGCTCAGACTACCGCACAATTGCACTCATCTCACATGCTAGTAAAGTAATGCTCAAAATTCTCCAAGCCAGGCTTCAGCAATATATGAACCGTGAACTTGCTGATGTTCAAACTGGTTTTAGAAAAGGCAGAGGAACCAAAGATCAAATTGCCAACATCCGCTGGATCATGGAAAAAGCAAGAGAGTTCCAGAAAAACATCTATTTCTGCTTTATTCACTATGCCAAAGCCTTTGACTGTGTGGATCACAATAAACTGTGGAAAATTCTTCAAGAGATGGGAATACCAGACCACCTGATCTGTCTCTTGAGAAATTTGTATGCAGGTAAGGAAGTAACAGTTAGAACTGGACATGGAACAACAGACTGGTTCCAAATAGGAAAAGGAGTACGTCAAGGCTGTATATTGTCACCCTGTTTATTTAACTTATATGCAGAGTACATCATGAGAAACGCTGCACTGGAAGAAACACAAGCTGGAATCAGGATTGCCGGAAGAAATATCAATAACGTCAGATATGCAGATGACACCACCCTTATGGCAGAAAGTGAAGAGGAACTAAAAAGCCTCTTGATGAAAGTGAAAGTGGAGAGTGAAAAGGTTGACTTAAGGCTCAACATTCAGAAAGTGAAAATCATGGCATGTGGTCCCATCACTTCATGGGAAATAGATGGGGAAACAGTGGAAACAGTGTCAGACTTTATTTTTCTGGGCTCCAAAATCACTACAGATGGTGACTACAGCCATGAAATTAAAAGACGCTTACTCCTTGGAAGGAAAGTTATGACCAACCTAGATAGCATATTGAAAAGCAGAGACATTACTTTGCCAACAAAGGTCCGTCTAGTCAAGGCTATGGTTTTTCCTGTGGTCATGTATGGATGTGAGAGTTGGACTGTGAAGAAGGCTGAGCACCGAAGAATTGATGCTTTTGAACTGTGGTGTTGGAGAAGACTCTTGAGAGTCCCTTGGACTGCAAGGAGATCCAACCAGTCCATTCTGCAGGAGATCAGCCCTGGGATTTCTTTGGAAGGAATGATGCTAAAGCTGAAACTCCAGTACTTTGGCCACCTCATGGGAAGAGTTGACTCATTGGAAAAGACTCTGATACTGGGAGGGATTGGGGGCAGGAGGAGAAGGGGACGACCAAGGATGAGATGGCTGGATGGCATCACTGACTCGATGGACATGAGTCTGAGTGAGCTCCGGGAGTTGGTAATGGACAGGGAGGCCTGGCGTGCTGCGATTCATGGGGTTGCAAAGAGTCTGACACAACTGAGCGGCTGATGTGATCTAAACCTTTGCTCAAAGTAAAATGGTCTCCTCTTATTTCCATGTTGTTGTTTAGTCGATAAGATATGTCTGACTCTTTGTGATCCCACAGACTGTAGCACACCAGGCTTCTCTGTCCATGGGATTCTCCAGGCAAGAATACTGGAATGGGTTGCCATCTCCTTCTCCAAGGGATCTTCCTGACCCAGGGATCAAACTCACATCTCCTGCACTGGCAGGCGGATTCTTTACCACGGACCACCTGGGAAGGTGGATTCTTTACCACGGAACCACCTGGGAAGCGCTCTCACTTACACGCAACAGGCATATTACTCACCCTTCAAGTCAGCTCCAAGGCCACATCCTCCATGAAGCCTGCTAGACAGACTGAGGGACTCCTTCCTTGGGTCAGCCACCAGCTGAAGTCAAGGGTTCTACCTCTTTCCTGTGCCCCAGCACTTTGCACCATCTTTTGAACACAGAGGTGCTCAATAAATGTCTGGCCAATAAATTGCCCAGTTTCTGATGAGAAGGATGTTCTGGAGTCAAGCTGTGGCCCAAGTCCTGGACTAGCCACTGACCAGCTGTGTTATCTGGAGTAGATATCTTAACTTCTCTGTGCCTCAGCTGAAACATCACAACAGTTCCTACCCCGGGGGTGCTGCTGTGAGGACTAGGTTAAGGTAAGATGATGTGCAGAAAGCACTTCCTTGGCTCAGAGGACGTTGGTTCCCCTTGGCCCCCATCTGTTGTGCTTACCCCAACCTCTTGCTTACCTCTCTTTTTTTTAAAAAAAATTTTTTTAAGACTTTTTTTTAATGTGGACCATTTTTAGTCTTTTTTAAAATTTATTTTTAATTGGAGGATAATTGCTTTACAATATTGTGTTGGTTTCTGCCATACATCAACATGAATCAGCCATAGGTATACATATGTTTTGGAGAAGGCAATGGCACCCCACTCCAGCACTCTTGCCTGGAAAATCCCATGGATGGAGGAACCTGGTGGGCTGCAGTCCATGGGGTCGCTAAGAGTCAGACAAGACTCAGCGACTTTACTTTCACTTTTCAGTTTCATGCACTGGAGAAGGAAATGGCAACCCACTCCAGTGTTCTTGCCTGGAGAATCCCAGCGACAGGGGAGCCTCGTGGGCTGCTGTCTATGGGGTCGCACAGCAGCAGCAGCAGCAGCATACATATGTTTGCCTGAAAAATCCCATGGACATAGGAGCCTGGCAGGCTACAGTCCATAGGGTTTCAAAGAGCTGGACACAGCTGAGAACGCTCACATACCTATGTTCCCTCCCTCTGGAACCTCCCTCCCACCTCCCCAGGTTGTCAAAGAGCACTGGACTTGAACTCCCTGCATCATACAGCAAATTTCCACTGGCTCGCTGTTTACATACGGTGAAGGTATATGTTTCCTTGCTACTCTCTCAATTCATCCCACCCTCTCCTTCCCCCACTGTGTCCACAAGTCCTTTCTCTACATCTGCATCTGCATTGCTGCTGCTGCTAAGTCGCTTCAGTCGTGTCTGACTCTGTGCGAACCCATAGAAGGCAGCCCACGAGGCTCCCCCGTCCCTGGGATTCTCCAGGCAAGAACACTGGAGTGGGTTGTTATTTCTGAAAGTGAAAAGTCAAAGTGAAGTCGCTCAGTCATGCCCGACTCTTAGCGACCCCATGGACCGCAGCCTACCAGGCTCCTCTGTCCATGGGGTTTTCCAGGCAAGAGTACTGGCGTGGGGTGCCATTGCCTTCTCCGCATCTGCATTGCTGCCCTGAAAATAGGTTCATTGGTATCATCTTTCTAGATTTCATATATATGCATTAGTATACAATAATTATTTTTCTCTTTCTGACTTACTTCACTCTGTATAATAGGCTCTAGGTTCATCCACCTCTTTAGAACCAACTCAAATGTGTTCTTTTTTATGGCTGACTAATCTCCCTTTGTATATATGATTCTATACATAGAAAACCCTAAAGATGCCACCAGAAAATTTATAGAGCTAACCAATGAATATAGTAAAGTCTTTACAATATTGTCTCTGTTTTGTATCTTGGTTTTTTGGCTGTAAGGCACATGGAATCTTAGCACCCTGACCAGGGGTTGAACCCACACCCCTTACATTGGAAGGTGTAGTCCTAACCACTGAACGACCAGGGAAGTCTCACATTTCTCTCTTTATAACTGGCAAGGAGAGGCTCCTAAAAATATTGAGATGAATCTTATTTAGATTCCCTCCCCTCAAGGCTTTCATAAGTCAAAGACCCCTCCAGCAGAGGAGACAGTGACGGGTCTGAGTATGTTACCAGGCTGTCACTGTTGGGGGTAGGATGACCTTCTTCTATACATCATGGGCTTTGATGCTCTTATCTCTATTCCTTCATATGTTTAGAAATATCTGCCTCCAAGGTCCAGGCAAAATTTCTTTCCCTGGAGGGAGCTCCCAGATGGGGCCAAACACCCTGCCCCCTCCCTTCCTGCTTTCCTACGCCACCCATCCGAGAGCCCCCCACCTCTGCCCCACTCATCTGGAATGGACCCAAGGAGACACAAGGCCCAGACACCTTGGTAACAATTTTATTCACAGACTCTAGACACCCAGGCTGGGCCTGGCACAGTGTTCTTGCCAATGGCAAAAAAAAAAAAAGAAACCACAAAAATGGATAGTGCACGTCTGTTAATACTAACCATTTTAATTTAAATTAATAGTATTTCTGGAAGACAAATGCAGTTGATAGAAAATATAAAAACTTTTAATATACAAATTTTACATCACATTCAAAAAAGCAAGTGTGTGCCTCGTGGCCACAGAAGATGCTGGGTTTGCACACACAGATGAAATCCTGGCCGACACTGCAGCATCGCACAAGCTCCCTAACTTGCTTCACATTTATATCTCCACCCGGCCCCCAAAGCAACACAGCAACCCCCACCACCCCCACCAGGGGCTTACAGGGCATGCCATGCCCCTCAGTGATCACAGGAAGAAATGCTGTGAGAGGGCAGAGGGATTCCAGGCCCTGTACGCGTCTTTGATTTGGTGGTTGGTGTGGAGACGTCATCTTGGCTACACGCCACTCACAACTGGTGGGGAACTCGGGATTCAAGACCTTGGGTTGGATGGAGACCAAGGGTTCTGGCTCTGGTGTTTAAAGGCATCAGGAACAGATCCCAGGGGTTTGGAGGTGAGGCTGGGGAGTGGAGGGTGGTGGGGGGCAGGGCGCAGGCTGAAGGTTGAAACTTGGGCTCCATTCTCAGACCCCAGGGGACCTCTGCAGCCCCCGAGATCTTGTCCAGGAGGGCTCCCAGCTTCTCCATCCCTTTCACAGTTGGCTGTGAGGGCTGAATTCACAGTATCTGCCATCCTTCATGTGTTTCCAAAGCAGATGGGGGGAGCACACGGAAGGGCAGGCGTGTCTTCCTAACCTCAATTCACAGTCACTTAAATAGAGACAGGGTGATGGGGACCACCTGGGGAGCTCCTCAGCTGCTTCTCTTCAATGACAGGTAGGGCAGAGGCTCAGACTGAGAGCAAGAAGGCATCCCAGGGCCCGGGAGAGGAAGGGGTGGGCCCCAGTCCCACCCTCCGGGTTCCTGGCAAATCATCAGTTTCCTAAACGTGGGCACTGTGACTGCTCCCCTCCTGGTCTGGTACTACTTGCACACAGTAGGCCCTCAAAGAAATCTTCCTGAACTGACCCAAGAGTGTGACACCCTTCAAGGGAAAAAAAACCCAGACTGACTGTCCATGGGCAGTGAGGTGAGTCCCATTTACTCAGCTGCCGTCCCACCCCTCAGGCCACCTGCTCGTCCAAGAGTTCAGAGGGGAAACGTGAGAGGCATGAACTGTGACCTCTGCGAAGGAGCCAATGTGGGGGGAGGAGCCTGATGACCAGAGGAAGCAGAGTCACATGCCATGTCGAGTGGGGAGATCAGGGGAGAGGCTGACCTGGCAGTCAAATGGATGATGGGGAGAAGCCAAGCGTCCCACAGAGACAAAAGACCCCAGAGCCAAGTCTAGCTGGTTTACAGCTTCTCCATCTTCCTCCCCACACACCCAGCAGGCAGGGTTGAGGTGCTGTTGGCCGGGAGGCCCGGGTACCCAGCACAGCTGTTCGGCTGTGCCCTCCCAGCAGGGCCGCCAAGGGATGCTCAGCCCAGAGCCGGGAAGGTCGCCCCACAGTCTCCAGGCCAAGCAGCCCATTTCATGTGACAACTTGGCCAGACTCCAGGTTCAGAGCCTGGTTAGACAGGTGTACATAAACCCCGTGGGAGGGCCACGTGCCTTCTCGTCTTGGCTCCAAATGTGGACATGAGTTGTGGGTCTGAAGACAATCTCCTCTCCACTTTCATCACCCTGGGTCATTTTTGGCTTTGGAGCCTGATACGCCCTAACCTTCACTGAAGGGCTTCTCTGCCATTTGGAACTTTCCTCTTTAGGAGTCAGCTTCTAATGAGGACAGGCAGGACCCTCTCATATGCTGGACTTTCCCAAACCTGGTTCCAACAGACACAAGCCTTGGTGCTTGGGAAGATTCTGAAGGTGGGGGGCTTGCTAGCTGGGTCTAAATGAAAGGCGGGGCACACACCTCCCACCTTATCTAAGAGCTCTGAACATGGGCAGAGGAGTCAGGAGCAGGCTAGGGTGTTTCAACAGGACTCAGGGGTGGGCAGTTACAGAACTTTGGCAAGATCGATGATGGGCTTCTAAATCACAGGGCACCCTGTGATTGGGAGAGTGGGCTCAGAGACCCTGCCTGCCTCTTCCCCCACCTTCTACCTTCCCTGTTTTCATGGATCAAGCTTTCACGGTGTACACAGCTGCTGGGCTGGGCCTTAGCACTGGGGTCAAATGTTAGTTAAGGACTGGGATATATCTAAACAGTTAAAGCCTTTCATCCTATCTCCCAGGTGCCCCGCTGGGGGCTTCTTGAAAGAAACACCTCCATAGGCAGTGGAGACCCTGGCTGGGAACCACTGGATCAGTCCAGATGGTATCTGGATTTGATCTGTCTCTGCTTTTCCAGAAGATATGGACTGGATTACAGGGGTCAAAGGTGAACTCAAGCTGTCTGCAAACTCCTGACCCTGTTAATCCAGCTCAACTCTTGGTCAGGGTCTCACCTGCAAGAGGAGGAAGAGACCGCACCTCTTTGATAGGATGAGAGGTGATGGGATTTGGGGCCAAAGTAGAAGCCTGGTCAAACCCTGTGGTTGCCACCCCCCAACCCCGCCCGTCCTGCCAGGAGACCAGCCACAATCATGATGCTTTTCTTCCTCTGGCCCAGTGTGGGCACCTCCAGAGGGGAGGGCCACTTCTGCCATCCTGGCCCACGGTGCCAGCAACCTCTGCACAGACTGTTTTTTTTATTATTACCTATTGTACAACCTCAAGTCCAACTCCACATGAACATATATGTAAACATTTGCCGCCTGTCAGGACAGGTCTGGTTGTTGGTGATGTCATTTTAAGAAACGGCAGGTGCAGCTCCATCTCCGGGACCCAAGTGTTTTTGTAGATGAACGGTCTAAGCCAAGGCCTCGTGCTCCTGGTTTGTGGCACTTAGAAGAGTGGCTGGCATTTTGAAGAGCATTGGTTTTTTTTTTTGTTGTGGTGGTGGTTCGGATGTTTGAGAGACACATTTAAGAAAGAAATACGTTGTCAGAAAAACCGCACAGCTGGCTACATCTTTGGATTACTGGACTCCAGGATGCCCAAGCCAAACCTTTCAAACCGGGGTACAACTTTGCTGCTGTTAATGCTGAAAAGAGGAACAAAAACAAGAATTATAGCCCTGCAAGTTTTGATCAGAATTTGGGCAAAGTTAGCTAATGAGCGGGCCAGTTCCAGAAGCTCCGTAGAGGACCCGGCCGCACCAAGAAGTGGGAGTGATGATCAGGCCAGTGGCCTTGGCAGAGCTGCTCCTGGTCACACCTGGCCGGGGGTGGGGGTGGGGGGTAGACGTGCTAAGCCTCAGCTCCCTCCTGGAGGGCGGTGGCCTGTTTGTCTCGAAAGCCCCAGCACCCCGCGTGCCCAGAAACTTCTGCGGGCTCATTCGCATTGGCAGCTCATTCTCAAAGCTCTTGCTCCGAGTGGAATTGGGTGGGAAGAGAAACTCAGCTCCAGCCTTGAGAGTGATATTTGCATGCTCCTTCTAGAAATGGTCCTCAAAGGCGGGGGTGCCTCAGGGCCATCTGGGAAGCGGGTTGAAATACAGGTTTTCAGCTTCTGCCTCCAGACACCCAGATTCAGGTCTTGGGTCAGGAACCTACGTTTAGTAATACATGGAGGACCTGTACGTGACCTGTCAGCCACACTCTTGCCAAATGCTGGCTTGGGGTCTGGTACTTTCAGTTTACACAGGGCAGGTGGAAGGGGAGTGATGCTGTGGGGGCGGAGGGATGGACGGAAAGCTTTTTCACAGTTGTTTGGAGACAGGCCCCACCCCCTTGCTTCAGGACGACTTTCCCAAGTGTCTGTGCGGCCGAGGACACACCCCTTCAAGCTGGTGTCTCTCATGGCAATAGAACTTGTGATGTTACACACCAGCCCGCCGGAGGGGACCGCAGGCAGCTCTGAAATCATTCCACTCCTTGGCCAAGATCCTCGTGGGTTAAGAGCCAAGCAAAACCCCGCCCCCTGTCCCAGGGACACACCCTGCGAAGGGCCGGTATGTTGCGGGGGGCGGGAGAAGGGGGATCTCTCTCGTTGAGTTGTTAGTAGGGAGACGGGACCACCCCACAGAAGTGCTGCAGAGAGATGAAGTTGCGTCCAGGGAGGAGGTTCTAGGTTGGGGGGTGCTGTTAGGGAGACCCTCCATGGAAAGCTGTTACTCAGGCACACACAGGGCCACAGGGCGGGGCGAGGGCCAGTTTTAACAAACAAAGCAGAAAGAAGTCTCAGCAGAGAGGCTGGGGCGGCAGCATCGCATTCCCTGGGTTAGTGCCCGCAGCGCTGTTTGAGCTGGAGTAGAAGTCGCGGTGCCCAGCGTGGATTAGGAGGAAGAAAGCCCCGAACATGCAAGGCAGCCAGGCCTACAACCTACAGGAGGAGAGACAAGAAGGGAGAGAGCAGAGTCAGAGCCTGAGACCATGGGGAGGGGGCAGGGGGCACGGCTAAGGCCTGGCCAGGGCACAGGGCAGGGGCCCCTCTTTCCCTGTGGACAGAAGAAAGGACATCCCCATTCCAGTCCATGCTTGGCAGCAGAGCAAGCTTGGAAGGGAGCCTGGCATAGAGAACCTCCCCCAAGCTTTCCTCTGGGACATGGCCACAGAATGCTGAACAGAGGTCAACCAGCAGGCCCACGGCTCCTCATTGAAACTGACATCTTGGAGTTTACTGTGTCTGTTCCCTGCATTCTCTTCTTTAAGATCCAGCCAGAGGGGCTTCTGGGGACTCAGGCCAGCAATCTGAGTTCTTGCCCTCCCTAGAACAAGCCATCATCTGCCACGGTGTGTGGACTGAGGCCCTGCCCCATGCTGTGAGTCTGCTCTCAGCCCGGGGAGAGAAACAGCCTGCAGGGCCCTCGCCAGTGGCGATGTGAGCCGCCAGAGCATCACTGTTATTTATGGGAATACCACACGCCAAGAAGGGGAAGCTGGATGCAGAAACAGTAGGAAACAGGATGTGCAAAGGGTTAAACGCAAACAGGCCGAGGATCGGGGAAACGGCAGAAGACACACTATTCCTCCAGGACTGGACAGTTGTTCCTAAAGTCGGGGTGACCGGAACGTCCTTTCCCGTAGTAGCGGCTCCGCCAGCGCCTGGGAGCGCCCGCAACCATTTTGCCAGGCGTGGGAGGAGCGCAGTCCAGCAGGTGATGGAGATGGACACCCAGCGTGGGTGGGTGGAGGGGGGCCGCAGGAATCAGGATGGCAGGAGAGGGGGGAGATGACAGGACAGGCCAGCACATCCACCACCCCCAGAAAATAAAAATAAGCAACAAGATCGATGGAAAAGAAAAGAGAAAATGAGAATTAGAGGCTTGAGTGTGTGGAAGTAAAAATCATGAACAGAAAGCTTTGATACAGATTTGCTGAGGTACGCTGGCATTCTTTCCCTGCAGGGGCTAAAACTGATCACTTTGGGCAGGAAACCTCCCTATTTGTGACTCTGTGCCCCACGTGTAGAAAGAGAAGGTGGGGCTCCATGGCTTTTCAGGAATCTGGAATCATCTCCTGAATGTCAGCACCCGCTCAGTGCAGCCTTCTCTTTGGGGGAGGAGAAAATCAAGGCCTAGTTTGCTAAACGAGCCACCCAACATCTGACAGACCAGATCCTTGAACTTCTTATGAGACCAGGAGAGCCCCAGGCTCCCACCCAAACCCAGCTCCCATGACTGTTCTCTTCTGGAGACCCTTCCTCAAGCTCCCGGGGGTGAGGGCAGTGTGCCCACAGAGGCTGGGTTTTTGCCTGGCACTCAGCATGTTG
The DNA here is from genome assembly GCF_027580195.1 of Bos mutus. Lineage (NCBI taxonomy): Eukaryota > Metazoa > Chordata > Mammalia > Artiodactyla > Bovidae > Bos > Bos mutus. Next base: position 42,879,260 of record NC_091635.1, read on the forward strand.
TCATCATTCCCTCCTTCATCCCCTCACCCACCAAATATTTACTGAGTGATTACTACACCCCCGGGACTGTGCTAGGAGCTGAGACTACAGAGGTGACAAGACAGCGTCCTGCTCGGAGGGCTTACAGCGCACGTCTGCCCGTCTTTATCCCAGACCATCAGCTCTGTGCTGGTGGAGGCCCGGCCCTGGCATGTGACCTCAGGGGCGGTGCAGCTGCCAGCAATCTCTGGGAAAAGCCCACGCCTCTGACAGCAACATCCTGTCACCCACTATTTGTATTAGACTCTGATCCATCTTAAGTGCAAAATACTGAATCGAATCTTCATCATAAGGTAAAGTATTCCCTCACCACATATCATCATTTGTCAGACCGTCCCTACAACGGGCTTCGGTTGCCACATTTCTTCAACAAGTTCTCCTCACAGGTACTGCTGGGCTGACCCAGCCTGGGCCTCTCCTCCCCTTCAACTCAAAGCTTGGTTTGGTTTATTTTCAAAACGACCTGGCAAACTAAGTGTCTGTCAAATCAGGCCACAAAAAGTGATCATTTTAGAGTCGTAAAAAATACAAAACAAACAAACAACAACAAAAAACGTGTGACAGAGACCATTATGTAGCTCATTCTGGAAGAAGGAGGTACCGACACCACCACACACGTGGGGAGGTGTGAGATCTGGGTACAGCTTTTCCGGGGCCTATGCTCTTGCCCTCCCTCCAACTCCCATCAAGAGTGGCACCACTTGGGACTTCCCTGGTGGTCCAGTGGCTAGGACACCCAGCTCCCAGTGAAGGGGGTCTGGGTTTGACCCCTGGTCAGGGAACCAGATCTCACATGGTGCGGCTAAGACACACTGTTGTTCAGCAGCATAGCTGTGTCCGACACTTTATGACACACCAGGCTTCCCTGTCCTTCACCATCTCCCAGAGTTTGCTCAAACTCATGTCCATGGAGTCAGTGATGCCACTGCAGCCAAATAAATATTTTAAAAAGAGACAGAGAAGACTGTATCTGTTCTATCTTCATGTTCTGGGGCTGTGGCAGATTTCACTTCTAGAAAGTGCCTTTCACCTTAAAAGAAAGTTCAAAGCCATGAATCTTGCCCAAGAGTCCAGCCACATGTGACCTGCCACTTGTTTCTGTACAATCCACAAACCAAGAATGTCTTTTTTTTTTTTTTTCACCTTTCTAAATTGCTGGCGGGGAGGGAATCAAAAGAAGACTATTTCATGGCTTAAAATAATAGGAAATTCAAGTTTTAGCATTCATAAGTAATGTTTTACTAGAAGCAGTCAGCCCGTGAGCTTACAGGCCTGTGACTGCCCCCACACCAAACAGCAGAGCTGAGTTGCTATGACACAGACTGTATGCAGTTGTGCCACTGCTTTGCACACTGCTGGGTGCCCCACAAACCCCACTGACAAGAGCTGTCACTCGAGTTTCCCTCTAGGCCTGCAAAGCTGAACTATTTCCCATGTTTAGGCTATGTCTGCCCACCCCTCCACTTTGTCCAGCTGTGGAGCTGAGGCCGGAACAAGGAAGGACTTCCCCAGATTCTCACAGAGGCAGGGCAGGTGTCTGTTTATGAGGGATCTGGCAGAGAGAGCCAGAGAGACACAGAAAAAGGGAAAGGAGGCAGAACTCAGAAGAGAGGAGTGGAGACCACCCTGGCACTGAGGCTGCCGAGGATCAGGATTACACAGAAGGAGGGTGGGCCTCCAGTGTCTAAGTGGCACTTAAACCCCAGAGATGCAGCCCCAGTAACAGGTGGCTGCTCAGGGGGCTGAAAGCTCTGTCGGGAGACTGCCATTTTAAGCAACAGCCGCTCTGCTGGTTTTGGTGAAGCTCTGTTTTGCCCTTTCCCAGGCAGAAACTTCTTCTTAGGGCCTTAGCCTGGGCCCAGCTTTAGCACTGAGCTGATAACAGTGATATGGAGGTTTTCACAGAGGAGGACGGGAGACACCAGCCTGTGGAAAAGTCTCCAAAATAAATGTGATGAACAGCAGACTTAAAGAATGAACTTATGGTTGCCGGGGGAAGGATGGTGGAGGGGGATTTAGGGAGTTTGGGATGGACATGTATGCACTGCTATATTTAAAATGGATAACTGATAAGGACCTACTGTATAGCACAGGGAATTCAGCTCAATGTTATGTGGCAGCCTGGATGGGAGGGGAGTTTGGGGGGAGAATGGATACAGTATATGCTTGGCTGAGTCGCTCTGCTGGGCACCTGAAGCTACCACAGCATTGTTAACTGGCTGTACTCTAACATAAAATAAAAAGTTTTTTAAAATGTGGTGAACAGAATCCCAGTACCCCTTGGGCAAGGGAATGAGTCCCCTCTGGCTAACCAGCTCTAGGGGTTCCCTAGGTAGAAGTCTCAGGCAGACAGAGCAGATGGTGCCCCATCCCCAAGACACCTGGCTGCGGGTCTGGCTCCAAGGGGTACTTACTCAGCAGACTTCCAGAAGTGCCCAGGGTGCGAGAGCCGCCGGTTCAGCTTGGGCAGCTTCTCCAGCATGTCCATCAGCAGGGGGAAGCTGGGCCGCTCCTGCAGGTCGAAGGCCCAGCAGGCAGACAGGATCTCCTGCAAGGCGAGACGCCACGAGAAGGCATGAGAGCTGGAAGGGAGCAAGAGGGGCGCAGCAGAGGCCCTCTGCCCAGGGTCCCTTTGATGCTCCCGGGCACCAGCACCCCCCAAGCTGATGGTCCCCCGACCCTCCTGCCGACACTGAGGTGACCAGCCATGGCTGGAATACAGCCAAGAAATAACTTAATTTCAGAAGTACTCTAAGGCTTCCAGTTAAAATGAAAAGCATGGGCCTGCCTCTCCTTCTTCCTTCCTTGACCTCCCTGGAATAACAGTCACAAAGCCAAAAGACAGGTCAGAAGAAAGAGATCACAGACGTTTAGAATGGAAAGCAGAAGGCAGCATGTTGACAGGTGAGACACAAGATATTCAGAAGGTGTACAGGGTGGGGCTGCAACAGAGGTGGGAGCCTGGGCATTGCAGGAATGGAGGCTGGAGTGACAAGACCGACTGGGCGTAGGGCAGAGGAGTCGGCAGAACAGCTGTCTTGACCACCCCAAGTGATGGCAAAGCCCTTCTCCTGCGGCCTACTCTCTGGATCCAATCATCCACACTGCATCCCCATTGGCCTTTCAATTCAGGAGAACTTCCTGTAGAAGAGAGGCCTGCACACATGACCAGGCAGGTGGGGACCCAGCGAGACTCACAGCCTAGGTGGCACTTTACCTGGACGAGCACCAGGTGGTCCCCCCAGAGGCCTCCACTGCCGTGCTGCCCAGGAACCCCCTGGAGCTCCTTATCAACACCCCGCTGGCATCTGTCTGCTCCAGGCCCACCTGACTCATGAGCGCATGGCTAACACTGAAAACACCGCCCCTGGACTCCTGCACATATCACGGTGCCAGGCGGGGTGAATTTACACACTGCGATGCAGAGAAACCATCAGTCACGCGAGGGAAGCAAACCTATGATGATTTGGCCTCTTGAAAACGAATTTGCTGGGGAAATCTTGACTAGTTCTCGAACACTCGAGAAAGACGTGGAGGAGAAAGATCTGATACTACCACAACCCCACTGTTTGTACTTTAGGGAGTGAAATTTGTTATTATCTTTCTAGTAAGTAACATACAGGCTTTATTATCTTTCTCATAATTTAACAAAACCAAGAGCTTTATTTCCTTTTTTTTTTTTTAAGATAATTGTTTTTTAAAGGTTAACAGTGGGGTAGTGGAGGATACAGGCTTCATGTGTGTGTATATGTGTGTGTTTGTACTCAGTCATGTCAGATTGTTTGCGACCCCATGAGGGTCCTGTAGCCCGCCAGGCTCCTCTGTCCATGGGATTCTCCAGGTAAGAATACTTGACTGGGTTGCCATTTCCTACTCCAGGGGATCTTCCCAACCTAGAGATCAAACCCATATCTCCTGCGTCTCATGCATTGGCAGGCAGATTCTTTACTACCCACCACCTGGGAAGCTCACAGGCCTCCTAGCCAGCAGCATGGAGGCCAGCCTGACATGCAGTGGTTCCACTTCTCAGGTGGGTGAAGGAAGGGCAGCCGGGCACTGGCTCTCTAGCCCCACCACCCTCTTCAGAGCAGGGCAGCTACTCACAGTGACTTCCTTCCCCAGGCTGATGGAGGCCAGGACTCGCTTCATGCCCTCTCCACTTCCAATCTGCCAGATCAGGGCCTCTGCAGCTTGGTTCTTGAAGGGCCAGTCTCTGGCTTGCAGCTCATACCAAACAGTCCTGTGGAGACCACCCATCCACATGGTGTGAGCTCCTGAATGGCTCCGCTCAGCTCATACTAGCAGGGCGTGGGGGGGTGGGGTGGTGGCGCCTGCTGCCATGATGCCTGGAGCCCAGCCTGAGGACCCGGGACCCTCGGCCCACCTTCGTCACCCGCCAGACTTCTGGGACCACCCTGAGTCCACCAGGGGCCCTGTGCTCCCATGTGGTGAGAAGTCTGAGACACCACCGGCTCTGGGCAGAGGTCCTGGTACAACCATTCAACCTCAGTGGGGTGGGTACCCATGGCCAAGGTCCTCTGAGGAGTGATAGGAATGCCCAGCCCTGGGCCTGGCACACGAAGGTGCTCAGGAAATGACAGTGACAGGTCAGGGCAGGAAGAGCCCACCCATGAGCAAAGGATCCCCCAAGAGATGATGGCATGGGGCCCTCACTCTGACCCTCCAAGTCCCCTAGCTTTTCTCGACTTATCTGCACGGGACCGTCTCCATTAGACCCACCCTGACCAACAACACAGGGACGGGGTGGAGGGCACGTGAGGATACTGAGTAACTCAAATGTGGGGAGGGGAACTGAGGTGTAAAACACACCACATTTTTGAAAGCTCTGTGGCATAAAATATCTCCTGAATTTCTTATTTTGATCACATGCTGAAATGATATTTTGGCCATACTGAGTTAAATACCTATTGAAACTGATTTCACCGGTTTCTTTTTTAATGTGGCTCAGAGAAGGTGTTATGCATCTGGCTCGTGTTTCATTTCTACATTTCTGTGTGTCTGTCCATCAGCAGGCCAGCTCTTCTCAGGGCACAGATGGAAGCTGCCCCCTTCTCCCAGGAGGACAGCTCTTGGTTAGCTCTGGAGACTGTCCTTGGGGAGCAACAGGTGAGAAGCACACCCAGAGTTAAGCATTTTATGCGTGTGTGCTCAGTCGCTTTGGCTGTGTTTGACTCTTTGCGACCCTGTGGACTGTAGTCTGACAGGCTCCTCTGTCCATAGGGATTCTCCAGGCAAGGATACTGGAATGGGTTGGCATTTCCTCCTCCAGGGGATCTTCCTGACCCAGGGATCAAACTCACATCTCACTGGGTTTCCTCCATTGGCAGACAGGTTCTTTTCCACTAGCACCACCTGGGAAGCCCCTTAAGTATTTTATACAATTACCTAATCGGTCCTCATGAAACTGCTCTACCAGGGAGGAGCTCTATTCGTCCCATTTTACAGGTGGGGAAAACAGAAGGTCAAGGGCACAGTCACTGGCCCAAAGAAGCAGCTGAACCAGCCTCAAAGCACATCCCCCTGCCCCCCAGTAGCCAGCAGGATCCTCTGTTTCAGCCACAATTGGCCTCAGAGGCCCCAGGAAGAGGGACACCAGGCACCTCCTCACCCGAATGCATAGACGTCGGCAGCTTTGGAGAAGGGCAGCTGGTCCTCGTCCTTCCCGGGGGTCATCTCCCGCACGATCTCGGGGGCCAGGTAGCACAGCCAGTCATGTGACAGCTTCAGCTGGTTCTCACGCCTGGAGGCCAGAAGCCAGGGCAAGGACAGGGCCTTTAGTGGGCAGCAGCGAGGCCTGCAGGGCACATGTCTGCCCCAGGGCTGGCATGCCACCACGGGCGTGTGCTCAGTTGCTCAGTCGTGTCTGACTCTTTGCAACCCCTTGCACGGCCCAGAAAAGCAGCACGCCGATGGGGCACTTGCCAAGGCAAGTGGGGGAATGTTACAGAGGAGTGATAAGCAGGTTCTTCTAGAAAAGCAGGCCAAGGACTGTATTGGCCGGGAGCTGCTCCTGAGGGCGCTGATTCTCTACCCTGGGAGAGCAGAGGGAATCTCCGTGCAGGAGACGGGAACTGCCTGTGGAGCTCACAACCTGGCCTGGGGCTGGCTCTCCCTCCTGGGGTCCTGAGGCTGGGGGAGTGGCCCTTCTCCTTCATGATTCGTGGAACTAGAACCTGACGCTGGGAAAATGGGAGTGAGGGGACCCAGCCTCCTCAGCGGTCAGCCTGAGAATTAAGCACTACGAGGGACCTCAAGGTCACCCAAATCTGATTCTGAACCGGAACCACAAAGAGCAGGAGCAGAGCAGGCCTGGCCTTTCCTATAGGGAAGGCTGGCCCTTGGCCACTGACAGCGAGAGTGCCCAGGCCTCGGGCCCACCAGCACTGCCCCAGTCTCTCTGGACTCCCAAGGCCAACTGACCGTCCTTCTCGTACGACGCCCGAGATCCCGAACAGCCCGAAGTCTGTGATGACCACTTTGCCGTTGTCGTAGAAGACATTCTTGGATTTGAGATCTTTGTGCACAATGCCCTTGGCGTGGAGGTACCCCATGCCCTGGAAGACAGAGAGCCTCACGTTAGGGGCGGAGGGAAAACGGACGATGATGGCCTTAGCTTCTACCCTGGGCCAGGCCCTGAGCCAGATGCCTTACCCCAGTCCCCTCATTTAACCTTCACAGCCCTATGCAGTGCTGTCTCTTTTTCACAGAGGAGGAAACCCAGCCTCAGGGACAGGCAGTCCCTTGCCCGGGTCATGCAGCGGTTAGGCAGCACAGCTGAGATCTGGTTCCGGTCAGCGCTGCTGCCCCACACCCACCTTATACTCAGAAGAAGCGCAGAAAGTGGGGATGGGGGGCTCTGGGGGAGGGGTGGTCAGGAAGTGTATGAAGGTTCACTGTGATGCTACCCTCCGTGTTTTGTTTGATTTCTTTTTTAATATTTTGGCCATATTGTGAGGCATATGGGATCTTCCCCAATGAGGGATCAAACCCGTGCCCTCTGCACTGGAAGCATGGAGTCTTAACCACTGGACCTCCAGGGCGTCTTTACCCTCTGTGTTGAGTCATAAAAGACCCAAGGATTTAAGGTCTCATCAGGCTTTGCACAGCTAGCCTCACCTCTCAGGCTGAGCAAAGGCTTGGGCTGGGAGTGGGGAACAGAGTGGAATTCCCGCAGGGGGAGTCCCCGAGCTCAGGTGGCCCCACTGCCCCTGCTGCCGTAGAAGTCCTGGACTAGGACTGAAATCTGGGTCAGATGATTCGAATTCACTGTGTGGCCTTGGACTTGACTTCTGAGCCTCAGTTTCCTTATCTGCCAAGTGCCAGGTCAGGGCTGGGTGATTTCTAACCAATGCCCTATTTGCACCGAACGCTGACTGGCCAGGAACGTGGGTGACCTGATGCAGGCATGCTCTCATCCCAGGCCAAACCGAGGACTCCCGGGCACCCTGATGTGCTTGGGAACAGGGAGGGGGTACACGATGCCACGACTGAAGTGGGCATCCTTGCCAGGTCAGAAAGAGGCACATGCAAACCCACCTCCCTACCTCCCGCATCAAGGGTGCTTCACATGTGAAAAATCTCCCTGCCTTAGGCGCAGCGCGGGCTGCATCGCTTAGAGTAAGAATCTGGCCTGAATACCCTGAGCACTATCTGAGCGAAATAATTTGGGCTAACAAACCAGACTGTGGGATATCTACTATGCGAAAAGCCAGCCCCAACCTAAGACCGCCAGGCCCGCGCACGGAACAAAGAATTGAACAGAGATAGCCGGCTGCAGACCTTCCCCCTCCGGTGATAGGCAGCCAGAGCCGGAAGGGGGCAATCGCAGCCCCAGAGAGACATTATCTATAAAACTGTAAGCAGGCTTCTTTGCCAGCTAAAACTTCTTGGGGGTCTGGACGGTTAACATCTGCCCAAGAAGGTGCGCCGGTTTTGCGCCCAGATAACCGAGTGGCGGGGAGGCGATAAGTCGCAGCATTGGCGCTCGCCAAACACCTCATCACTTGAGCTGCTCGGACCTGGGAAGAGCACAATACTCAGGCCCAACTGAGTCTGCGCCTCTGAGGACTATCCGAGTGCCTGAACCTGAGCGGCTTGGACCTGGGAGGTACATGCAACCCAGGGCCAGCCTCGGATTGTTCCCGGCGGAACAACTTAGAGCCCGAGCAGTGTGGGCAGGGAGGCTACACGCGCAGTGAGCGGGGGCAGACCCAGTGTGGCTGAGGCACTGCGAGCGCACGCCAGTGTTATTTGCTTGCAGCATCCCTCCCTTCCTCCCCACAGCGACTGAACAAAGAGAAGAAATACAGTTCCACCCATCAGAACACTGACACAAGCTTCCCTAACCAGGAAACCTTGACAAGCCACCTGTACAAACCCACACACAGTGAGGAATAGCCACAATAAAGAGAACTCCACAAACTGCCAGAATACAGAAAGGACACCCCATACTCAGCAATTTAAACAAGATGAAGAGACAGAGGAATAGCCAGCAGATAAAGGAACAGGATAAATGCCCACCAAACCAAACAAAAGAGGAAGAGATAGGGAATCTACCTGATAAAGAATTCGAATAATGATAGTGAAATTGATCCAAAATCTAGAAATTAAAATGGAATCACAGATAAATAGCTTGGAGACAAGGATTGAGAAGATGCAAGAAAGGTTTAACAAGGACCTAGAAGAAATAAAAAGAGTCAATATACAATGAATAATGCAATAAATGAAATTAAAAACACTCTGGAGGCAACAAATAGTAGAATAACAGAGGCAGAAGATAGGATTAGTGAATTAGAAGATAGAATGGTAGAAATAAATGAATCAGAGAGAATAAAAGAAAAACGAATTAAAAGAAATGAGGACAATCTCAGAGACCTCCAGGACAATATTAAACGCTACAACATTCAATCATAGGGGTTCCAGAAGAAGAAGACAAAAAGAAAGACCATGAGAAAATACTTGAGGAGATAATAGTTGAAAACTTCCTAAACTGGGGAAGGAAATAATCACCCAAGTCCAAGAAACCCAGAGAATCCCAAACAGGATAAACCCAAAGCGAAAACACCCCAAGACACATATTACTCAAATTAACAAAGATCAAACACAAAGAACAAATATTAAAAGCAGCAAGGGAAAAACAACAAATAACACACAAGGGAATTCCCATAAGGATAACAGCTGATCTTTCAATAGAAACTCTTCAAGCCAGGAGGGAATGGCAAGACATACTTAAAATGATGAAAGAAAATAACCTACAGCCCAGATTATTGTACCCAGCAAGGATTTCATTCAAGTATGAAGGAGAAATCAAAAGCTTCTCAGATAAGCAAAAGCTGAGAGAATTCTGCACCACCAAACCAGCTCTACAACAAATACTAAAGGATATTCTCTAGACAGGAAACACAAAAATGGTGTATAAATTCGAACCCCAAACAATAAAGTAAATGGCAACGGGATCATACTTATCAGTAATTACCTTAAACGTAAATGGGTTGAATGCCCCAACCAAAAGACAAAGACTGGCTGAATGGATACAAAAACAAGACCCCTACATATGTTGTCTACAGGAGACCCACCTCAAAACAGGGGACACATACAGACTGAAAGTGAAGGGCTGGAAAAAGATTTTCCATGCAAATAGGGACCAAAAGAAAGCAGGAGTAGCAATACTCATATCAGATAAAATAGACTTTAAAACAAAGGCTGTGAAAAGAGACAAAGAAGGTCACTACATAATGATCAAAGGATCAATCCAAGAAGAAGATATAACAATTATAAATATATATGCACCCAACACGGAGCACCGCAGTATGTAAGACAAATGCTAACAAGTATGAAAGGAGAAATTAACAATAACACAATAATAGTGGGAGACTTTAATACCCCACTCACACCTAAGGATAGATCAACTAAACAGAAAATTAATAAGGAAACACAAACTTTAAACGATACAATAGACCAGTTAGACCTAATTGATATCTATAGGACATTTCATCCCAAAACAATGAATTTCACCTTTTTCTCAAGCGCATGGGAACCTTCTCCAGGATAGATCACATCCTGGGCCATAAAGCTAGCCTTGGTAAATTCAAAAAATAGAAATCATTCCAAGCATCTTTTCTGACCACAATGCAGTAAGATTAGATCTCAATTACAGGAGAAAAACTATTAAAAATTCCAACATATGGAGGCTGAACAACACGCTGCTGAATAACCAACAAATCACAGAAGAAATCAAAAAGAAATCAAAATTTGCATAGAAACGAATGAAAATGAAAACACAACAACCCAAAACCTGTGGGACACAGCAAAAGCAGTCCTAAGGGGAAAGTTCATAGCAATACAGGCACACCTCAAGAAACAAGAAAAAGTCAAATAAATAACCTAACTCTACACCTCAAACAACTAGAAAAGGAAGAAATGAAGAACCCCAGGGTTAGTAGAAGGAAAGAAATCTTAAAAATTAGAGCAGAAATAAATGCAAAAGAAACAAAAGAGACCATAGCAAAATCAACAAAGCCAAAAGCTGGTTCTTTGAAAGGATAAATAAAATTGACAAACCATTAGCCAGACTCATCAAGAAACAAAGGGAGAAAAATCAAATCAATAAAATTAGAAATGACAGTGGAGAGATCACAACAGACAATATAGAAATACAAAGGATCATAAGAGACTATTATCAACAATTATATGCCAATAAAATGGACAACGAGGAAGAAATGGACAAATTCTTAGAAAAGTACAACTTTCCAAAACTCGACCAGGAAGAAATAGAAAACCTTAACAGACCCATCACAAGCATGGAAATTGAAACTGTAATCAAAAATCTTCCAGCAAACAAAAGCCCAGGTCCAGACGGCTTCACAGCTGAATTCTACCAAAAATTTAGAGAAGAGCTGACACCTATCCTGCTCAAACTCTTCCAGAAAATTGCAGAGGAAGGTAAACTTCCAAACTCATTCTATGAGGCCACCATCACCCTAATACCAAAACCTGACAAAGATGTCACAAAAAAAAGAAAACTATAGGCCAATATCACTGATGAACATAGATGCAAAATCCTAAACAAAATTCTAGCAATCAGAATCCAACAACACATTAAAAAGATCATACACCATGACCAAGTGGGCTTTATCCCAGGGATGCAAGGATTCTTCAATATCCATAAATCAATCAATGTAATACACCACATTAACAAATTGAAAAACAAAAACCATATGATTATCTCAATAGATGCAGAGAAAGCCTTTGACAAAATTCAACACCCATTTATGATAAAAACTCTCCAGAAAGCAGGAATAGAAGGAACATACCTCAACATAATAAAAGCTATATATGACAAACCCACAGCAAACATTATCCTCAATGGTGAAAATTGAAAGCATTTCCTCTAAAGTCAGGAACAAAACAAGGGTGCCCACTTTCACCATTACTATTCAACATAGTTTTGGAAGTTTTGGCTACAGCAATCAGAGCAGAAAAAGAAATAAAAGGAATCAAATTGGAAAAGAAGAAGTAAAACTCTCACTATTTGCAGATGACATGATCCTCTACATAGAAAACCCTAAAGACTCCACCAGAAAATTACTAGAACTAATCAATGATTATAGTAAAGTTGCAGGATATAAAATCAACACACAGAAATCCCTTGCATTCCTATACACTAATAATGAGAAAACAGAAAGAGAAATTAAGGAAACAATTCCATTCACCATTGCAACGAAGAGAATAAAATACTTAGGAATATATCTACCTAAAGAAACTAAAGACCTATATATAGAAAACTATAAAACACTGGTGAAAGAAATCAAAGAGGACACTAATAGATGGAGAAATATACCATGTTCATGGATTGGAAGAATCAATATAGTGAAAATGAGTATACTACCCAAAGCAATTTATAGATTCAATGCAATCCCTATCAAGCTACCAACAGTATTCTTCACAGAGCTAGAACAAATAATTTCACAATTTGTATGGAAATACAAAAACCTCAAATAGCCAAAGCGATCTTGAGAAAGAAAAATGGAACTGGAGGAATCAACCTACCTGACTTCAGGCTCTACTACAAAGCCACAGTTATCAAGACAGTATGGTACTGGCACAAAGACAGAAATATAGATCAATGGAACAAAATAGAAAGCCCAGAGATAAATCCACGCACATATGGACACCTTATCTTTGACAAAGGAGGCAAGAATATACAGTGGATTAAAGACAATCTCTTTAACAAGTGGTGCTGGGAAATCTGGTCAACCACTTGTAAAAGAATGAAACTAGAACACTTTCTAACACCATATACAAAAATAAACTCAAAATGGATTAAAGATCTCAACATAAGACCAGAAACTATAAAACTCCTAGAGGAGAACATAGGCAAAACACTCTCTGACATACATCACAGCAGGATCCTCTATGACCCACCTCCCAGAATATTGGAAATAAAAGCAAAAATAAACAAATGGGACCTAATTAAACTTAAAAGCTTCTGCACATCAAAGGAAACTATTAGCAAGGTGAAAAGACAGCCTTCAGAATGGGAGAAAAATAATAGCAAATGAAGCAACCGACAAACAACTAATCTCAAAAAATATACAAGCAACTCCTACAGCTCAACTCCAGAAAAATAAATGACCCAATCAAAAATGGGCCAAAGATCTAAATAGACATTTCTCCAAAGAAGACATACAGATGGCTAACAAACACTTGAAAAGATGTTCAACATCACTGTTTATCAGAGAAATGCAAATCAAAACCACTATGAGGTACCATTTCACACCAGTCAGAGTGGCTGCGATCCAAAAGTCTACAAATAATAAATGCTGGAGAGGGTGTGGAGAAAAGGGAACCCTCTTACACTGTTGGTGGGAATGCAAATTAGTACAGCCACTATGGAGAACAGTGTGGAGATTCCTTAAACTGGAAATAGAACTGCCTTATGATCCAGCAATCCCACTGCTGGGCATACACACTGAGGAAACCAGAAGGGAAAGAGACACGTGTACCCCAATGTTCATCGCAGCACTGTTTATAATAGCCAGGACATGGAAGCAACCTAGATGTCCATCAGCAGATGAATGGATAAGAAAGCTGTGGTACATATACACAATGGAGTATTACTCAGCCATTAAAAAGAATACATTTGAATCAGTTCTAATGAGGTGGATGAAACTGGAGCCTATTATACAGAGTGAAGTAAGCCAGAAGGAAAAACATAAATACAGTATACTAACGCATGTATATGGAATTTAGAAAGATGGTAACGATAACCCTGTGTACGAGACAGCAAAAGAGACACTGATGTATAGAACAGTCTTATGGACTCTGTGGGAGAGGGTGGGAAGATTTGGGAGAATGTCATTGAAACATGTGAAATGTCATGTATGAAACGAGATGCCAGTCCAGGTTCAGTGCACGATGCTGGATGCTTGGGGCTGGTGCGCTGGGAAGGCCCAGGGGGATGGTATGGGGAGGTTGGGAGGGAGGAGGGTTCAGGATGGGGAGCATGTGATTTTTTAAAAAAAATAAATAAATAAATAAACAAAACAAAACAAAACAAAACAAAAAAATCTCCCTGCCTTCAAAGGTATCTCGGGGTGAGGAGGGGAGAGGTCAACAAGTCCCATTGAGGTAAGAGAAGGAACGAGCTGCGAGGCAGAAGCAGACAGAACTCAGCCAAACCCAGAGCTTGGACCAAGTGGGCCTGGAGCTCGTCAGAGAAGAATGTACGCAGGCAGATGCTCTTCTGTAAGAGATGGGAGGGCGCGGGGTTCATTGTGGCCACTTCCCTCAGGCCTACTGAGAGCTGTCATCCCACCACGGAAGCAGGCAGGTTTCAAAAAAAATGACTTACTCTCTCCCAAAATTCCATCCTGAATGCAAGACGATCCCCCTGAAAATATCTGCCTACTTCCCAAACCAAACTAAGGCACAAGGCTTCCCCAGTGACCGAAGAGAGCCAAAGAGCACACCTTGGGTTGAACAGGGACCAGCTGTGTGACGAGGATAAGTGGCTGCACCTCTCTGAGCCTTGTTAATAAAACAGGTGCCACAGCCTCAAACAGCCAGAGACAAGAAAGAAAGTGCCCAGGTCTGGAACACAAACTCTCCTCCCTTCCTATAATTTCACAACACTTCAGCGGTGGCCCCCCAAACCTTCTAACCAAAGGTCTGCTGCTGCTGCTGCTAAGTCACTTCAGTCGTGTCCGACTCTGTGCTACCCCATAGATGGCAGCCCACCAGGCTCCTCCGTCTCTGAGATTCTCCAGGCAAGAACGCTGGAGTGGGTTGCCATTTCCTTCTCCAATGCAGGAAAGTAAAAAGTGAAAGTGAAGTTGTTCAGTTGTGTCCGACTCTTCATGACCCCATGGACTGCAGCCTACCAGACTCCTCCGTCCATGGGACTTTCCAGGCAAGAGTACTGGAGTGGGTTGCCATTGCCTTCTCTGAACCAAAGGTCAAGACCCCATTATTATATTTTGAGCCTCCAAGTATCACAGATGCATACAAAAGGAAGTGGCTTAGAAGTTCCCAGAAGAAGGGGGATGGGGAAAATAAATGAGCCAGCAGAGAGCTTGCTTCTGGCTCTGCAGCTCCAAAACCTGTGAGCAACTTCTACCCTGGAATCTTCCAGATGACTCATTCAGCCGAACTCAGCCAAACTCAACACCCAGACTCCCCCAGTGTCCTGACAATAAGGAGACACAACAGTTTGGGGGAGCAGGGCCCAGCAGGTTTGGGGATATCACAGAGTAGGTTTAACACTGCAGCTCCCCCCAACTTCTCTGTGATGAGACAGACTACAGATGAAGGCATACATGTGATATTTTGGTTTGGGGGGGCTGCAAAAGTTTAATGCAATCATTTGTGGTTGTGTAGTCACTAAGCTGTCTTTTTGTGTGTGTGTGTGTGACTCTTTTTTTGATCCCATGGACTGTAGCCCACCAGGCTCCTCTGTCCATGGGATTTCCCAGGCAAGAATACTGGAGTGGGCTGCCATTTCCTTCTCCAGGGGTTCCCGATTCAGGGACTGAACCTGTGTTTCCTGCATTGGCAGGTGGATTCTTTACCACTGAGCCTTCAGGGAAGCCCATGCGTTCGTTTTGCTATGTGGAAATGTCATGGAGAAATCTTGGTGTTCCTAAATGTCACTGAGATTTCCATCTTTTCCTTTCCAATGATGTGCACACATGATGGATGGAAGGAGGGAGGGAGAAAAAAAGAAAAAAGCAAAACTGAAGACAGGACAGGGACAAAAACGTGGTGGGAGCTGGTAAGAGAAAGCTTTTCTGCAAAAACAAGAACCAGGAAGAGGAAGCCCATCCAGCCCTGATGGAGTTTTTCTCAGACCCTGTCTGCTGCTAAATAAAGAAACAAATAAGCGTTTCTCTCACTTTTGTTTAATTACTTGGAAAAGATGGAAGCAAAAGAAAAAAGGCTGCCTGAGTTGAGCCTGAGGGCCTGGTCTACATGAAACTTAGATTCAGAAACTTTAAGGCAGAACACCTGCCGCAAACCTTAAATCTAACAGATTCTCACCCGGGCTCAATGCTCTCTCCACGGATTATCGCAGTTTACCTTTGCACCAATCCAATGAGGGAGGTGATGCAGGCAACCCCATTTTACAGGGGAGGAGGCCGAGGCTCAGAGAGGCTAATCGACCTGCCCGAAGTCACATAGCTGGTATCACCAAGATTCAAACTCAGGCCATCTGTCTTTAAAGCCCACTGCATTTCTCCAGTGTGTTCAGTTCCCAGCAGACAAGACAAAGAAAGAGGAAAGGAGATGGAGGTCCCATCCATGAGGCACCCAAGCTAAAGGGAGAGACAGAACAGCCGCCGCCACAAGCCTGACACCGGCAGACGGATCGGGAGACAGCTAGGAGCCCTGGAGCCGTTACCTTGATGATCTCCTGGGCGATCTGCCTGGTCTTGTTGATGTCCAGAGATGTCTTGGGGTCCCTCACAAACGAGTGCAACGTCCGTCCCTTGCAGAAGCTGTGAAGAGCGGAGAGTCAGGCAGAGATCTGGGGCCCGTGCAGCCTGACCTCAGCCCTTGTGGAGCCAGGGAGAGCTGTGTCCACCAGCTCCATGCCCTGGACCCTGGGTGCCAGAATCCTTCTTGACCAACCTGAGGCCATTCCTTCTTTGTTTCATTTTGGTCGCACTTCATGGCACATGGGGACCAGAGATTGAACCCTGCCCCGTCATGGAAGTGCTGCGTCTTAACCACTGGACCACCAGGAAAGTCCCCTTGATGCTCAGTGCTGCAGGGGCCCAGCCTGAATGGGCAAGAACACACGTCCCCTGAGACCTCTAGCCCACCCACCACAGAACAGGAAATAGTTCACTAAGTTTAAGGATTGCTCAGTTGTGTCCAACTCTTTAAGATATACAGTCCATGGAATTCTCCAAGGCAGAATACTGGAGTGGGTAGCCTTTCCTTTCTCCAGGGGATCTTCCCAACCCAGGGATCGAACCCAGGTCTCCCGCATTGTGGGCAGATTCTTTACCAGCTGAGCCCCACATTCAGAGCAGTCGACCTGCTCTCGTGGTGCGAGGCAGGAACTCAACCACTCAAAGTCAACCAGGGAAGAACCTGGCCTTTTCAGGCTGTAACCAGGCAGCATCAGGGCTCTGGGATCTCCATAATGACTTTCATGATGGTGCTGTTCTCTGATCACGGGGTTTTCTTATGACAAGGCTGAATGTGCAGTGGAGCAGGGGCGGGGGCGGCTATCAGCGGTGTCAGGGTGATTGTATTAGATAAGGGGCTTGGATCTTGGAGTCCCTACCTGTGCTGCTGCTGCTGCTAAGTTGCTTCAGTCGTGTCCGACTCTGTGCGACCCCATAGACGGCAGCCCACCAGGTTCCCCCGTCCCTGGGATTCTCCAGGCAAGAACACTGGAGTGGATTGCCATTTCCTTCTCCAATGCATGAAAGTGAAAGGTGAAAGTGAAGTCCCTCAGTCATGTCCGACCCTCATCGACCCCATGGACTGCAGCCTTCCAGGCTCCTCCATCCATAGGATTTTCCAGGCAAGAGTACTGGAGTGGGGTGCCATTGCCTTCTCCGGTCCCTACCTGTACTGACTCCTAAAACCTGGGGTGAGGGACTTCAGTGGTTAAGAATCCGCCTTGCAATGCAGGGGACTCAGGTTCGATCCCTGATCGGGGAACTAATATCCCACAGGCCATGAAGCAACTAAGCCGGCATACCACAATGAAAGATCCCGTGAGTTGCAACTAAGAGCAGACACTGCCAAATAAATACATAAATATTTAAAGCAAAACCTGGAGTGAGGAAGGACCTAGAGAAAATGGGTGGCTTTACTGCTGCTCCAGGGAGAAGCCTTAAGCCATCTGAGGTAGGGGCTGGTTTTTAGGAAACGTCTCCAATGAGATAACGACCCTCAGGGTCTGGAGTATCGGTTGATGGTTACTTTTCCATGTTCCAGCCCCCTCAGCTGTGTTAAATGTTTTGTTAATGTTCTTTTATTCTTCTACTATATGTGCTAAGTAGCTTCAGTCGTATCTGACTCTTTTCGACCCTGTGAACTGTAGTCCACCAGGCTTCTCTGTCCATGGGATTCTCCAGGCAAGAATACTGGAGTGGGTTGCCATTTCCTCCTCCAGGGGATCTTCCCGACCCAGGAACTGAACCCACGTCTCGTGTCTCCTGCATTGGCAGGCAGGATCTTTACCACTAGTGCCACATTCCCTTTAAGCAGACTCGGATCTCTCATCTGGGTAGATGAGAGAGAGACGGAAGGCTGGATGATGGACAGCACCGAGGCTGGGGTCTGAGGGATGCTGAGCACCTCCTGCATTGGCAGCTGGACTCTACAACTAGCCACCGGAGAAGCCCTTAAAAACATGAGTGTATACAAACTCCTTGATGGAAGGCATGATAAGGAACTGTTTACAGTACCCATCTTTGTTTACAGAAGCACCCAGGTAGGGTGGGAGGAGACTGGTTTTCACTTTGTGCTTTTCCAGAAGATTTGAATTTTCTCTCTTTTAGGTATCCTTTCATTAATTTATTTATTTAATGTCAGTGGGGTTATAGGATGGGGAAATTAAGACTCCATTTTGGGGGTTTCTTCTTTTTTTAAGATTTTTTTAAAAAATGTGGACCATTTTTAAAGCCTTTATTGAATTTGTTACAATATTGCTTTAGTATTGTAACATTTATTTTTAATTGGAGGGTCACTGCTTTACAATGTTGTGTTGGTTTCTGCCATAAAACAACGTGCATCAGCCGTAAGTGTGCATATGTCCCCTCCTTCTTGAGCCTGCCTCCTACTCCCACTGCATCTCTTCCCTCTAGGTTGTCACAGAGCATCCGGCTGAGCTCCCTGTATTGTACAGCAACTTCCCATTAGCTATCTATTTCACATATGGCAGTGTATATATGTCGGAGAAGGCGATGGCACCCTACTCCAGTACTCTTGCCTGGAAAATCCCATGGGCGGAGGAGCCTGGTAGGCTGCAGTCCATGGGGTCGCTAAGAGTCAGACACGACTGAGCGACTTCACTTTCACTTTTCACTTTCCTGCATTGGAGAAGGAAATGGCAACCCACTCCAGTGTTCTTGCCTGGAGAATCCCAGGGACAGGGGAGCCTGGTGGGCTGCCGTCTGTGGGGTCGCACAGAGTAGGACACGACTGAAGCGACTCAGCAGCAGCAGCAGCAGTGTATATATGTCAGTGATACTCTCTCAGTTCCACCCTCTCCTTCCCCCGCTATGTCCACAAGTCTGTTTTCTGTGTCTCCACTCCTGCCCTGCAAATAGGTTCATCAGGACCATTTTTCTCGACCCCATACATATGCATTAATAGACAGTATCTGGTTTTCTCTTTCTGACTTACTTCACTCTGTGTAACAGGCTTTGTCTTTTTGGCCCTGAGGCACGTGGGATCTGGTGTCGAACTCGCACCTGCTGCAGTGGAAGTCGAAGTGCTAACCCCTGGACAGCCAGGGAAGTACGTCTCTACATGAAAACGCCCTCCAGGGGCATGCAAATCACCAGGCCCCCAGGGAAAGGGGAGGGGGCGGGGCCGGGCTACCTGGTGATGATGGCCAGGTGGGGCGGGTTCATGCAGGCCCCCATGAAGAGCACCACGTTCTCGTGCCGCGTCTGCCGGTAGTTCATCACCTCCTTCTTGAACAGCTTCAGGTGGTCCTGATTGTGGCCGTCCATCTCCAGCAGGCGGATGGCCACCTCGCCGTGCCAGCGGCCGCGGTGCACCCGGCCCCAGCGGCCCTGCCCGATGGGCTCGCCCAGCTCCACCTGCTCGAAGGGGATGTCCCACTCCTGCAGGTACACGCTGGTCTGGCTGGCCTTGCGCGAGATGGGGCCCCGCCAGGGCCGGCGGGAGGTCGGCAGGTCATCCACCTCGTCCTCATCGTCTTCGGCCTCTGACTTGCCGGCCTCAGGCTCCTCGGCCTGGAAGGAGAGGAGGAGGGAATAGAAGGGGTGGCAGGCCTGGGGCCAGGTGACTTCCCTCCCTCAAGACCCCCACCAGGTCAGGGAGCAGAGGGGTCTGGGGTCAGGAGGCCTGGGCTCTAGTCACAGCTCTGTGCAGACCTCACGTGCGAAGTGGACGGGTCACTCAGCACCACACGGTCCTAAGGTCCTAATCCACAAACTACGGAGCGTGGGCCTTCTTCCCGCCAATGTTCCAAGACATTGCTCCTAGGAGCAATACCTAATCGCTGGGGAAGAACACTAACACCCTTTCTGGATATGCTTTTAGTTTTAAAAAAATATTTATTCACTTTATTTGCCTGCACCAGGTCTTAGTTGCAGCATGTGGGATCTTTTTTTCTGTTCTTAGTTACAGCATGCAGGAGTTTTAGTTGTAACATGAGCACTTAGTTGCTGCATGAGGGATCTAGTCCCCTGACCAGAGATCAACCCTGGGCCCCCTGAATTGGGAGTGCAGAGTCTTAGCCACTGGAAAACCAGGAAAGTCCTAGGATTTTGTTTAAACACAGAGTCTGAGACTCTCCTCTGTGTGCTGTGTTGTGCTTAGTCGCTCAGTCTTGTCTGACTCTTTGGGACCCCATGGGCTGGGGCCCGCTAGGCTCCTTTGCCCATGGAATTTTCCAGCATTTTCTACTCCATAGGATCTTCCCGACCCAGGATCAAACCCATGTCACTTGCATCTCCTGCTTTGGCAGGTGGAGTCTTTCCCACTAGCACCCCTGGGAAGCCTGTGACTCCTCTGGGCAAGAGTAAATCAGTCTGCTGAGGCTCATAAGCCACCACACTTGCCAGGCTCGGGTGACACTGGTTCAAAGGTCAAAGCAGCAGTCCTTGGCCCCAGCTACAATCAAAATCACCCAGGAATATTTGATAACATCCAACTGCCTGGCCCCACCCCAGACTGAGGGAAAGTCTCCTGGGCTGGGGCCCAGGCCTCTCGGCTGGAGGTGGAAACCACAGGAATAAAGAGCTAACTTTAGCCTCAAAAAACAGAAAAGCAAAAGGAAGCTTGCTTCGTGGCACCCCTCACTGCTCTCGCTGCCTTGCACACTGCCTGCGTCTGGTGCAGCAGGTGGGCACCTGGGATAGCCCCCACCAGAGCCGGGTGCCCACACGCTCCCAGACACCTCCACGCACTGAGCCGGGGAGAGAGGAAAGAGATGCCCCATCTACGGCTCACGGGTTACCATCACTCACCTCCACTTCATGATCTTCCAACACATCTGCTTTTGGCTGGTCGTCAAGCCTAAGAGTAAAGCAGGGTTTGTCAAGGAGACCCCGAGGCTGGGCCACTCGGCTCCCAGCTGGGCAGGGGACTCCCCACGCGAGGTCTGAGAAAGGGGTGCCAGGCCTGGACCCTTCCTTTGACCCACTTGGTCACGGGGAAGGCGGTCTGGATGCTGTGGAAACACACAGCAGGCCGAAGGCCAGACCCCACTTCCCTTCTCCGGCCTTGGCCTTCCCCAGGCTGAACTTGAGGGTGGTGGGGGCTTAAGGGTGGACAGTGACCATCAGGGACCTTTCAAATCTGACAACTAGTATGGGGTTCCGAGCACGGGCACAGGATTTGGAATTCTACTTCAGGACTGCTTCCGTTACTCCCTAGCTGTGTGACTTAATGCAATTTCTTAACCTCTCTGAGCTGATCCCCTCATCTGGATGTCAAGGATGACACCTACTTTACACCTGGCTGAGAACTCGACCAAACAAGGTGAGTCAGGTGCTCGGCGTGGCCTGACCGAGAAAGGGCTCCTTGACGCCCAAGGAGCATCAAGAACAGGAGCTGAATTATTAGGTTTCTCTAAGGCTGGGTGCCTTCGCCCAGCCCTCCTGGGTCTCTAGACAGCTCCGTTGCACAGGCAGCCCCACCCCACGCTGACTGCAGTGATAGGAGGCAAATAAAACCCTGTGGCTGAGTTAACTGGATCACAGGGAGAATTAGCCCAAGGAGTGCTCCATCTGGCTGCCCAGGTCCATGGTAAGGTCTGAAATTAGAGGGTCAGAGATTTAAATGTGGAGGTAGAACATGGTCCTGCTATAGAGCTCAGGGAACTCTGCTCAGGGTTATGTGGCAGCCTGGATGGGAGGGGAGTTTGGGGCGCGGAGAATGGATAAACGCAATATGTATGGCTGAGTCCCATCGCTGTCCACCTGAAACTATCACAACACTGTTCATCGTCCATACTCCAATATAAAATAAAATGTTAAAAACAGTATTAATAAAGGTAGATGAAGGAGGTGGTCAGGGATGTGGGTCCAGCTTTAACAAGTCCCCAAGGAAGAAAAAGCGCCTACCGGGAACTGTCCGCTCCATCGGTGAACGGCGCTGCCTGTGGAAATGCCGAAATGTCTGGAGAAAACGGAAAAAAAATACGAGGCATGAGACCCGTTCCCACTACCCCCGGAGACACAGGGCAGAGGTGCTTCCCCAGCGGCCCCTGCATGGGTCGCATGCGGGCTCTCAGGGCCACTTCCATGTGCTTTCCCTAAATCAGAGCACAGACGCAGCCTCCGCGGCACTCGGTTTTCCCACACGGCTCTGCCCTGGGCAGGGACTCCAGGCGGGGTGGAAGCTGAGACTTCTCAGTTGCCACCATCGCCCTGAGGCCCCCTACAAGCAAGTGGTAAAAGCAACTGGGCCCCTATTGACTGGACCTGTGGGCTGGACCCTCCTCCTCGCCTCTGAGGCAGGGGCTGCTGGCTGCAACAACCCTTGACTGCGGCAAGACCCTTGGGCCAGAAGAGGCCAAAAGCCAGACTCACAGGTGGCTCGTTAGCGACACCGGGTGCCTGGCACGGATGCCGGGCACTTCGGATGGGAGCCAGAGGCCCCATCACCTCAGCTTCCAGCTTTGGTGGCTGGTGGAGCAGCACTCTGCGGAGACAGAAATGCACAGTCCACGCATCAGGGACCCTGGGATCAAGAAGTTGGCACTGACGCCTGAGTCGGTGGCTTTCCCAGTTTCAGCACCAAAAGCCCCCCATCCGGGGAATACTGGACAGATGGTCACCCCAGGGTGGAGCCAATGTGGCACAGGCCAACTCTCCCCCCTCCCCATGGCTGCTCCTGCTGCTGGCTGCTTTCTGTTCTCTCTGGTCCCTTCTCAACGTGCTCAGAGAGGCTGGCTGCCTCAGGGCTGGTTGGGCCCCTCACCCCCTTTTGCAGCAAAAGAAGAGATTGGAGGTGGCGGTGGTTGGAGCTAATCAGGGCCTCTCCCTGTCTGCTGGAACAAAGAGAATTCCCATCAGCCAGCAAATCTCCCTCACCTCCCTCTGCGCTCTCCGCAAGGCTATTCCTGAAGCTTTCTCGACATTTCTGCCTGTGTGTTCAGTCGTGTCTAACTCTTTGCGACCTCATGCACTGCAGCCCACCAGCTCTTCTGTCCATGGGATTTCCCAGGCAAGAATAGTGAAGTGGATTGCTATTTCCTCCTCCAGAGGATCTTATCGACCCAGGGATCAAACCAGCATCTCCTGCATTGGCAGGCAGATTCTTTACCGCCTGGGGAAGCCCTCTCAACATTTCTTGAACCTCACAGGCTTGGGAGAGTCTGATAGAGGCCGTGGACCTTCTTATCAGAGAAATGCACACATGTACCCAACATCCTGTGTGCAATTTCTGGGGAATCCTAAACCCGGAAGTCTGCCAAGGCTCCCCCAGACACCACTACCTTGCGTCTGCAGACCGTCAAAGGCAGTCTGATGTTTCTACCCACCCAACACTGCTCAAATGTTTCCATAGAAGAAAAACACACGCACAGATATAGGGTGACACAGGGTAGATGGGAGTCTGGGGAGAAACAGCACCTCAGGTTGGGGGGCGGCAAAATGCCTCTGAAGCTTCACACTTGTCCTTAAACATTAAGAGTGTAATTTGTATTCTGCTCCAAATGTGTCCGTATCTGTTTTAATGGAACTATATTTCCTTCCTCTCCCCCCTGACATCTTCAGAGCAAGATGGACCCTACTAGAAAAAAAGCCACGTTCTCCCAAAGCTTTCAAGGGTACTCCCCTGTATGCCACCCTAGAGCAGTAACCAGGCAGGCTCTTGGAGGGGAGCCACAGAAAAAAATGGGTGTGAAACCACAGAGGCAGCTCAGGGAGCCTGGCCCTACCCCCAACCAGCCTGCACAGCCTGAGAAACCACCTATAGGAGCTAACAAATGCTCTTAGTCACTCCCCTAATGGAGCTGGGATGGGGAATAGAAAGGCCTGCAATTACCAAAATACCATGACTTCAAGACAGGCCTGTTTAATCCAGGGAAAAACAATTAACTACAGTTTTCATCAAAAACACACAGAACCTTCATATGACTAAACTCAGAATTAAAGTCACAGATTACTTATACTATTGCTTGTCACCTCCAATTAGAGAAATAAGTACTAAAGAGTATAAACTCCTTAGGGGCAGGAATATGGTCACATGCAAAGGCCGGCACATAGTAGATGTGCAAAACAATTTCTGTGGAAGGAAATTAATTAAATCAACAAAGTTTTCTTTCAGCTTTCTGCACGGCAGGCATTTCCAACAACGGCCAGCAGATGGCGCTGTGCGGCAAGGCTCTGGAACGAGAGACCCGCCAAATAAATGAAGTCTGCAGACCTTCCCAAACTGGCATCCCCTTCTTGAAGAAAGGGTAGCAGTTTCCTTGCCATTATGTAGAAGATGACTTGTCAGATGCTCAAAAGGCATCAGCAAAAGGTCCTCTCCCCTTATTCTGCAAACTGGATTTCTGCCACTTTCTGGCTGTGACCCTGGACAAGTCGCCTGCAGTCTCTGCAAAGAGGCGGGGGAGGGTGGATGCCAAGGGTCCTCGCGGTAATGCACTGCCCCTGTGAAGGGCCAGCTTCAAGGTTACTCACTCTGCCCCCTTACCCACCCTCAACAGACAGTCAGCTCTCAAAGCAGATGGGTGTGAAACACAGGTCCTCAGGGAGAGGGCTGGACAGAGGGGGTCACGGCAAGGGACAGTTAGTGGAACCATGCAAAGGACTCACCTGGGAAGATAAACTGCTGTCTATGATGAATGAAGTAGGCAGCTTTAAACAGAAGAGGAGGTGAGTCACACACAGAATAGCAAATGCAGCATGGGGAGAGGAAACAGAGGCAGGGGCTTGGGGGAGAGGGGCTGGTTATAGGGCTGGGGCACCCCTGCCCCACCTGCCCTGTCCCAGGTGGGCCTGGCCAGGATGGGGCGCTCCATGCAGGAAGGAGGAAAAGAGCTGGGAAAAAGTGGGTGTCCGCAGGAGCCCCCGGGAGTAAGGGGTCTTGCACTGGAGGACAGGGGTTCAGAGACCCAGTCTTGGGAGCCACCCTGCTGAAGAGCCCTGGCCAATTCCGTTCATCTGCTGGGCCCCCTTCCCTTCTGTGAACTGTGCCTGAGCCCAGGAGGGCAAAATATAATGGGGAGAAAAACCCAAGATTCTGAGAACACTGGACAACGCTGTGTGCAGGAGAAGGGAAAATCCACCAGCCCACGTTCACACCTGGAGGTACCGAGGCTTCTGCCGCTCAATATTACCATCCAAAAAATAACCCTTCTCCAAGGTTAGCCTCAGATACACACGGAAGTGCTCCCTCACAGTATGGAGTGGGTGGACTAGGAGGAGGTCCCATGCCACGTTAACTGCCAGCCCAGCCCAGCCCATGACCAGAGAGAGAGGGCTCCGTGCAGGGTACAATGCGGGCCCAGCCTGGGACATCAGGGAAGCTAAGAAGCTCTGGCTGATGTCACACAAAGGACTTTTTCAGTGACTCTTGTTTTTCAAACAGGCCCCTCCTTTCAGAAAAAGCCTTTTCTTTCCTTTCAGACTAGGAGGTTCAGCAAAAGGCCCGGTTTCAGAGCATCACAATGACAGAGCAGAACAGAGGAGTGTAATCACGTGGCCATTGCTGGGTCGGAGGAGGGAGGCGCGGGCTTGGAACGATGCATTAGTGTCAGGAGATAGCCAGCCACATGCATGTTAAGGCAAAAAAGAAGAAAGAGTCCTAAAAAATCTCACCACCACCCCCCAAAAGAAGTCCCTGGGACCCTGGGGAGATGAGGCTAGTGAGGTTGCCCAGCCAGGGATCCCCTGGCACAGGAAAAGCCATGCCTTTGTCCTCCTCGGCCTGGAGCCCTGGGGACCGGTGACAGGTGGGGCCAGGCCTGGAGTCCACAGGGTGAAGCTGGCAGCCAGCCTGGCTGGGCCCGGAGTGAACTGGAGCTGCCCTCCTTCCCTGAGCTTAAAACACGCTGAGGGCCGAGACCGGTTTCGAGGGGCTGCCTGGGAGGCCAGGACTGGGGCTCAGTCCTGAAGGGGGCCAGTGGGCTTTGTTCTGCTCCCTGAGGAGGTGGGACACTCCAGGCCCGGCCGAGTGGCAGAAGCCCTGTCCCTATAGACCCAGGGTAGCCGGGGCTGTGGTCAGAGGTCGGCTCGGCTCTGGCACACACCCCTGGGTGGACTCTGAGGCCTCACTCACACAGTGGGGATAACCTAACTCCAGCCTCACCTGATCTCTTGTTTTATAGAAAAGGGAACAGAAGTGCCCCCTTAAGCAGCTCGTCCAGACCCAGAGCAGGTAAGCCACAGAGCCCCGGATTCCTTTGCTCTGGCCTTCTGGGCTTGCCCCAGGTCTCATTGCTGCCTGCCCTGCTTCTCAGGAGCCCAGAAGCCCCGAGTGAGTGAACAATGCCCCCGAGAAGCCATCCCACACACAGGAGGGCAGCCTGGGGATTACCCAGGCTTTGCATCAGACAGACTTGGCTTTGAGCCCGGCTCTGCTGCTTACAGCTTGGGGCAAGCCACTTACTCCCTCTGAACCTCAGTGTCCCATCTGTAAAATGGGTACAATCATAGCAGGTTTAAATATGGTGATACACTGAGTGTCCAGCTACTGCTCTTAGCGGTGGAGACGGTTTAGCCTTGAGTCAGCCAGGATGAGCAGAGAAGGGACATGCAACCCCATCCCTCAGGCCCAAGAAAGCCCCAAGGTGTGGTACCTGGGAAGTTGAACCTGCCATCC
Organism: Bos mutus; assembly: GCF_027580195.1. Taxonomy (NCBI): domain Eukaryota; kingdom Metazoa; phylum Chordata; class Mammalia; order Artiodactyla; family Bovidae; genus Bos; species Bos mutus. Next base: position 42,905,813 of record NC_091635.1, read on the forward strand.
CGCTGGCCAGGTGAGGGGTTGGGGGGCGTGGTGGCACTGGATGGGTTGGACGACGCTGGGAAGGGCGCGGGTGAGGAGGGCGTGGAGGATGTAGTGGAGGATGGGTTGCTGCTGGAGTCCAGGTGGTTCATGGCTGGAGGATGCTCCTGCAGGACCAGAGACACGGGGAGTGGCAGGGACCACCCAGCCCAGCCTGCCCGCCCACCCCTCCCCACCTAAAAGGGAGGAGGTGAGCCAGGGTGTTCTGGCATTTATGGGTATAACGTTAGAGGGAAGGACGGCACAGGGAGACCTGCACCTCAACACCTGACCCCTGGAGGGCTCCTCTCACCTTTCTGATTTCAGTTCAAACATCCTTTCCTCCCAGAAGTCCTCCCCCAGCCCTGGTGGGAGCCAGGCTCCCCCCACCCCCCTTTTATCCTACCAGGGCCCTGAGAACTTTTCATCAGGGCACCTGAACTACAATTTGCCAGCTGCAGGGGTGGTTTTCTGAAGACTGTCTCCACCACACTGTGTGAGTCCCAGGAAAGCAAGAGCCACATCTTGTCACACACCCAGGGCCTAGCTCTTGGCTGACCACAGAGTAGGGTCCTTTAATGAAGTAAATTCAGCCTCTGACAAGTATTTATTTTAGTGGGTGGTTCACAGTGGGTGGGGCTTCCAGATGACTCAGTGGTAAAAGAATCTGCCTGCCAGTGTAGGAGATACAGTTCAATCCCTGGGTCAGGAAGATCCCCTGGAGGAGGAAATGGCAACCCACTCCAGGATTCTTGCCTGGAAAATCCCATGGACAGAGGAGACCGGTGAGCTACACTCCATGGGGTTTGCAAACGGTCAGACATGACTGAGTGACTGGGCGTACACACAGTGGGTGCCTAATAAGTGCTCCCGCCACTCAGCAGGTGGATCTGCCAGCCGGGCCATCAGTGGTGTGGACCCCAGCAAGGCCAGAGGACCCCTGAGGGAGGGTCCCAGGGGGAACCGAGTCCATGCCTGGGGGATCATGGGCCTGACCAGTGTCTCCTAGACCAAATGCCAGTTCCTCAGCCGGTGGGGCAGGCAGTTCTGTTCAAAAAAAGTTGGGGCTAACCTGGGTTAAAAGCTAAGCTGAACCGGTTTCTCTGGCAGGCCCTCAAAGCTCTGGGATGCAGGGGGGATTCTGGAAACCATCAAAGCCACGCAGTGGGTCTCACTGTCCAGTGACAGCCAACACCATCTGCTGCCAAGCTAAAGGGGGAGGGGGCTGCACCCCTGTGCCCCCACTCTGCCCCCTCACACACCACGTCCCAGACCCCCCATCCTGATCAGGCCAGGCCAGCAAGGGCAGGGGGTTTGTTTGAGGCAGGCTGAACCCCAGCCCAGAGTCAGCGCCTGTGTGACCCTGGACGAATTGGCCCACGCTTCTCAGCCACACGGTATGTTGTCTACATAAGCGGGGCATCAGCTGCTGCCTCACGGGGTCGCTCATTCGCTCAGCGTTCAATAGACACATTTCCTTGCTGCCAAGGCAGGCGTCAGGGGCCCGGCTGGAGCACGACCCCACAGCCCTGCCCTCCACAGCACCCACGCGCTCCGGGCCTGCCTCTCACCCACAGGGAACCTTGCAGGCAGTTTCTTCATCTCTAAAATGGAAGTGATACAAAATCCCTGGTGGTCCAGTGGTTAGGACTCTGTACTTTCACTGTCGAGGGCACAGGTTCGATCCCCGGTTGGGGAACGGAGATCCCACAAGTCACAGTGTAGCCAAAAAAAAAAAAAAAGGGTGGTGCCATCAGCATGTGACTTTTAGAACCACTGTGGGGATCAGATGAGTTATCAATGGAGAAAGTTCCGTTTCTGATGCTGAAGTACTCAGGAAACAGTGGTTCAAAATGGGGGAGGGCGCTACGACAACTGAAGCCCGCGAGTGCTAGAGCCCCTGCTCTGAAACAAGAGAAGCCCCACAACGAGAAGCCTGAGCACACTCCACAACCTCAGAGTGGCCCGGGCTCGCAGCAACTTGAGATAGTCTTCGCATTGCAATGCAGACCCGCTGCAGCCAAAAATCAATTAATTAAAAACCGCGGCAGGTGGGTACTGCCACATAACTATGATTTGCACACAAATGTGAAACCTACGCAGTGGCTAAACATGAGATCCCCGCAGGCTACCCTCCGGCCATGCAACCGGGTTGCAGCATCACACTTCCTTCTGGCCGGCCACCCTGGGCGTGTGTCACAGAAAGGGACCCTGGGCGAGGGTTCTCCTGACATGGTACCTTCTTTGTCAGTGCTTTGGGGAGGGTTCCAAAATGGGGTTCAGCGGCTCTGTCCACTGGATTGTTGATGTCCGAGGGCACGGATTCTGTCCTCCGAAGCTTGGGTACTGTTTAAAAAGGAGGTGGGGGGTGGTTGTAACCATCAGCAGCGAACAGGATCAAGAAAGATGCACCCCAAATCCCAAAGATAGAGCAGAGAAGGGCAGGAAACTCACGTGGAAGGAAGGATATTCTACAGGCAGGGGCTTCTTTTGTACACTTGTTATGACACTTCAACCTGGTGGAGAAGGCAGGGTCAGTGCACGGAGGGGCCACATGGGCCCCAGGACACACACACGGGCTCGGAAGCACTGCCTGGCAGTTCTGTACAACACTCAACCCTGACTGCCTCAATTCCCACTAATGTCTCAACAAACATTAGCTTTAGAGTGGAGAGCATCTCGTGTTAATAGTACTAGCAGCTGGTATCCATTGAGCACGGCCATGTCCCTGCTGTCATCTGCCTCATCTTCACAGCAAAGCAGGTTTTTTTTTTTTTAATTTATTTTTAATTGGAGGATCATTGCTTTACAATGTTGCATTGGTTTCTGCCATACATGAACATGAATCAACCTGAATCAACCAATGTTCCCCTTCCTCTTGTATCTCTCACCTACATCCCACCCCATGCCACCCATCTAGGTGCAAACAAGTCTAATTTCACCTATTTTAACATCCTGTAGGGCACCCCACTCCAGTACTCTTGCCTGGAGAATCCCATGGACGGAGGAGCCTGGTGGGCTGCAGTCCATGGGGTCGCTAAGAGTCGGACACGACTGAGCAACTTCACTTTCACTTTTCACTTTCATGCATTGGAGAAGGAAATGGCAACCCACTCCAGTGTTCTTGCCTGGAGAATCCCAGGGACAGGGGAGCCTGGTGGGCTGCCGTCTATGGGGTCACACAGAATTGGACACGACTGAAGCAACTTAGCAGCAGCAGCAGGTCATCTTTTCTAAAGAAAAGGAGACCCTCTACCCACGTTCAGAAAGCTTGAGACAAATCTGAACTTGAAAGAGATGAATTAGAAGGAAAATATTTCCATTTCCAAGGATCCCAGGGAGGCCTCTCCTGCTACCTTCCTGCATAGGCCACGCTGTCTGAGGATCAGAGCCAAGGCAATGGAAAGAGCTGGATTGGGATTCTTGGTTTGGTTCTGCCTGCTGAACCCTCCTCAGGGTTCTCATCGATCAAATGGGCTGACAGTTGGGGTCCTCCAACTTCACACTGCAACTACAGCAGAGCTTGGGGTTCAGAGGTTATCCTGTGCTCTCTGCATGAAAGGCATTACTTGAATAGGAGTTGGAGGCCCCTGATTTAAAGCCAAATGGCCAGGAGCCACCAAACACCTAGACTGGTGAGAAAGGTCTGACATCTCCTTCGCGTTTTCCTGTGGTTCTCTCCTAACCACAATTTATCCAATAGACGCACATGAGACCTATCACCTACAGTCTGGCGGGAGCCCAAATGCTTTTACTACACACTCTAGCTCTGATTTTGAGAGTAATCCTGATTGCACAGAGAGACCTGGAAGCCAAAAATGAGGCCCAGAAAGGGCAAGCACCTTGCTTCGGGTCACACAGCAATGCAAGGACAAAGTGGACTGGCAACAGGCTTCAGGTCCATCCTGGTAAGTGGGAGTAGCTCGATAGCAGGGAACAGACTCTGCTCACCCTACTCTTCACTATCCTTGCTCTTCTGTCTCACCAGAAACCTCAACAGTAGGAAAAGGATTGAATTTATATAGAATCTACATTCTTCCTTCATTTTCTTCTCTAAACACCACAAGCCACTTCTCCGTATTTACTATTCCCTGGCCCCATTTCCCGATTCCTTATGTGCTAACCTTAAACTTCAGAAACTCCTTACAGTTTCCCAAAAAGTCCTGCCATTCCTGTCTGCCTTTATACAAGGTGCTTTCTTGACCCGGAATTGTGTTACCTCCTTAGTCCACCTGGTAAACTTCTATTCATCTTTCAAAGCCCACCTCAAACAGTCCCTTCTTCTAACAATGCTTTGCCTGATGCTTCCTTATTCTTCCTAGAGAGGGCTGATCACTCCCTGATGTGCTGAGATTACACATAGATTTTGGAACTCTCAAACGAGTTCCTTTGAACTGTGATTTGACCTGAGGCCAAGAACCAAGTGGCAAGACTTACTGAACTGAAAGTATGGAGCTGGTGCCCTCTCCCACCTCTGCCCCACCCCGCTTATTACCTGCAATGCTTGCACTTCACTCCAAACATCATGCTCTTCTGGCACACGTGGCAGACCTGCGACAGCCAGGACTTGGTGGAGAACCTGTAGGGTGGACATGTGAAAATGCTCAGAGGGGCCAGGATGGAGACGCATCCCCACCAAGCCACAGGGAAACCAGAAAAACTGGTTCCACCCCAGACACCCGGGCGCCCTCTCAAGTGGAGGGCAGGGACATCCAGGACCCCTGCTTTCCTCAGGCCTTCAGATTTCTCGGCCACAAAGTCTTCATTGCCAAAGCTGATCTGGTCACTGATGCCAGCTCTCTGGCAGACAAATTGGCAAAAGCAATCAAAATTACAAGTGCACCCATGGAGCGCTTCCAGTCCCAGGAATCCATCCAACAGACACTCCCGCGGGTGTCAAATGATGCACTGACAGGGTACTCACTGCAGCATGTTTGTGGCAGAAGAGACTAGAAACAAGCTATGTTGTTTGTATAGGTGTACAGGTGACTGACTGTATAAAGTATGGTCCATGCACACAACTGAGCACCAAACAGTCGGAAAATAAAGTAAGGAAGCTCTTTTTATGCAAACGGGGCATGATCACTAAATTACACTGTCAGTGAAAAAAGGAAGGTACAACGCTACATGACTCCATTTATTTGAAGTTCAAGTACAGGGAAATCTAATCTATGATGACAGAAGGGAATAGCATCTCTGGAAGGTAGCACTATGGACTAAGAAGAGCCAAAGAGAACTTCTGGGGTGGGGACGTTCTGAATCTTCGTATGGGTGGTATACGTGGGTGTACACATATGTTAAGCATTTGTGTACTTAGCTCCATATAAATTACGCCTCAATTTTAAAAGAAAAAAGCAAAGTATAGAACAGTGTGTATAATATATGCAATATTTTTGTGAAAATAAAAAGGGAGGTGGAAGAATTTACATATGTATTTGATTGTACAAAAATATCTCCGGGGGACACATAGAAGACGGCCAAGATTGCCCGTGGCGGGGGTTGGGGGGATGATGACAGCAGCGGGAGGGGACTTTTCTCATAAATACACATCCTCTGGAGGTTTGCATTATAAATGCATTTCAATCCAAACTCAATGTTTTAACAATCCACAAAAGATATACTGAAAAGAAGGGTGGGGATGGAGTGGGTGGTGGCCTCCCAGAGAAAAAGTCCAAGGTCTGTGCACAGGATGGGGAGCCTCAGAGCAGAAAGAACTCACAGTTTTGGAGGACTAGATTTTTAAAAGCATAGGATATCATAGTAAGGACAGAACAAATAGCAACAGGACTTGGGCAACAGTTTGTAACGTATCCACAAACATTAGCTCACTCCTGGGAGTGACCACCCCAGGAAGTTCGGCAGGTCAGGGATTCTTAGCACACAGGCAAGCAAACCAGCTCAGAAAGCTTAGGTGACTTTCCCAAGGCCACACGGTTGGGCTGCTGTGCAGCGGGGGCAGAGCCCAGGTCTCTGAACTCAGAGCACGGCTCTGTAAGAGAGAGCACGGGGATGGAAAATGAGGGAAAGAGCCTGGGCTTTGGGGTCAGACCACACCGGGTTTGAATCCTGACAACTGCTGGCTGTGGGATGGGTCCAAGTCTTTGGAAATGAGGCCGACACTCTCCCCTCACAGGGCTTGAGGAGAATCACGTGTGCCGTGTAATGTGCAGGGCCTGGACTGTGGGCGTGAACGTCGCTGCTTCTACGAGCCAAGATGGGAGCCTCCAGGCCTAGGAGAAAGGCAGCCACCCCCTTGGAATGACTTTTTTTTAATATTAATTCATGTATTTATCTGGCCGTGTCGGGTCCTTGTTGCATCGTTCGGATCTTTCGTTGCAGCACAGACTCTCTTGAGTGGCTTTAGCAGTTTCAGGCTTAGTTGCCCCACGGAATGTGGGGTCTCAGTTCCCCAGCCAGGGATTGAACCCATGTCCGCTGCATTGCAAGGTAGATTCTTGCCACTGGGCCACCAGGGAGTCCCTGGAATGCCTTTTAAGGAGCTCTGATTCGGCCTCTCTGGGATCCACACAGTCTCTCTGGCCTTTAATCTCCTGTCAACAAGGGGGTTAGGCGAGCAGCTCAGTGGTACTCGAGATGGCCTCCACTAGAAAATCCCGAAAACAGGTTGAAATGAGAGTTGGGGGCTCGGCCAGAGAAGGGGCAGGCACTAGGGAGGTTTGGGGGTGTGGAGTAAGCATCATAAAATATTTTTTCCCCTATGATTAGACCAAAATGCTTCAGAACTTCTTGCTGAGAGAGGCTTGGATCATGAATTTAAAAATCCAAGAGAGTGTGACCATGATGTCCCATACCCAAGACCAGAGCCTGGGTGGGCAGGGCCACTTGGAGATGCCAGACAGGATGGATGCTGCTGCCCAGGGTCTAGCCGGCACGGCCTCAAATACTCCGTGAGACCAGGTGCAGCCAAGACAAAAAGGAAACAGAGCAACCTGCTGATCCTGGTGTCCCTTACTTACCTAAGTCAGCCTGTCTCAGGCCAGAGCCAGGGGTTAAACACCAAGTGCTTCCCAGCACTGGATGCATGAGGCTCACACGCATGTCACCCCCTTTTATCCTCCCGACAGGACTGGCAGCAAGTTCCAATCACAGAGAGGGAAACTGAGGCTGGGAGGGGTTACTGGCAGGGAAGATGGCACTGGGTGTGCTTGAGGGAGGCCCTCAAGACCCTCACTCAAATGGCTTCTCCTGGTGCCAGGGACTCTCCTCCCCGAGCATCTTGGGGACGGGCATCTGGGCCCTGCCAAGGCTTGGGACAGAAGTGCCTGGGCGCCAGCCAACGGTTTTAAGAATGTCTCAGTGGCCGTGAGACCTCAGGCAAACTACTCAACCCCTCAGAGCCAAGCCTGTCTCATGGGGCGAGGATTCGGGGCTGGCCTTCCGCACAGGCCAGAGTTCAGCACACACTCCAGGGAAACCAAAGGCCCTGGCAAGTTGCAAGGCTCTTGATGAGCATGCCCAGCCATGTTCACAACTTGTTTAATGGGGTGGCCAGAGGGCGGGGATCCCAAAGGACTGTATTGCTGGCCGTCAGTGGGGAGACAAGATGCTGCTCAGACCTGCTGTTGGCAGCACACACCAGCCTCATGAGCATTGAGGCTGAGGCCTCTGCGTGGTCCATGTCATGGGCCCTCACCAGCCACACAGCTGCATAAGCATCAGTCTCCGGAAGTTGCTAGAATCCTGACTGGCAAGCCAAGCACCTTACAGATGGAACCTGGTGTTTCATCAAGCTCCAGGGGCTCTGATGTGTGGCCAGTTATGTCCATGGAAGTGATGTCATGCTGGACCCAGGGCGATGCTCTCAGCTCCGTTTCTCCTGGGACCTGTGTTTTCCCTCAGCAGAGGGAGGAGACTTGAGGAGGGGCAGGGGAGGGCCAGCAAGTCCAAAAGGGCTGCTGGTGACAGGCAAGGGCTCCAGGCGGGTGCCATGTCCACAGAGGAATGGACAGACAGACCACAGAATGGACTGACAGACACACAAAGAGCCCTGAGAGACAGGGTCAGGACAGAGCTCCAGCGATGCAGAGTGACCCCCCAGCGGGGCTCAGCCTACACAGGTCCCAGCCCAGCTCTGTGCCTCCTCCCCACCCCAGCCCGGCCAGGCCTACCTGTGTGTCACAGAGAGCCCGATGTCCCTTCGTACCATCTGCGGGGATCCGTGAGGGAGATCTGCAGGGAGAGAGGCCAGGTCGGCAGGCTGAGGGGTCCTTCCTACCTGGACGGAGTGTACCTGGGACCTGCTGTCTCAGAGATCACAGGCTGGGGGGTGGGGTGGAGACCAACCACATGGTTGGGGGGTGGGCGGGGCAAAACCAACTACATGGCAGAGGGCCATTTTCCTGAGCCTGCCTCTAATCAACACAGGGATGGCCAGGCGAGACCAAAGCGGGGCCAGTGCAGTTACCCCCATCCCCCAACAGATGCTACCACCTAGCCTCTGCAGACAGTTCAGAAATAGCCCCTGGGAGATTTCTAGCTTTGGGGGAAGACAGGCTTGTGAGGCAGAAGGCAAAGCCAAGGTGAGGACAGCGGCTCAACTCCCCCCACCTCCTGCACATCCTCGTGGAGGCAGCCACAGGTCACCAATTCTTGTTACGCTGGTAGAAGGTGCCTGACCCTTGGAGGAGGAGGTGAGGCTGGTGGCCATGCAGCACACCCAGCTCTCCAGGCAGAAGCACTTTGGGTATTTTGCTCTGAGAGCCACCACTGCCGGATCCCAGCAGGTAGAGAGAAGATGAGGTGAAGCTTCACCCGTTCCCATGTGACCCAGACCCAGCCAGGCACTCAGTCTGAGCCTCAGGGGAAGTCTCAGGCCTTGAGCTTTGCATGCTTTCCAAGAGGGCACCCTGGCCTCTCTCTCCAGCCCTGGCTTCCTTATATGAATGGGCATCCCTGGGGTTGGTGGTATAATAGGTTGGGCAGTAGAGGAGCAGCTGGAAGCAATCTGTCATCCACTGGCAGCCCATATGTCTAACTCCCTCTCCCCTCCTTCACCAGAGAGACCCCCATTCCTCCCCACCCCACCTTCTGCCCATACTCAATACTGCCTATCTCCTCCTAGAGCAGGGTTTCTCAAAGGAGCCCATGGATGTGCTGCAGGGGGTCTGGGACTCCTCTGGACTGGTAAGCAGATGATGTAGGGCAGGGGTCCCCAATCCCTGGGCTGTGGACTGGTACTGGTCTGTGGCCTGTTAGGAGCCGGGCCACACAGCAGAAGGCGAGTGACAGATGAGACAGCAAAGCTTCATCTGCCACTCCCCATTGTTTGCATTATCACTGCCTGAACCATTCCCCTGCCCAAACCCATGCCACCACCGTCCATGGGAAAACTGTCTTCCAGGAAACCAGTCCTTGTGCCAAAAAGGCTGGAGATGGTTGATGATTTTCCTTAGCAAGAAGGTCTAGATTTTTATCCAATTATCAAAGAGATCTGTGACTCAGAAAGGTCGGGAACACAGTACTCTAGAGATCTGTGGCCATCTCCACCCCATGCTGGCCTGGCACACAGCTGGTGCTCAATAAGTGGTGGTTCACTTAAAGCTGTGTACCAGATACCCAACCACAAGAGAAGGGCATGATGGAGGTATTGACTTTCCTCCTACAACAAGGGGAGTTTGATGGGGACCTCCGCCACCTGCTGATGACTGAACTCACAATCTCTCCAGCGCATCTGCCATGGGGCTGACTCCTCCCAACTCCTTTGTCTGGGGGTGGGGTGGGCCCGGGTGGGGCACCCCACCCCAGTCAGTAGCCAAGGCCATGAAAGCGTATGGATCTAAAAGGGGCTTAGGCTACCCGACTAGGAGAAACAGACAGTGGGAAAATGAAATTTTAACCATCTATCTCTGAAGACAATCTGTGGTTGATTAGTAATGTCCGCCACAGGCCTAGGCTAGGACAGAGGTGAGATGAGGTGGTCCCTGATCCTGAAGACAACCTACAATTAATTAGTAATGTCTGCCATAGGTCTGGGATAGGACAGAGGTGAGATGAAGCTGTCTCTGATCCTGAAGACACCCTACAACTGATTACTAATGTCTGCCACAGGCCTGGGATAGGAAGGATATGAGATGATGCTATCCCTGATGGAAGTAAAACACTGGTCCTGAAGGCCTCGTCCCACCTTCCCGGCAAACTGGGGAAGCAGCCTCACTGTTGTGGTCCCTGCATCACTATAGCAACCAGGAAGATGGATGTCCTAGGGATGCAGATGCTGGATTCTCCTCCAAGGCTCTGTGAGGGGTCTTGGGAGTTTTCCACCTGTGCCCTGGGGACAGGGAAGGGCAGTCTCCCTCCTTCCTTGTCCTATACCTCCCTGGTGGTCCTGCATTCAGATCCATTTTGGCAAAGTCACTGTTACCCCATTCCACATCTCTCAGACCCTGCTGACAGCCTCTTCATTCTAGCCAGTATAGGATAGTACAAAAACAAGCTGCTACTTTGCTCAGGCAAAAACCAGATGCCTCTGCATCTCCACAGATACAATTATTAAAGCAGACCCCAGAGGCTGTTTCCCTCTGCTTTGACTCTGGAGAGAGAGGCCCTGCAGCACAGCCACGTACGAGAATCAACTCTCAACCCAGTGGTGGAAAAGGGACTCTGAGCTTGCCTGGGCATCCTTACCATCCCCCTCCAAGGGGACATCCACACCCGCTGATCTCTCAGGCCTCATTCAGAGCGGACCACATTCCTGCCTCCAGGGATGTCCCTCTCCTGAACAGGGTGGAGGGTCCCAAGACGTCAGCTGGACTTTGCAGATGGCTACCGTCCATCTACACTGGACATAAGGAACCTCTCTCCCAGGAGCACGGCATCACCACGGCAGCCCAGCAGGTAAACTCCTGCCAGAGGTCACCTGCGGGGGTGGCAAGGTGCAAGTGGGGCCCACCACAGAGCTGCCCACAGACGGTGACATTCTCACAGTGCCTGCTTCTCAGGGCAGCTGTGGGCTGGGCTGAACCACCTTATCATCTGAAGGTTCCCTGTCCTAAGAGCTACTTCCTGAGGCGGAGCCCAGCATCTCTGCTTCTGGACCACAGAAAGGCCAGAGGACTAAGAGAGGGTCGAAGAAATCCACCCCCGATGGGGACAGCGACAGAAACAGGACTCCCGGGTGGCAGAGGGGATGAAAATGAATCACTCTTACCAAACCTGGAGGAGACAAAAAAGAGAGAAAGCGGGATTATGTCACCATGCTGGCCTGGTGTCCCCAGGAACATCAGTCCTTGGGCAGGAGCAGATACAGTGCTTGGATGAGGACTTTGAGCCCCTGCGTGGGGCCGGGCTGGCTGAGTGATTGGAGAATTTCCTCAACGACAAGGGCTAGAGGTGGCCCCCTCCCAACTCCTCACTGGACAATGGAGCCATACACTGTGCTTTAATACATTAGATTTCCTAGCCCTTGCCAGCTACCTGCATTGTAATTAGAGTTCATTCTTTTTCACAGCTGAGGAAACAGGCTCACAGTCTCCCAAGATCATATGCCAGTAGGTGGAGGAGCCCTGCCCAAATCCCTGGGAGGAGGGGTGCTCGGACCAAGCAGGAGGGCGGCTCAGGGAGCCAGAGAAGAAGTGGCTGGGGCAGAAGGCAAGGAGGACAGTTGTAAGAGCAGAGGGGCAGCCCCCAAGCAGGGCCTGAGCAACATCTCCTGGGGGTGCCGCTGTCCCAGGGACGAAGACAGCTGGGAGCCCAGGGCGCTCAGTCCAGCCTCAGGGCTCATCGAGGGCAGCAGGGTGGCCTGAGTACTCATGTCGGTGTCAGCTTTGGTCTTTGTGGGATTCTGACTCAGAATCCCAGGGCGCAAGGCCCAGCTCACCAGCAGCGGGATCCAAGGAAGTGGTGTCATCTGCCTGAGTCTCTGTTCTCCACCCAGAGCCCCCCTGACTCTTTTCAGGAAAAAAAAAAAAAATGAGGAAGAGAGGCACTGGGCTTTGCCCACTGAGATGCCCTCTGAATGACCCATGTCCATGTGTCCACATGGCTGTTATCACTGCGCTTCAGAGAGAAGAAGATCCGGGGGGGGGTGGGGGATGGAAGGCTCATCCCCTTTTGGGGGTCAGGGAGGAGGGAAGCCCCAGGCCCCAGCAGGACAGTCTGATCGGGAGTGGTAGGTAGGTCACAGCTAGATTTCTTTCCTTGGGTGACATACACTCAGAATCATCAAAGTTGTCCAAGGTCTATCCCACAAGGGACCCAAGAGAGTCTGCCCTGGGGTGGGGGAACAAGCCCACTTGAGACCCAAAACAACCATGTCAGGAGAGAGGCTGGGTTCCCAACCCTCAGAAGCACAAGAAGGTAAGAGGCACCCAAGGAAAACTATCCTATCCCTTCCCTTCCACAAGGGTATATAGACGAGGGTGAATTTTATAATAGAGTAGGACAAAGACCTAAATATCCATCAAGAGGGGAGAAATTAAACTATACACTGGAAAGAGGCTTTAAAAAGTTTAAAAGATGAAATAGCTTGAATAATTATAGATATATACAAAACTGATAACCTGGTTGGTTCCTGAAAGGAAAAGGAAAAATGGTAGGGGACAACTTTAACCTCTACAAAGTTCTATGTGAGCAATCCTGGACCACGTGACTGTCACTAACTATTTAAAATACATAGATCAAGGGACTTCCCTAGTGGCCCAGTGGTTAACACTCTGCACTTTCAATGCAAGGGGTAAGGGTCCAATCCCTGCTCAGGGAACTAAGATCCCACATGTTGTGGCCATAAAATAAAACACATAGATAATTTTTTTATAAATAAATACGAGAGTAAGGTAGTTCAAGATGAACTGATATTTAGTTCTCAGAAATAAAAGTAAGTTGAAAAAATAGGTTATAGCATAGAGTACATAGTATTTGATAATTATTAGCAGTTTCAGCAAGATATTCTAGTTCCCCCTTCTGGGCATATAGGAGGATGACATTTTTTGGTTCTTTTGTTTGGGTAGGGCCATAAATGGTGTGTAGAACTTTTGGGAAAGAGCATTTAATTGCTCAGTTGTAACATGTCAAGTTTTTTTTTTTTTTCCTCTGTCACAGTGGGATGTTCTAGACAATGTTCTGGCCTTGAATCTGGAATGAGGCTGACCTGTGATGGACAGGTAGCATGAGCAAGAAATAAATCTCTGGTTATTTGAAGACCCAGAGACCTGGGGGGTATTTGTTATTGCAGCATATTCCAGTCTATTCTGACTGATACATAGTATCACTTCGAGTCTGTGTGTGTGTGTGTGTAAAAGATATCTAATAGAATTCAGCCCAAACTGTTAAGGTATTATTGCTCAGCTGTATTATCTAAAGTGTTATTTTTTTTCGCTGCCACAGTGGGATGTTCTAGACAATGTTCTGGCCTGGAATCTGGAATGAGGCTGACCTGTGATGGACAGGAAGCATGAGCAAGAAATAAATCTTTGGTTATTTGAAGACCCAGAGACCTGGGGGTATTTGTTATTGCATCATAACCCAGTCTATTCTGACGTGTCCGTGTGTGTGTACGAAAAAAAGAAATCTAATAGAATTCAGCCCGAACAGTTCAGGTAGTCTGGGTAGTGGACTGAGAGATGGGGGCATCTTTCACTTTTTACGCTGTGGTTTCTATGTTGGCCAATTTTGTCCTTTAGAAATCGAGCCTATATTACCTTTACAGCGAGAAAACTGTAGTCAGAACTCCCAGTAGGTAGCAAATTCGGCACCTGCCTGGCAAGGACACTTACCTCATCGGGGAGACCTCGTCAATGCGGTTCCCCAGCTGAGACTCGTGGGACTTGCTGCGGGTGAGCGTGGGGAAGCTGGGCAGCAGTTGGAAGACCTTGCGGCTGGGCGGGGGCGGCGTCCTGGGTGGCTTCAGCTTGGTGTGCCGTCGGAGCTGGGGCGTGGTCGGCGGGGTGATGAAGCTGGGCAGGGCGCGGGGGGTCAACCGGCCACTGGCGTGCAGGGAGATAAAGGGGTCCGACAGGCCCTCACCAGGGCCGGGGTTTGGGGAGTCCGAGGCGGGCAGAGCGGACACGGAGACGGAGCGTGGGCCCTGGGCACTGCTGCCCAGTCTGCCCAGCTGGGAGCTCCCCGGAGGCCAGGGCAGGCTGGCTGGCGAGATGGTGTCTGCGGGAGGCCCGGAGCCACTTTCCCGCCGGGCATCAGATGAACTCCAGCCTGAGTCCTCTTTGTGCTCCCCGCCTGTGGGCCCAAGAGTCAAGGGAGTCACAGGTGAGGGGCCAGGGCCCACCCAAGAAGCACAGTCCCTCAGCGGAGGCTCCAGCTGCCAGCCGTCACCTATTTTATAAAGGCCACTTGAGCACGCACGCTATCTGGCTGACTGTCAGGACACCAGTGCAGATACTACTATCCTCGACATATAGAGAAGAAAATGAGACCCAGAGAGGGACAGGGCAGGGCTCCCGCTGGCAGCTGTGTGGAAACCCACCCCCAAAGTGAGTGATCTCCAAGAGGGAAGTGGTGAGTGATCTCTACGAGTTAGGCTGTGTAGGGACCTCCCTGGTGGTCCAGAGGTTAGAACTCCATGCTTCTAATGCAGGGGGTATGGCTTTGATCCCTGGTCCGGGAACTAAGATCCCATATGCCACTCGGCGTGGCCAAAAGTAAACAAATAAAAAGTAAAGATGCATATTTTTTTTTTCAAAGAGTTAGGCTGTAAAGGGATAACTCTCTTCTGAGAAAATTCAATCGTCAGGAAAAGGGGCTGCACGGACCTTTTGAAAGCAAACTGCCCTGGGAATTTGCTAGAAGAGAGACCCAGCAGCCACTTCCTTTTGAGAGAAGCCTCTGAGTGACTTTGGGCTGCTCCCACGGTGACCCTCTGTCTGAGGCTCCCAAGGCTTTGGGGCTCTGAGGGCTCCAAATCAATGACACGTCTGTCCATTCATGCGAGCACTCACTGGTATGCGGATGTTAGGGCATAAAAAGGCACGTCTGCGGTGCACAACGAGTCCAGTGAGAGTGAGGGACACTCAGTTTGGTGTGCTGTGTGCTGACACAGAGATGAATGGAGACTGAGGGGATACAGAGGAGGAGGCCCCTAAATAGCTTGAGGGTCAGGGGGCTTTCTAGAGGACGTGGCACCTGGGCTGGGCCAGCTAAGGGAGAACTGGAAAACTGTTCCCTCTCCCTGGTAAGGGAACAGCACGTGTAGGGAGCACAGGGCATCTTGCGGCAGCTACACAGAGTCCCACATGCCTTGAGAAGTCAGGACAAGCCAGGGAGAGGTGAGAGATGAAGCTGGAGGGTCAGTTCACTGGGGACCAGCTCCAGAGGGGCCTTAGATGTCTTGCCAAGGGCTTGAGGCTTGACCTTACAGGAGACGGGGAGATACTGAAGGGGTGGAGGCACGGAGAAAGGACGCCAGTCTACAGAGACCCTGTCATGGGAAGAGGACACCTCCCTCCTCGTATTTATCAATGAGTGGAAAGCACAGGAGGGGAGACTTTGACTCAAGACAAAATGAACTTCCACCCTGTAATTCTTCTACTTTGCGTCCCTCAATCCACCCAGCATGGCGAGGTTGATGAGATTCAGAGAGCCTATGTATACTGTCAAGTTCACACAGCAAAGTAAGCAGTGGGATGGGAACTGAGCCCTTGATCTCAACCACAGCCCCGGACCTCCTCCCTCAAAGCTACCAATTCTGAATAACCTGTAACGACATAGCCTTGGGAGGGAATGAGCTCTCTATCATCAAAGATGATAAAGCCCAGCCCACAGAGCCATCTATGAGGGATGGTGGAGTGATATTAACCTTCTCGATTCTTAGAGTTTGTCTATTCCATCCTCTCCTCAAATGCCCTTCCTTCTACCTCACTGCATGGTGACTTCCTATTCATGAATCAACTTGGATGAGTTAGTCTGTGTATTCCTTGCTCCTTTAGAACTGTGGCCAAGACCTACACATGCATGCGTGTTCAGTTGCGCCCAACTCTTTGCAACCCTGTGGACTGTAGCCCGCCAGGCTCCTCTGTCTTTGGGATTTTCCAGGCAAGAATAATGGAGTGGATTGCCATTTCCTCCTCCAGGAGAACTTCCTGACCCAGGGCTTGAACTCAGCTCTCTTGCTTAGGCAGGCAGATTCTTTACCACTGAGCCACCTGGGAAGCCATGGCCAAGACCTACACTTGAACTTAAATACTGCTCTTGTTGAGGGGATAAAAGAATGAGTTCCATGGATCTATGCGCAAGTCTGCCACCAAAGGAACAAGCCCCCAGTTCTTCAAATTGTCTATTTAATCACCATTGCTTTAGCCAGCTCAGGGATATGGCTCTGGTTTTGCACATGGACACTAGTCAATTGGCAGTGGCTGCTTGACAATGACTCTGGAGTCACTAAGCAGGAAGAGCTCAGGGACTGACCAGTGATGTCTGCTATGGATGAAGGATGGGGAGGTTCAGCACACATGAGCCTACCCTGTTCACTAGCGACAGGCATAAAGAAACATCCTTTATCACCTTTCTTAAGACCAGAGATGTGAACATTTGCCATCACCCCAAAGGCCTAATACTGAAAAATAGATACTAATATGTGCCAGGCTCTAGACTAAGTAGATGAATTTAACTCATGTAATCCTCCAACAATTCCATGAGAGGAAGTCTTGTTAGTATGTCCATTTTACACATAAGGAAACTAAGGCACACTGAGGTTCAGTAACTAGCCTGCCAGGAGCCATGAAGACTGAATGCAGGACCTGAGGGACAGGGCGATCACAGGTACCACCCAGCAGGTACACTTGAAGTGTGGCCACTGCTGGGCAGGCCCATCCACCTGCCTGCACCCTGGACTTGGGTGTGGCAGGTCCCTCTTGGAGATGTAGGGCACCACAAACTAAGATGGAATGAGAAAGAGCACCTGGGAAGGACCCTCTGCCCAAGGCCTGCTCTGGGGCACTATGGGGAAAGCATCTTCTAAGGAAGAAACCTGAGAGCAAAGTCCAGCTCGGGTGTGGGATCCCAGACAACTCATCCAGAGCCTCTGGTGCTTCAGCTACAAAGGGAACATATAGCAAGCGCTTCATATATTAGTGATCTTCTGATCCTGGCATTCAGGATGGACAGATAGCAGCCTTAACACACAGAGGTCACCACCACCCAGTGGCCAGAGCCTCCTCAACTCCTTACAACACAGGCATAAAGAGGGCGGACTGACAAGGTGCCCCAGATTCTCAGCTTGGGAGGCAAGTACTTTTGTTTGATGGTTGTCTGAAGGAGACTGACATGGCTAAATTAGTCATGCCGCTAATTTACCTCCAGGGGTTTACTTAGCACATCAGAAATATCTTTTCTCTTAATATAAAGAAAAAGACAGTGAAATGTACTTGGGCAGCAAGGGCTGAGGCTCGAGTCACAGTTCTGCCACGCACTGCTGTGTGTCCTTGGGTAAGCCCCTTCCCCTCTCTGGGCTCAGTCTCCTTCTCCGTAAAATGCAGAGATAAGAATGCTAACTATGTCCCTGTCCTGTTTACTTCCTGGCACTTGCCAGAGGCCTGATGTGTTGAGGTTTTCCAAATCAAGTAAAACTCTGGACTCTGTGTTCAGAGGAAGACTTGATACAATGGGGCCAGGGAAGAAATTAAGCACCATCTTCTCTGGGGGAAAAAAAAATATCAAGCTGAATATAAACCTCAGAGCCTTTCTTAAGCTTCAGGCAGCTGGAGATAAGACAAGAAGCTCAGCTAATTAAAAAATGGAGCTAATTCCATTCATTAGGTTCATTTTAAAGGCTTATCTGTGTGGTCATGGGAGCACTAAGTCTGGGCATTTGAAGCTATTTCCAGGGAAAGATTGAGAAAGCCTGCAAATAAGTTCCTGAGGAACACTATTCATCATGCCAGGATTACACACTTCGCCTGGGGCAACCATGTCCATACTCACAGCTGAAACGTGTACAGTTTCTCTCCGCATGCTTGGCTCAGGCTGAGCCCACACCAGCGCATGCCTTCTGAGCACACAGCCCAGATGGGGATGGAGAGGCAGGGGGAGGGTGGGGAGAGGACTGGGCGGGGACGGGGGCTGGTGAGAAGGAAGCTAGGGAAGGGTCACAGAGCCCTACCTACAGAGGTGTTCCACAGAGGGGAAGTCATGCAGCCCCGCCCAGCAGACCAGCCTGGGGTTGGTAACAATGGCTAAAGCTTTACACTGGCCAGACCAGTGGGAGCTGGGAGCCTTCTGTCTCAGGGAGAGCCTCTGTTTGAGTGGGGTCCATCACGTACTTTCTGAGCGTGGACTCCAGCCATTCCAAGCCGGCCCAGAGACCCTGGTCACACTGGCCCCACCCAGCCCCTCATCCACCCCAGCAAAAGCCCTGGTGCCCCGGGAACCAGGCCAGGCCTGGGAGAGAAATGCATCGTCCAGGCAGAGGGGGAGGGCAAGGCGGCCGACGGGACTGGCCCAACCTACCCAGGCCTGTCACCTTCCGCAGGCAGGTGAGGGCGTACTGCAGGCGGCCACACTCCTCGGCGCTGGCCCCGCAGCGCCGGAGCGTCTCCTTCACCTTGGCCTCGTTCATGTCCAGCAGGGCATCTAGCGTGAGCTCGCGGAGGATCTCCTAGAGAGGCACAAGACAGGCAGAGAACTGGGTGAGCAGTCATCCTCCTCGCAGCCAGGCCCAGCCTCCCGCTGAGTGGCAGGGGCCAGCTGCTGGGGCCGGCCTCCGACCCGCAGCCACCACTTGTCTGAGGACACCAGCAGCCAACTCCGGCCCCCACCTCCAGCATCCCAGAGACAGCAGCTGAAGCCGAGACGCCAGAACTTGGGGATGGGGGCTGGGGAGAAGAGAAGGAAAAAACCAGAAACGTTCTGATGAGAGCATGTTGCCCCTCTGGTCTCTTTATTTATTCCTCTGGACAGGAAAATGATGAATCATGACAACTTTGGAGAATGACAAGTACTTCAGATAAACACGGTTCTTTATAATTTTGCTATATCTGAATCAGACCAGATAGGATTCAAAAAAAATTAGCTTCCAAGAAAAGGATTACAAAGAATTAACCCTCACCAGGATCTGTGTTTGGAGAAGGAAATGCAACCCACTCCTGTATTCTTGCCTGGGAAATTCCATGGACCAAAGAGCCTGGTGGGCTACCGTCCATAGGGTCGCGAAGAGTCAGGCAGGACTGAGTGACCGAACAACATCAGCAACAAAGATCTGTGTAGGTCTTTACTACCGGGCCTTATCTGATTCTCAGTTGGACTCTTCCAAGGTTTCAAGGTAGTGAAGAGAAGCGAGATGCTTGAAGCATATAAAAGACTCATTCAAACTCTGAAGATCGAGGGGGCCACATAGAGGGAACAAGATGGCCTCGGGGGACAGAGTGGCCCCCCGCTGTCCAGCAAGAAGGGAACCTCAGGTGTGAGGCTACAAAGAAGTGGATTCTGCCAACGAATGACCTAAAAATACTTGGATGTGATTTCTTCCCAAAGCTTCCGGGTAAGAGGCCCACCTGGATGACACCCTGACTTCACCCGGGCAAGATGCTAAGCAGGGAAGCTGGCTGAGTCCTCGGGGACTCTTCCATAAAGTCTTCCTTCTGCAGGACTGTGAGCTAACACATGCGGGATGGTGTAAGCAGCTAAGTTCGTGGTAATTTATTACACAGCAAAGAAAACGAACACAGGGACTTCCCTGGTGTTCCAGCAGTTAAGAATCCTCCTTGCAATGCAGGGGGGCGTGGGTTCGATCCCTGGCTGGGGAACTAAGATCCCACATGCCCCAACGAAGCCTGCATGCCACAACTAGAGAGTCCACACACCACAAGGAAAGACCCCAGGTGCCACACTGAGATGCGGAGCAGCCAAACAAACAAACAAATAATA
The DNA here is from genome assembly GCF_027580195.1 of Bos mutus. Taxonomy (NCBI): domain Eukaryota; kingdom Metazoa; phylum Chordata; class Mammalia; order Artiodactyla; family Bovidae; genus Bos; species Bos mutus. Next base: position 42,925,661 of record NC_091635.1, read on the forward strand.
AAACCATTATAGACAGCAAATGTTTGAATCAAGGCCTAACTGACTCCAAAATTTGTGCTCTTTCCTCTCATCAAGGAGAGGGGAAACCCATCCAGCTCTGAGTACTCTGAGCCACATGTCATACACAGCCTGAAGCAGACACATAAAACAATGGCACATATCCCTGGCCTCAAGTGGCTTGTGGAGTGACTGACATGAAAATAAGTTATTACTGGGAATTGCCTGGAAGTCCAGTGGTTAGGACTCTGCTTACACTGCTGAGCCCGGAGTTTGATCTTTGGTTGGAAAACTAAGACCCCACAAGCCACGAAGAGTGGCCAAAAAAAAAAAAGACGAAAAGAAGTTATTGCAGTGCAATACGATATGGACCAGCATAGAGATAGCTCAAAGAGTTATGGGACCAGTGGAGAGATGGGGCGGGGGAGCAGAGGGGGGAGAAGTTGTTTCCGGATTTTCTATAACAGGGAAAGCCAGACAACCCACATCAAATGATTCATATAAACTTGCAGCTCTTGAGAATCTAAGTTGATTTTCACTGATTTTTATTAGCAAACTGTGTCTAATTTAACACGAGCAATGTTGCGGTCAGTCAATCCATGGTGCTATAAATCTTAGACTCAAGTGTCAAAACAAAACCTGATGAAGATACAACTATGAGTCATTAGGGCAATGGTCTGGGGACTCTGTGATGCCTGGGGGCTGGGGCCACATCTGAAGCCCGGCATGTGGCCTCTGGTATCTGGCCTTGTCCCCTCTCCCCATCTTTGGTCTCGTGTGAATATTCTTCCATCTCCAGGGTTGTGGAAAAGAAATCTCATGGCTCTTTAGAATGACTCCAAAAATTAGAAATAAACAGATACCCCCAGAGCACCAAGAAGCTCATCAGTGGTTTGGACAAACCCTTGGTGGTGAGAAATCCTTCCAGATGATAAAATGAGAACGTCACAGGAAACCCTTGGTAAGAACAACACAGAGAGCAGGATGCTTAGATAATGGTCCCTGGGCAGAAGCTTTTATTCAATCCATGTGTCTCCTTCTTCAACAATGCCCTTCATCAAAATGCAGTTTTGACATCTTTGCCCCTCATTCCACTGAGAGAAGCCATTTGGCAATGGCTTCATTGGCTTCAAAAGCCATTTGGCATCAGGGAAGACCAAAAGCAAGTGGACGTTGCCCTTCACAACACAGCCCTCCCCCTCTCCCTGGGGTGGCCTCTGTTCTCACCCACACGTGTGCGTTTTCCCAAGGCTGTGATGACTCAGCAGTTCTCTCGAAAGTAGAGATTCCAGTATCTGCTTGATTTGGGGGTGGAGGTGGTATTGATGACGACAAAGACAAGCCTAGGAACCCGATCCCCAATCTGACTACAATGCAAAGGCGGATTTTTTTTTTTCTTTTATATACGTTTCCTCCCCACCCACTTTAAGTTTCAGTTTCTCCAGCATAAGAACTACATTTATTATTACAAACTATTTGCTAGCGCTTTACAAGATGTCCAGGGCTTTGTGTACTGACTCCACTCAAAACAATTCAGCAAGGAGATGCCGCTAAGCCTGTTTTATTGAGGCTCAGTGACCTCACGCTATGCAGCTTAATAAACGGCAGGCGCCACAACCCAAACCCAGGTGTGTCGAGTCCCAGAGCACCTTCAGTTATCCCTCACTGTCACTCATGAACTTGGGCAAAGCAGTTACCCAGGGGAAAATGATTTTTTTTTTTCAAAGTAAATTAAAGGAACTAATTTCTACCTGCTTTCTGAAAAAAACAAAACAAAACAAAAACCTGTATTGTAAATGGAAGTCCTTTGTCATTGGCAAGTGAAGGAACCCCCTAAATAAGAGAAATAATAGGTTCAAATTCATGGTCTTTAAAAAAAAAAAAAAAAGAATGAAAAGAAAAAGCTTTCCTTTATAGCTTTGAATGAGCTAGAAGGGTTGTCTCCATCTCCTGAGGCTGCAGGGATCAGTTCATCCCACGGGAATAAGGGAACAGGGTCTGCTTTCCCTTCCCCCTGTGCGCTCTCTTCATGCTCCAGTTCAAACCAGGGGCTGGCTAGACAAATTGAGGAGGGGTAGGGTACGGAACCCTTTCCTGGGATAGAAAAGCCAACCCAGGGTCCCGCTTGTACAGGAGCTGCCCAGTATCTCCCAGGACAAGCATCACTTTCTGGGGAGTGAGCTATGTATGTCTTCAGTGAAATGGGAGTGCTCAGCACACCAGCATCGCTAGGATTTCTGACTGTTTCTTCTGCTTTCTAATCCCTCCTCCCTGCAAAGTTGGATCATTGAAGTGGGGAGAGGGAACCACCCTGTTCTGCCTAAAAGCTGCAGTCAGTGACACTATCCACCAGTTAGCAGGTTATCTGGTAGAGTTAGGGTCTCAAACACACAAGCCTCAGGATGAGGTTTCAGAAAAAAAAAATGAGGTATGTGAGCATGTTGCCCCTTGATCTATCTTTTGATGGAGATAAAAGTACTAGAAGGGGCTTTCCAGGTGGTGCTAGGGGTAAAGAACCTGGCTGCCAATGCAGGAGACACAAAAGACATGGGTTTGAACCCTGGGTCAGGAAGATTCCCTGGAGCAGGGCATGGCAGTACATACAATACATGGCAATACACTCCAGTATTCTTGTCTGGAGAACCCCATGGACAGAAGAGCCTGGCTACATTCCATGAGGTCACACAGAGTCAGACATGACTGAAGCAACTTAGCACGCACGCAGAAGTACTAGAAACGCTTCTCTTGCCTCTTTACTAGACAAGAATCTCAAGGACAATGCTTATCAGAAACCCACTCTCGCCCTCTCTGTGTCAGGGGGTGAGGAGAGGCTATGAGAGGGGCTCCATATCATCTTATAAAGAAATCAGAATTTTTATTTTAAAACAGCTGATTTTTATATGGTGGCAACTCATGCAAATCTGTGCAGACCAATCACATCAGAGCCCCCAGATGACAGCACAGAAAGCCCAGCAGCAAGGGGCTTGGGCAACACATCAGCGGGTAGCCAGGCCTTCTCAGCCAGGTGCTGCCATGGCTCTGGGACCCCACCATGAAAGCCAAGTGGGCCCTGGCCTTCCAACTCCTATGAGTTTATTCAGAAAGTAATATTAGTCACTTAGTTGTGTCTCTGTGACTCCACAGACTGCAGTCCATCAGGCTTTTCTGTCCGTGGGATTCTCCAGGCAAGGATACTGGAGTGGGCTGCCATCCCCTTCTCCAGGGGACCTTCCCGATCCAGGGATCGAGCCTCGGTCTCCTACGTTGCAGGCAAATTCTTTACTATCTGAGCCACCAGGAACCCAAAGTTAATCCAATTGAGAAGGGACAGTCCATGAGGGAAGTGCGCTGGAACCAGGCGAGCCAGGATACAAAAAAATGCTTCCCCTGGCCTCTGCTGCGCCTCTGGCCAGTCAGGCTGGGCTAGTGGCTGTGCCGGCCCCGGGAGGGGCTCTGACGTCTCCTCCCATCAAGACTCAGGCAATGCCCCCACCAGCAAGCCTCACAGGTGGATGTGATCCTCCTACTCAGACACAAGCACAGCCAAGTCTGGGTTAGGAGGCTATTTCAGACCAGGGTAATTCATGTATAGTTGTCCGGCGTAATCTCTAAACCGAAAGCGAATTAGGGAATGAGTGTTACCACCTGCTGAAGGTGAACTCACGGGCTCACTGACAACCCAGCAGGCGAAGCCGCCCGGAAATGCTCTCAGGTCTGAGAGGCCCTGAGACTGTGGGAGGGTCTCTCACCCGCCTGGAGGCACGTGAAGATGCCAAGTTGTCTCAAGCCAGGCGTCCAGGCCCTGGAGTTCTGGAGATGACAGGCTGAGGATCCACACTGCTTCAGGAATTAATGTCCATCCCACCCCAGCTTCCGTGTAAAGAAGAAAATATGGGAGGGACTTCCTGGTGGTCCAGTGGCTAAGACTCTGTGCTCCTAATGCAGAGGGCCCAGGTTTGATCCCTGGTCAGGGAACTAGATCCCACGTGCTGCAACTAAGGCCCGGAGCAGCCAAATAAATAAATAAACACTTCAAGAGAAGAAAAAAATATGAACTAGAAACCAGGAAGGGAAGACATGTTGTCTGACCCATTGTTGGAGATGCCCCGGTTCCACCCAGCCCCGGGTCAGCACGTGAGCGTGGAGGCGGGCAGCGGGGCTGTGGGACAGGGCACACTGGCTCCCTGCCTCTCTGCCTGTCCCCTCGAGCCACAACTTACTTCTCCCGTAGGTGACATTAAGTTATGCTTTCTGATAATAATTAGAGGGCAGGGCCAGTGGAGCAGGGAGGTGACTCCCAGTCTGTGATCGTGAAACTGCTGGCTGTGTTCTCAGCAGCAGAAGGCGGGGTCGGGCTCGCCCAAGCACGCTGCCCCTCCCCTCCGCAGCTGGCAGCGACTGGTGTCACAGGCCCAGCTGGGTATCAAATGGTGTCCCAGGACTTACCAGCAGCCACGGGGCTGCCTGGGGTCTATACTTAGCAAACGGTGCCGGCTGACATGGAGAGCTGTCCCCCTGGCCATGGCCAGTCAGGCGGGCTGTGGAAACGCCAGGGACTTCACAGACTCCGTGTGGACCACGTGCCACAAGAATCCATGCAGCTCAGGACGTAACTGGGATGAAGATCTAGCCTGAGGGAAGGCCGAGAGGCAAGCCCACACTTGGGGTCTCCTTCTGGCATTGAGTCTAGTCCTGGAGCATAGCACGGACTGGTCACAGTGGTAACTGCCTCAACCAGCACATCCAGCATGCGTGGTCCATCGACCAAACCTGGATTTCTGGTGGGTGGGCAGACATGTCCCCAACTGGCCTGGCTGGGGCTTAATTCAAGAGCCGGGATCCTTCACCTCAGATGCTTTCCCAGGAGCTGGTCACAGCAGAGAGGCCAGAGGTGGACTCCCAGAGCCCTGTACACCCCTCTGTGGCCGGCGCAGCAGAGACAGAGGAGCAGGGGGTTCTCTAGCAGCCCAAGCGGGGAGCCCACATCTCTCCAGTTGGCAAGGGGGCACCTGACAGATGTTCCTTCCTGCCTTCTCACCACCACTGGTGCCGAGGGAGAAGAAGGGGTGAGACTTGGATAATAATAGCTGGATATTCTAGGAAGCACAGGAGGGGCTGAGGCAGTGAGGGGCCTGGGTCAGGCAGCCTCCTGGGGTTTCCATGGAGATCAGCAAATAGCTTAGGGATACTGGCTTTGTCTCTGAACCATGTTTGGACCTAGTCACTATCCCAGTTCTGGGAAATGAGAAAAAGCCCCTCCTGGGAAAAGTCACCCTGATAGAGAGGGCTTCTCTCCATCACTTCCCAGTGAAAGAGGGGTCAGATTTGGTCGGAACTCTACCAACCTTGGGCCAGTCCCTGCCCCTCTCTGGGCTTTGGTTTCATCATTTATAAAGTGAGTAGGTCCAGTACTCTTGCCTGGAAAATCCCATGGACGGAGGAGCCTGGTAAGCTGCAGTCCATGGGGTCGCTAAGAGTCGGACATGACTGAACGACTTCACTTTGACTTTTCACTTTCATGCATTGGAGGAGGAAATGGCAACCCACTCCAGTGTTCTTGCCTAGAGAATCCCATGGACAGAGGAGCCTGGTGGGCTGCCGTCTATGGGGTCGCACAGAGTCGGACACAACTGAAGCGACTTAATAGCAGCAGCAGCAGGTTTGGCTAGATCAGGTCACTGTCTCTCAACCCTGTCAGCAACCTGGAATCGCCTGGGAGGCTTTAAAAAAGGATCCTGGGACTTCCTTGGCAGTGCAGTGGTTAAAACACCTCATTTCCACTATGGGGGAGTCGGGGTGGGGGCTGGGCATGAGTTCAATTCCTGGTTAGGGAACTAAGATCCCACATGCCAAGCAGCAAAGCAAAAAAAAAAAAAAGGATCCTGATAACTGGGCCCCACCTTACATCAATTGAATCGGAACTTCTCGGGGGTGAGAACCATGAGGGCAGACAAGCTGTGGGGCCTTAAGTCTGGCCAAAGTAGTCCAAGGCAGAAAGGTCTAAGAAAGTGGGGCTGGCCAGGGCAGGGCAGCACCCTGGGGGCTTGATCTCCCACCTGTCCCTTCACGAGGCCTCTGATCCTTCAACTCAACCACAGCCCAACCCAAGCTCACAAACATCCCAGGAGATGCACTCTCCTGTACTCTGGTGCCTCCCTCCCTCCCACAAGGCGGGGTGGACGTTTGCAGAGCAGGGAACCTGGCGGACTCTTCAGGGAGTCTGGCCTACACATCAGAACATCTGGGATTGAAAGAGGGCGCAGTAGTGGGATAGGGTGTGGAGGTGGAGGGGTGCAGGTCAAAGAGGAGGAGGTGAGAAGGGGGCCAAAACAGGGTGAGCAACGAGCAGTTACTACTCAGCTCTTGGGTGCCAGGCACTCTGTTAAATCAACTATAGAGGCCAGGACAGGTGATCCTCATAAAAGCCTGAGATGGGTGACAAGGCTCAGAGAGGCTAGGCAGCTGGCTCAAGGTCACACAGCCTGTTTGGTGAGGCTGAGACATGGCCATCTCCACCTCTTCACAGTCAGTTGGCTCTGCCTGCACTGGTGCCCACTTCTCTGCTCTATAATGTGGGATCCTTTTCCCAGGGTAGGGTCTTCTTGGCATCACAGGTCCCATCTGGTTTCCAGGCTCCACACTGTGCCCTCCTTCCATGCCAGCTGGGGTGCACTCTGGCTGTGGGGTTAAAAGCAGCTGCAGGAGGCCTCCGGCGGTGGCGGGGGGGGAGGGCGGTTCTCTCTACAGGACTTCTGAACCCCCTTAGCAGTCCTGCCAGGCCCCTCAGTCCCCCTCCTGCCCTCTGGAGGAGGCGGGTGCTCTCCGAGTCTGCCTGAGACCAAATCTCTAGCTTCCGACAGCATCTGCTCTCACCACGGCCACCACCATCACCCCAGGGGGCTGGCCTCACCCTCTTGGTAGGCCTGTCTTGGGGCTGCCTCCCAGGTCCCATTCTTCCTCCCATAAACCCTAGGCATCTTGCAGGAATTGGCACACTTTTTCTGAACAGGCCATAGAGTATCTTCATCTTTACAGGCCATATGACCTCTGTCACAACTGGTCAACTCTGCTATCAGAGCTCCCAAGCAGCCGCAGACAATATGGAAACACATGGGTGTGGCTGGTGCCAGTAACACCTTAACTATGCACACGGAAACATGAATTTCATTTAATTTTCACACGTCACAAAATTTTTTTTGTTTTCCTTTTCCTACCAGTTACAAACATGAAAACCATTCATAGCTCCACAGGCTGTAGAGAAACCAGTAGCGGGCTGGACTGGGTCCACAGGCTGAAGTGGGTCATTCAGCCACTCAACAAACACACACCAGCTATGCTGGGCCCAGAGGAGAGAAAGGCAGGCCCACATTTCTGTCACCTTTCTCTGTATCTTCAACACACGTTTCCAAAACCAATTCTCCTGCACGCTGTTTGAAAACCGCCGGATACTTCCAGCATTAGAGAAACACACACACACACACCCCGTAGGTCTGGGGCTGTGTGCTTTCCCCCATACATACTACTCCCAAGATGGAGAGAGATGGGTGGGCTTCTATAGCAGGGGGTTCTCTTCCCCCAGGATGCTCCCTGACTGTCGGAAAGAACACAATATTGTCCACTAGACTCCACAGTAAAACCAAGTCAAAAATGGAATACTCTAAAAGGGGCTCACTGGCTACAAGAAAAAGAACATTCCAAAGTAAGACTGGGGTCAGGGTAGGACAGGGGGTGGGTGTAACACCAGTCAAAAGAATACACGAGCCCCCTTGGGTAGGGCTTCCCCAGTGGCTCAGTGGGAAAGAATCTGCCTGCAATGCTGGAGCCGCAGGGAGATGCAGGTTCAATCCCTGGGTCAGGAAGATCCCCTGGAGAGGGGCAAGGGCATGGCAACCCACTGCAGGATTCTTGCCTGGAAAATCCCATGGACAGAGGAGCCTGGAGGGCTTCAGTCCATGGGGTCGAAAAGTGTCGGACACCTGAGTGATTAACACTTCCTTAACTCTTGGGTGATGTTTAGGGAACTGGCAGATGGGGTGGGGAGGTCCCTTCTGGCACAAGCAGGGCAGTGTGGAGGGGCCACAGCTGGGGCAGCTGGGGGTCAGTGGTCTGTCGCCATGAGCACCACTCGAGGGCAGCAGCTTCCCCAAGCCTGTAGGCCCTCATGGCATCCCTTGTTGACACAGCAGATGGACGAGCAGGGTGGCAGTGTCCACTGGCCAAGCCAGCAGCCGGGTGAAGAGGAGGGCTTCCAGGGAGAGGGTGAGCATGGGACGGACCATCTCAACAGGGACACTTCTGAGATGGGAAGGGGCAGATGTGAGAGGCTGCCCAGGATGACAGCTCTGGCAAAGTGGGATGCTCAGCGATCCTCAGTAGAGAGTACAGGGAGCAGGGTCTGCTTAGAAATGCACCTCCCCGTGGGGAGCCCCAGCTCTCCAGGGCGTAAAGGCACCGACAGAAACACAGAGGGGTCAGGCATGGCCATTGTCTGTAGCCGGCTGGTCCCCAACATCTCCCCTTCCAGTTCTCCCCTGTGCAAACATACCAGTCAAGACAGGGTTCCCAGACAAGTCTACTCCCTCTCCTCCACACCCGCAGTGTGAGAACTCTGAGTGCAGCCAGTGAGCCCCTTACCCAGCCCCATGCCAGACTGGCTAGCCGGCAAACTCAGGGCCCAGTGATTTCGCTCAGGGCCCTGGCACATGCCCGGCCCCAGCCGTGGAGTCTGACCCTCCTGTGAGGCCAGGAGACAAATCTCAGATCCCTCCCTCCACCAGAGGGGCACATCCCAGTGTTCAGTGCAAAGTCTGTCCTTTGGGGCCATGGGTCAAGGGCTGGGGTGGGGTGGTGGGAGGGATCGGGGATAAGCCGCACTGCAGGAAGTGAGCGCAGAGCTGGAGACCTGAGAGGCAGGCTGCTCCACTCACGACAGAGGCCCATTGTTTCCGAGCTGCCCCATGAGGTCCAAGCAGGAGACTGAGATCTCTTGGGAGACCCTGGAAGGAGGCAGCCCCCTCTCTGTAGTTTTCCAGAAACTCTGTAAACAGCTCCTGGCCCATGGCAGTCACAGAGGACTCAAGCCAAGGAGACCATCGCCAGAGCCATCAGGGGCTGAGGGCAAGAAGGGGCCAATGCGTATTCATGAGGCTGGGAAGACAGGAGAGAAAGTCTTCCTCCGCCAAGATCAAAGGCAGAGGACACTTGAGGGTGTGCTAAGTCACTTCAGTCTGACTGTTCAGTGTCTGACTCTTTGCGGCGCTACGGGCTGTGTAGCCCTCGGGGCTCCTCTGTCCATGGGATTCACCAGGCAAGAATACTGGTGTGAGCTGCCAATGCCCTCCTCCAGGGGAATCTTCCGGACCCAGGGATCAAACTCGTGTCCCTTTTGTCTTCTGCATCGGCAGGTGGGTTCTTTACCACTAGTGCTACCCAGGAACCCCTCAAAGGACCCTTAGAGACATTCTAGTCCAATACTCATTTTACAGAGGAGGAAATAGAGGCCCAGAGAGGGGAGGGGACCTATCTGGGTCACCCAGAACAATAGGATCAAGGCGTTGCCAGTGACTAACACCAGGATTTATCAACCCCTGGTGGGCATTCCTTACCCAGATATAAAGCTTTCATTCCTGCCAACTTTTCTGAGCTGCTCTAAGAAGGTGAGCCAAGAGGAAGACTTCCCTGAGGTCTGCCCTGAGAATCTTTTCCAAAGGTGCTGACCTAAGGGACACCACGCTATGTGCTCAGCTCATGTGTCCAAAGCCCCATGGAATCGGAAGCAGAGGGGTTCTTGGCTAATGGCCTCACCCTGGCAAGTCCCTAAAGTCTTGGTGGCTGAGAAGATGGCGGATGGGCAGAAATCCCTGCTCTTGCTCATCCCGACCCATGCCCACTTTAGTGACACACATTTTTCTTCTTTTTGTAAAGAAGAAGCAAACCCTACATCACCAGCTACAGCCAAACACCCAGGTTCTGAGCTGAGCTCTAAGACCCACCCAGGGCTGTGGCACGTTGATTCTCACCCAGCTTCTTGACCTGCCTCTTTTCACAACCAATCCAATCATCAAATAACAACTCCTTGTACTACAGCCACTCGTGCAGTGGCTTGGGCACGACTGCTTCGTTGTGAAGGAAAGTGGAGTTCAGAGAGATTAGGTTACTCACCTAGGACACAGCAAGTGAGCAACGGAGCCTGGGTTAGACCCTGGTTCGTGTACCTCCAAATCTAGCACACACAGTCTCTACACAGCTGGGCCTCCTCTTATCAGGTTGACCAGAAGCGCTGAGGCAGGGCTGGGCCTGCCCATACAACTCCAGTTTCCTAAGCTCCCAGAGGAAGAAGCTGGCTCAAAACAAGTGTGTGCCCTGTTCAAACCAAAAACACAAATGGGCCCCAAACCATTCACCAGGAGAATGGGGAAAAACCTATTTCAGTCAGTGCCCGATGGGTCCCCACCAGCCACTTCACGGCAAAAAAGAAAGCAAATGAAATCCTATGAAATGGAATGCACATTCTACCCTGATATGCTCATTCTTCCTGAAGTGTTCTATAAGACGGCAAACTGAGGACCCGGAGCCCAGCCAAACACACCCCCTTCCAGGCTCTCATGGAAAGGCCACTTGATCCCAGACCCCAGTGCCTACCTCGCAACCCTTCGGCCGGGGCTGGTCCAGGCTCCGTGCCTCGCGCAGCACCACGGGAGGTGGGGTCCCTGAGCCCCGCGTAGCCTTGGCCGGCACCCAGCTCCACAGGCAATGCATGACGAGGGGCCTGAGCCCAGGGTCCCCGGCAGCCCTGGCCCCTGGTGTGGTGTCCCAGGGAAGGACAAGGTAGGGAGAAGAGTTTCTGTTTTCATGACTGTAGTGAACAGTCACTGCAGCCAAAAATAGTCTGTGCCCGGGCGCTGGGGAGTCAGCACATAGCTCCCGGAGCAGGTGCTGGGTGTAAGACACGCAGGTTCCAGCCGGCCTTGCTGCAGGGGGCCGGGTGTCAGGCAGGGGGCCAGGCACCCAGGGTACCTAGGATACAGGCGGCAGACAGAGAGGTGCTCCCTGCCTCCCAGCCCTCCTCCAAAGATTCCGACTTGAGTCAACAAGGAGCATGATCATCCCCCCTCTTCCAATGAATCATCTGGGGAAGCCCCACCCCTGCGTGAACTCCAACTGCTCCCACTGCCTCTGCGGTTCTCACAGATCTGGGGCTGGGTGGTTTAGACACCCGTGGGAAGAGCTATCAGCTATCAAAACTCAGAACCGTATGCCAAAAAGGATGCACTTGACTATGCGTAGATGGGGGGGCGGGGGAAGGTCTAAAGTTATATGGCTGGCTAACAGTGGCTGGTGGGGTTGTGGGGAGACTTTTTTTTTTCTTTTTTTGAGCTTCTCTGTATCTTCAAATTTTCTTACAATAAACATGGGTCATTAGATTTAGAAAATGTTACTTTTAAAATGAAATTTTTAAAAAGAAAAAATGTTCAGGATCACAGAGGGAATATACAACATGGGCCCATCCATGAGAATATAAAGTGTGTGTTTTGTATGTCTGTGTGTGTGTTGTGACCTTGGCTTTGGAGCCAGACTTCCCGGGTATGAATCCTGGCTCCTCCACTTACCATCTAAATGACCTGGGATAAGTGATGCTGTCAGTTTCTCTATCTCTAGCCTATGGAAGTGTCAGTCGCTCAGTTCTGTCCAACTCTTTGTGACCCTATGCACTGTAGCCCACCAGGCTCCTCTGTCCATGGGATTTCCCAGCCACGAATACTGGAATGGGTTGCCATTCCCTTCTCCAGGAGATCGAACCTGGGTCTCCTGCACTGCAGGCAGATTCTTTACCATCTGAGCCACTAGGGAAGCCTATCTCTATCTTATTTTGGAGATACAAGCATTGCCTCTTACTACAGACTAAACATGTGTTCTCCCCAAAATTCATATGTGGAAACTTAATCCCAATGTGATGGTGTTAGTAGGGTCTTTGGGACGTCATTAGTGTAGAGCCCTCAGTTTGGGATTAGTGCCCTTATAAAAAACACTAGAGAGCTGCCTGGTCCCTCGCATCATGTGAAGACACAGCAGAAAATGGTCATCCATGAACCAGGAAGTGGATCCTCACCAGACACAGTGTCTACTGGCACCTTGACCTTAAGACTTCCTGGTCACCAGAATGGTGAGAAATAAATTTCTGTTGTTTATAAGCTGCCAAGCCCACTCTATGTTATTTTTGTTACAGCAGCTGGAATGGAATATAAGACATCTCCCCAGAAGCTTACTGCGAAGACTGAGAGAGACTCTCCACGTAAAGCTCACAGCTCAGTGCCAGGCACATTGGCAACACTTGCAAAACAATCATAGTATAAATTCTCAAATGGATGACATTTAAAAAGAAGAAAAAGAAAAGAAAGATCAACCAACAAAGAATGCCAGCTGAAGGAAAGGTACCAAAATGTTTCCAGAATTTCCTCTTGGTTGTAAGATTATGATGTAAACCATCAATAAACAGTAGTATTGTTTTCTTTAATTTCTATACTTTTCATACTTTGAAAAGGGATATTTGTGTAAATTATTGGCTATTAAGAAAAAACAAAAAACACCCTGAAAAGCCAAGAAGCAATCATTACCTCTGTGTAGGGTTACAGAGGACCTATTTTCTTTGCTTTTGTATACTTTCTAAAATAAATATTTTTTATTTTCACAGTGAAGAAAATGAGGTGTTATTAAAAGCAAAACCTGGGACTTCCCTGGTGACGGAGCAACTAAGCATGCGTGCCCCAACTACTGAAGCCCGCGTGCTGGAGCCTGTACTCCACAAGAGAGGCCACTGCAATGAGAAGCCCTCACAGCCCAGTGAGGAGCGGCCCCCACGCACCGCAACTAGAGGAAGCCCAACAAAGGGATGAAGACCAGCGCAGCCAAAAATAAATATTAATTAAAAAAAAAACTGAGGAATAGGCTCACCTATTACATCCTAGATATAAGATCTCTGAGGACTCCCTGCCAGAGTCTAGGCCTTCGATGACACATCTCTGAGCCTGAGGCCCTTCACCTCCTATACTAACAAAGGAGTTCTACTCACTGTTGGGAAAAGCAGGCACAGTGGCACCCAGAGATCCCCCCAGGGGAAAGCCAGGTGAGCCAGCCCCATGGAGAGCCCCTGGTGAGGGTGAGGGTGGGGAGCTGCAGTAGCAACAGTTGGGAGTGAGTGTGTGCTTGTGCATGCTTCTTCTGTCAGCAGGGTGGTCTTTCCTCCAAGACACATTTCCCAAGTGCAGGTGGCATTGATCCTTCAGGCTCACCATCTTTCTGCCAAAGGGCTGAACCAATGACCTAATTTTGGCCAATGGGAGTTCTCTGTCTTATTAGCTCTGTGATTGGTTCTGATGTGAGCACATGACTAAAGCCAAGCCAATCAGAGCCTTCCCTGGGATTTTTTACCCACAGTTCTAGGGTAAGAAGCTCTTAGTAGCCAATACTGCTACTCTACTGAAAAAAAGTGAGGCTTAGCTCCTGGTGCCCTTCAAGCCTGCCACGTGGAGTGGGCCTGTCTGAGAAGTGTGCTCTAAAGGCATCATCTGAGCTTCTGCATCCAGACTTCCCTGGACTTTTATTACCTAGGCTGATAAAAGACTATTTTCTTCAAGCCAGCTTGTATCGGAACTTGCTACAGAAAAGTTTTAACTAGTTGTAGGAGAACATAATAGCTTTTACTTAGTAAGGGCTTACTATGTGCCCTGGTACCATGTCATTCTCCACCTATTTATCCATCCATCCATCCACCCATAATCAATAGACAGCTACTGAACAGCCAGGGTGGGCCAGGCACCTTACTCAGCACAGAGGATACAGCAGCGAACAAAATATATAGTCTCTTTCCTTTGGGAGCTTATATTCTATCAAGAGACAATAAAAAAACATATTCAAAAATAACTAAAATACGTAATCGAGATTCGTGAATAAGTGCTAAAAGGAAATAGCATACTGAGACAAAGTGGTGGCTATGGGGGCGGGGGGCGGGGTGTGCATCTAATTTTAGATGGGATAGCTTCTCTGAAGAGCTGACTTCTAAGCTCCCATCAGAGGATGAGAAGGTGCTAGCCATGACAGTATAGAAATTTCCAGACAGAGGAAACAGAATACACAGAGGCCCCGGGCTATGACAGGAAATAACCTGACCTGTCCTAACATGAGGGGACGAGTGAGAAGGGGCAGCAGGAGACACAGAAGGAGGCAGACGCGAATACTCCAGAGCCTTGAAGGCCATGGTGAGGGCTTTGGATTGGATGCTGAGTGCAACAAGATACCAGTGAAGCACCCTACTCAGAAAAGTGAGGGGGTTGTGCTGGGGCTTTAAGAAGAATCACGTAGGAATTCCCTGGTGGTCCAGTGGTGAAGAATCTGCCTTTCAATGCAGAGGACACAGGTTTGATCCCTGGTTGGGGAACTAAGATCCCATATGCCACAGGGAAACTAAGCCCTCAAGTTGCAACACAACTCGAGATGGTGAGCCCATGCACCCCAACTAGAAAGAAGCCTGAGCACCGCAGTGAAGAGCCTGCATGTTGCAGAGCCAACACAGCCAAACAATAAATAAAGAAATATTTTAAAAAGAAGACAAAGGTCCGTATAGTCAAAGCTATGGTTTTTCCAGTAGTCATGTATGGATATGAGAGTTGGATCATAAAGAAGGCTGAGCATCAAAGAAGTGATGCTTTCAAATTTGTGGTCCTGGAGAAGACTCTTGAGAGTCCCTTAGACAGCAAAGAGATCAAACCAGTCAATCCTAAACAAAATCAACCCTGAATATTTATGGGAAGGACTGATGCTAAAGCTGAAGCTCTAATACTTTGGCCACCTGATGCAAAGAGTCGACTCACTGAAAAAAGACCTTGATGCTGGGAAAGATTGAAGGCAAAAGTAGAAGGGGGTGAGATGGTTAAATAGCATCACCGACTCAATGGACATGAATTTGAGCAAACTCCGGGAGACAGTGAAGGAAAGGGAGGCCTGGCATGCTGCAGTCCACAGGGTCACAAAGAATCAGACATGACTTAGTGACTGAACAACAATAAAAAAAAGACGACAAAGAATAAAAATCACTCTTGACTCATGAACAATGAAACGGAGGGAAGGGCAAGACTGATACAAAGAGCAATGTAGGTACTAATGCACAAGTCCATGAAGTAGCAAGGACTAGGGAGGTGGCAGTGGTGAAAAAAGAGACATAGATGGATTGGGGATATATATTTGGAAATAGAGCTAGCGAGATTTGCTAGTCAACTGAATGTCAAGGTGGAGGAAGAAGAAGGAATTAGAAATGACTCCTCAGTTTCTAGTTAGAGCAACCGACAGACTAGTAACAGGCTCAGAAAGGTAAGGGACTTATCCAAGATCACACCATTGGCAAGTGGCAAAGTGAAGCTTATATCTGCCTCCCAGCACCAGGGGCTAGGCTGCCTAATTCCAGGGGTCATGCCCTTAAGCAATCTTGCTTTCTAATTTTGTTGCCTGCTCAAAGGCACAGAGCTGGAAGCAGGAGCCAGTGAAACTTATATGCTGATTTTTTTTAAAAAGGAAGAGCAATGAAAGAAGAGACTTTTTCTTTAAGGTAATTAAAACAGTGTAGTGTTGACACAAGAATTTCCCAATATCTAGCTGGGCAGATCTGTTCTAGAGCAATCTTGCCTTTGAGGCAGTCCCCACAGAAGGCAGGCCTCAGGAGCCAGTGGCCCTGGAGGAAGCGACAGGCACACAGTCTTGCTCAAGTCTGCCTGTTGCCAACGGAAACCAAAGGCAGCTCAGCAACCCCAGGCCTCAGCAGCCCCCAAAGACCTCCCCAGAGACCCCTGCAATTCAACTTTCACTAGCTCAGATCAGAGAGTTCCTGAGACCAAAGAGACCAAAATTTTTGGATAATCTCACTTAGCTGCAGTCATTCATCAAGAACACTTCCTACATGCCAGGAACTGGAGACAGAGCAATGAGCAAGACACCCAGGTCCCGGCCCACGTGGCACTTCCAGTCTCGTCGGGTTTTGCTGGACTTGGTAGCCCAGAAATCTAAAAGATTGAGGAAATGAGCTCACTGTAAAAAATGCTCAACCAGTACAGGCTGAGCAGAGCAGTCATCTCATGATTTTTCAGATACCTAGGAACCAGGTCAGCTCTTCTTTTAAGCTTCACTCAAAGCTTAAAAGAGGGCACTTTGGCTCATGATCAAAAAAATAAATCACTTCATCCATGGAAGAGGGTGATGTCTGCAAGTCTTGTAAGGACAGGAACTCATGAGCAGTGCCTAGATCAGGACCTGACTCACAACAGGAGCTAAGTGCATGTTCACTGGGCGAGCGCATGCGTGGATGAACAGGCGAAACGTGAGCAGGCATCCTCTGCTCTGCATCCTGCCGTGTTTCATCCTTTCCTCCCTGGGGACCCATCACCATGGTTATTTGGAGATGAGTACATCCCACCACCCTGTAAGCCCCTCAGGGCAGACTGTACTTTGTTCATCAAGGAATCCCCTGCAGTAATGAATCTGGGTACCTGGCACAAGGTAAGTGATCATGGGATGTCAAACAGGTGGTTGGAAAGGAGAGAAAGAAGAAGGAGATTGAGGAAAGGAAGAAGGATGGAGGGATGAAAGAAGAGAAAGGAAGAGTGGGGAAGGGGGGAAAGGAAGGCTGGAAAAAAAGAGAAAAGAGACTGAGAGAGAGGAAGAGGGCAGGGGAGCAGGAAGGGGAGTGGAGAGGGAGGAAGACTGGAAGAAAAAAAGATCGATTCAACCAGGCAACTACATACAGTATCCTTACCCCAGGCCAGGCTATTCTGGGTCAGAGGTCAGAGGACAAAATCTGTCAGGGGAAGGAAGCCTGGCTTTGGAGTCACAAGAATGCGAGTTTGAATCCTGACTTGGTTATCTGCCTGCTGTGTGACGCTAACATGTCACTCAGCGTCTCTGAGCCTGTTTGCTCAGCTATAAAGTAGGGATCCTAGTGTTTCCCCCAACCCCCATCCCAGGGATTAAAGAGGATAGTAGCTATAAAGTGCTCCCTTATAGTTTTCCCTCTTCCTTCTATATCTGGCTTTAGGTCTTCTCCTGACTGGTTGGGTGATGCCCACAGGCCAGTCCACTGGCCAGGGCTCCACTTGCCAGCCACACTGAGCTGGTACTGAGATCAGTGCCAGAGATCTCAACTCCTCTGTATGGAGGCAGCCCTGGGCCCGTAGGACTGACAGCCGGCCCAGATCCCTGCAGGCGGCAGGGTGAGGGTGTGGGCCGCATTCCAAGGATGCTCCCAGCTGCCAATGAGCAAGGCAGTCAGGATGGCGGGCCTCGGGCTTCCAGAGGGAGAGGGTAGGGACGGGAAGAGGGCGGGAGGAGAGGCAGGATTCACGTCTATTAAAGCTGAATCCAGGAGCCAAATACCCACTCATTCTTCTGGTCTAATCTTCTACAGCCTCCCGCTCCACACGGCCTACCTCCTGGGGCCCACGGAGCTGCAGCCACTCCCAGCCAGTGGGAAGCCAAGATGGTAGCAGAGGTCAGGCAGCTTTCTTCTCCATCCCCAAGAGAAGACCTGACTTTAGACACAGGGATACAAGGAAAGAGGAAGCGGGGGCCACCACATAAACCCCTTACCGGACCCGCCTGCATCTTCAATTCTGAACACGCCACCAGCAAGAGCTTGTTCAAAGAGCCTGTGGACCGTGACTGCAGCCCTGGAATCCAGCCTCTGCATCCCCCACGCTCCCATGCTAGCACTGGTCCCAGCCAGCGCTTGCCACTTCCTTTAACAACTTCCAACAGGGAAATTGCCAAAGGAAAAAAAAAAATGGCTCCATGCCAGCAGGCTGTGAAATCATTTCCCCAGCTGCAGCCAGAACATGAAGCTGTGATTTTTAGTTTTTAACCTGTACATGAGGAAGAGGGTGGGAGGAGGGCGGAAATAATCACAGTGTGTGACTCTAGATGCCCAGAGAAGGGGCCCTGCCTCTACACTCACTCGCCTGCCCACTCCCTCATCTTAACGACCCCCAACCATCCAGATCTGCTCAGGGCAGGCGCTCCTACTCCTCACCAGTAGGGGCACCATCTCACCTTCCACCCCCCCACCCCCCCCACCCCATGAACCCAGCCTCCTCAGTAGGAGGAGTTCTGGGTGTGTGTGTATCAGTCGCTCATGGACTGCAGTCGCTCAGTCATGTCTGACTTTGCAACCCCATGGACTGCAGCCCACCAGGCTCCTCTGTCCATGGGATTCTCCAGGCAAGAATACTGGAATGGGTGGCCATGCCCTCCTCCAGGGGATCTTCCCGAACCACGTATCGAATCCATGTCTCCCACATTGTGGGCAGATTTTTTTTTACCGTCTGAGCCACCAGGGAAGCCCAATTACCAAGGAAGTCCAGGAGGAGATCTACTTGTCTTCAAACAACCCTAAAGTTCTCTCTCTTCCTCTCTCACATATACACCCTTCCATGATCTCTCAGGTAAAAATCCCAACCCTTACACTCCACTCATGGAGGTTCCCATGAACCAACCCTGTTTCCTCACCTATTCCTTCCAGATCTTTGCAAATTCTTCCTGGCAAGGACAGCACAGCTCTGTCAACCCCAAGGTCTTTGCAGTTTCTGTTCCCTTCCTGCCCATCTAGCTGCCCACTAGCACCCACGGTGAGTTTGCCCACCGGCTCCCACGGATCCCTGGCTGGCTTCCATCCGGGCACTCAGCACCGGCTGTTGACCGTGCCTCTCCCCAGCCTGGGAGCTCCTGGCCCTGGGGAGAGAGCAATTAGAGTCTTGGCTCCCAGCACAGGACCCAGACCTGCACTGCTCCATCACAGCAACAGCAAAGTAGCTATTTATATGAAAATCCAACATGACAGGGGCTTCCCTGGTGGCTCAGACGGTAAAGAATCTGCCTACAATGCGGGAAATTCAGGTTCGATCCCTGGGTCAGGAAGATTCCCTGGAGAAGGGAATGGCAACCCAGTCCAGTATTCTTGCCCGGAGAATTCCATGGACAGAGGAGCTGGCGGGCTACAGTCCATGGGGTTGCAAAGTCAGACGTGACTGAGCGACTTACATACATACCGACATGACAGAATAAAATTTAAATTACGGTTTCTCTATTGCACTATACATATTTCAAGTGCTCCCTGGAGCAGCAGAAAACCCCAAGAGACTGAAGAGACAAGTCCCATCACACAAAAACCACATGTGGCTGGTGGTTACCATGGTGCATAGGGCAGAATGGAATGCTTCTAGCATCACAGAAAGTTCTGTTGGATGGTGTCACTCTAGAAAAAAGGTGTGATGGTTGGGTGAATCGATAAAGGCATCTCCAGAGCTGCCTGTCTCCAGCATCCGAGGAGAAGGGGTCAGGGGTCACACAGGTCAGAAGGGCCCGAAGCAGGCTCTGGAGCTGGAGAGGGCTGGGGTGTGTCCCTGGTGGGAAAAGAAGGGAGAGTTTAGAGTCCCTTCGTCCACACCAGGACCCCAGGGGAGCCACACTGCCCTGTGGCCACTTCCATGTCCAGCCCCTCTCTTCATACAGCAGAAAGGCATTCTTTCCTGGAGACTGTATGACCACAAACTGGTGACTGAAATCTTAAAGACAAAGCTGAAATAATGTTTAGATAACTCTAGAAGGACAAACGGCTTCCCAGGTGGCAGTAATGGAAAAGAACATGTCTGCCAATGCAGGAGACCTAAGAGATGTGGGTTCAATCCCTGAATAAGGAGGATTCCTCTGGAAGAGGGCAGAGCAACCCACTCCAGTATTCTTGCCTGGAGAATCCCATGGACAGAGGAGCCTGGCGGGCTATGGTCCATAGACAAAGAGTTGGACATGACTGAAGTGACTTAGCACACATGCGTGGCGAGGGATGCAGCCCGGGAAGGAGATTTTGAAAAGGAAGGAGGAGGTTATGCATGGACACAGGGCTACACACACATACAGTGCAGGTATTTTTCTGAGAGAAAAATCAGAGCCCTAGTCACGAAGCCATGAAGGGTCAGGAGCAACAGAAAACCCCAAGAGACTGAAGAGACAAGTCCCATCACACAAAAAGCATTCCCAGAGGCCTCCGGGAGCAGTCCTGGCAAAACCGTCTTGAGGGTGTTCACTGCACCAGTGCACCCCCACAGCTCAGCATAAGGAAATGCCAGGCTTCATGGATTTGGATCTTTTCTCCAAAAACTGAACAGAAAAAAGACAGAGACCCCGTTTTCAAGTCTGGCACCCCCAGCCTGCATCCCACTGTGACTCTTGCTCATTCCTCAGTCACTTTTCACCAGCAAATACATGCCAGGGCTTCCCACATGCCAG
Source organism: Bos mutus (assembly GCF_027580195.1). NCBI lineage: Eukaryota > Metazoa > Chordata > Mammalia > Artiodactyla > Bovidae > Bos > Bos mutus. Next base: position 42,945,977 of record NC_091635.1, read on the forward strand.
GCACCACGCTGCCTGGCACACAGCTTCTACTGGGCACAAGCTGATACCTTCTGGAGGGCTCCAACACAGCCATTCCTGAAATACTGAGGAGAAACCCAACTTCTTCCTATTCTATTGCTAAAGAAGAATGAAGTGGGCGTCCCTGGCGGCTCAGTGGCAAAGAATCCGCCTGCAAATGCAGGAGGCAGGGCTGGGTCTGGGAAGACCCCACATGCCCTGGAGCAACTCAGCCCACGCACCGCAACTACTGAGCCTGTGCTCGAGAGCCCGGGAGTCGCAACTCCTGAGCCCACGTGCCGCAACTACTGAAGCCCGTGCGCCCTACAGCCCATGTTCCACAAGTGAAGCTGCCTCAGTGAGAAGCACTGAGAAAGTCTGCACCTAAAGAAAGCCTGCAGGACCCAGCACAGCCAAACAAGTAGATAAATAACTTTAAAAGAAAGAAGAATGAGGTGGGCTTGCATGGACCAACACAGAGATGAAATTCAAACTAAACACCTCAGGATGATACTATCCTATGATCCCATTTTAGCATCTTATATATATTTAAAAAAAAAAAAAGGGGGGGGGAAACAAATTTGTATGTGAATAAAAACAATGTGGTGAGACTTCCCTGGTGGTCCAGTGGCTAAGACTCAGCTCTTCTAAAGCAAAGGGTCCAGGTTCAATCTAGATCCCGCATGCCACAACTAAATGAATAAATGTTTAAAGAGAACAACATGGTACCCTGGATTGGAACCTAGACCAGGAAGAGGACAACAATGGAAAAACTGGTGAAATCCAAATGGAATCTGGAGTGTAATTAGTAGTCATAAACCAATGCCATGTTCTGAGTTTTCACAAATGTACCCTGGTAATATATGATGTTAATGACAGGGGACGCTGGGTGAGGAGTGCAGACGGGAACCCTGCACGGACTCTGCAACTTTCCTGTAAATCTAAAACTATTCCAAAATAAAACATTCATTTAGGAAAATAAACAGTGGTTTCGCTGACATTCAGAAGTCAAAGGATTCTGTCTGAGTTCAACTGTGGAAAGGGGTGTGGCTTTCATGCCATTTGGAACTTTGGTTTCTGAAATGTGCGCCTGCCTACCTAGGTGGCACATCACTTTGTCAGCAAAGGTCCGAAGAGTCAAAGCTATGGCTTTTCCAGTAGTCATGTATGGATGTGAGAGATGGACCATAAAGAAGGCTGAGCATCAAAGAATTGATGCTTTCAAACTGCGGTGTTGGAGAAGACTCTTAAGTGGGACAGCAAGGAGATCAAACCAGTCAATCTCTAAGGAAATCAACCTTGAATATTCATTGGAAGGACTGATGCTGAAGCTACAATACTTTGGCCATCTGATGCGAAGAACTGATTCATTTGAAAAGACCCTGACGTTGGGAAAGATTGAAGGCAGGAGGAGAAGGGGGTGACAGAGGATGAGATGGTCGGATGGCATCATCGACTCAATGGGCGAGTTTGAGCAACCTCCGGGAGATGGCGAAGGGCAGGAAGGCCTGGCATGCTGTAGTCCATGGGGTTGCAAAGAGTCAGACACGACTGAGTGACTGAACAACAACCTATTCTAGAACCAATTCTGGCTGTAAGCACATAGGATGCATCAGGGCCTAGCAGAGTGGAGTGGGAGCCGGTCAGAGTCCACACAATTGGTGGGGTTAAGAAACATGGAGTGACAGCCATTAAAAAGAATGAAATAATGCCATTTGCAGCAACATAGACGGACCTAGAGAGTGTCATACTGGGTGAAGAAAGTCAGACAGACAAGGAGAAATATCAGAAATAATGTATGACATCCCCTGCATGTGAAATCTAAAATGAAATGACACAAATGAGCTTACAAAACAGAAAGAGACTCATAGACTTAGAAAACAAACTTATGGTTGCTGGGGAGAAGGGATAGTCAGGGAGTTTGGGATGGCCATGTACACACTGCTATATTTAAACTGGATAACCAACAAGGACCTACTGTATAGCCTGGGTGGGAGGGCGGTTTGGAGGAAGAATGGATACATGTATATGTTTGGCTGAATCCCTTCGCTTTTCACCTGAAACTATCACAACACTGAAAGTTGGCTATACTCCAGTACAAAATAAAAAATTCAAGAAAAAGAAATATGAGTGGCCTTTTGCCCATCAGGGAAGACTGCACGGAGGAGGTGACAATGGCTCTGACACTACAATGATGTCCAAGGGATAAGCCTAGGAAAGAGCACCCCAGGGAGCAAGGGAGTGGGTGCAAAAGTCAGACCAGAGGGAGTAAAGGGGAGGGTTAGTGAAATGAGGTCAGAGACAGGCAGAGGTCAAAGTGTGTGAGGCATCTGGTGTTTATTCGGAAAGAAATGGGAAGCCCTGGAAAATGACGTGGTCCAATTTACATTTCTTCATGCTGTGTGGAAAACGGAATGAAGCAGGTCAATGATAAAGTAGGGAGACAGTTCTGGGGCTGCTGCAGGAGCTTGGGCGAGAGGATGGGGGCCTGGACCATGGTGTAGGCAGGGAGGTGGAGGGGTGAGGGGACATGGAGGGAGGGGCATGCGTCTCCACTATATCTTGAAGTAAAACACCGAGCAACCGGAGACACTCCTGCCATCTCACCCCGATCCCAGCACCCACACACAGCTGCTTTCTGCTCAGACTCTGCCCCAGTGCCCTCCACCAGGGAGCATCCAGGCTCCCAAACACACCTGGCTCGTGGGCTCTCTAGCCTGCCTGAACCTGTGCACAAATGAGCTCTCCCCTCATTTACACCCAGCTCTGACTATTACAGTTGACTTTGTTTTTTGATTGCTTTTTAAAAATATTTATTCATTTGGCTGTACCAGGCCTTAGTTGCAGCACGTGGGGTCTTCTTTGGTTGCAGCATGTGGGATCTAGTTCCCCAACCCCGGATCAAACCCCGGGTCCCCTGCATTGGGAGCATGGAGTCTTAGCCACTGGACCACTAGGCAAGTCCTCACGCGTGACTGTGATTCAGACAACACTTAGCTCAGGATCCACGACACCTCTGGGCCCGGCTGGGAGACCCCTGTCCCGGCTGCCACCAGAGGGCTCCCTAGAGGCCAAAAAGCTCCTGCAGCCTGCCTCCAGGGTCCTAGCTTCTGCCCTGGGCATGGCTGGCTCCTCTCTCAAAGACGGACATGGGTGAGGCTGGGTCTCCAACATATTTCATATCTCTGCAGATCTGAGGGAAATCCCTCACGGAGCAAAGCCATCTGCCAAAGATGTCTTAAGCCCAAGAAAGGAAGTTAGAAGGCACAGTTTGGAGTCCAGCAGCCCCGGGTTTGACCCTCAAGTCTGCCCCTGTTAACAGCTTGGGGACCTTCATAGAGTAACTTGGCCACTCTGAAGCCGGTGGTCCTCATCATCAAGTAGGGATGACGCTGATGCGATGCTGGGCAAGTCACTGCCCACGTGGGGCCCCAGCACCTTCCAGGTAGGCTACAGACATGAGTCTGGTGGGCCATGAGTCCATGGGGTCACAAAGAGTCGGACACACTGAGCGACTAAGCGGCTGGTGGTACCCTGGTGGCTCAGACGGTAACGAATCCGCCTGCAGTGCAGGAGACCCGGGTTCAATAACTGGGTCAGGAAGATCCTTGGAGAAGGGAAAGGCTACCCACTCCAGTATTCTTGCCTGGAGAATTCTATGGACGGAGGAGCCTGGTTGGCTACAGTCCAAGGGGTCACAAAGAGTCCGACGTGACTGAGCGACTAACAACACACATATTATGTGCATGCGTGCCTGTGACTGTTAACAATACACCCAAGGCACCCCCATCTCACAAAGCAGTTTCCTTCAAACTTCTCATGAGCCAACTCTTTTCTGCCAGCTTCTTAAAAGTTGACCTAGGTCACAACTGTGAGGACCACTGGGGCCAGGGCCAGGGCTGGGAGCGTGTAAGGTGCTAGAAGAGCCCTGTGGGTAGCCCGCATTCACCCCATCTTCTCTCACCCATGACAGGAATTTCTTAAGTTCAAGTCACCTCCTGTCCAAGGACTCTCTCCTAGTGAAAATTCTTAAATATACAAGCAGCTTCATAAATAATATTAACCACCATGACATATACAATAGTCAACAACTGGAATTAACCTCTGCCTGGTAAACGACAGCACATATACTCAGACATTATAAAGCTCCTGAAAGAAAGTGGTCGGGAGGTGGTTACCAAGTGTGAAAATACAAGGAAAACATGCTGGTTAGCATGTCCAATGATAAGAGTAAAATATAAAATTGTTTATTCAGGATGGTTTAAATCAGTGTTGCCCTAGAGAAATATAATGCAAACCACATACTTAAATTTTAATTTTTGAATAGCCACACTTTAAAAAGTAAATATATATGAAATAAATTTAAATCATTTTATTTAGCTTCATATAACCAAAATAGCATCTCAACAGATTAAATATTAAGTTATTACTATTTTCTTTTTTTCTGGATCACGTCGTCAGAATTCAGCACATCTTTGAATTTGTCTTTGAAATCATAACACATCTCAGTGTGGACTTGCCACATTCCAAGAACATAATATTAGCTACCTTACTAGACAGCACAGGTCTAACCCATCTAGAGATTTTTTTTTTTTAAAGACTTAAGTATTAGGGTAAAAAAAAAGGCTGGAAGGAACTATCAAAATCTTAATGATCACAGATTTTTCTCTGAGTGGTGGTAATATGTATGTGATTGTTTCCCCCTTCTTCTTCTGTTTTCCAAAGTGTCTAAATAAAATGAATTCGTGTTACTTTTACAACAACAGTAAAGTCCATCTTTTCCATTTTAGAAGAGAAATGAGGGATTTAAAAGACCTGCCTGGGTGAACAACACCTGTCAAGCACTGATTTATTGATACCCCAGGAGAGCTGCCTCTGACCTCTGACCTTCTCCTTGCATACTGGTTGATTACTTTAGTGGGTAGGTAGGTAGGTAGGTTAGATGGATGGGAAAAGAGAACAAAGGAAGGAAAACAGTATTATTACTGGCCTTACAGGGGAAAACTAAACTCAGATCCTTGCTTCTAAATTCCAAAACTATCATTTATCAGCTGTATGATTTTAAACAAGCTATTTGACCTATCCACGCTTTAATTTGTTCAAGTATAAAATGGTGCTTTAATTTTCTCAAGTGTAAAACAGCAATCATGATAGTAACTCCTTCACAGGGCTTTTTGGGAATGCAGTGAGATTATTTATACAGAGTATTCAACACCGTGTCTGTTGCACAGTCAGTGTTTCCAGAAACGCTGGCTGCTGTCCTCATGATGAACCTATGAGCGGTGGGGTCAGGCTGTCTGGCTCATAGAGTGATGGCACCCAGGACGCATGCTAGAGCCACGTGTCCCTGGGTCCCTCCTGTGGCTGCCGTCCCCTGCCCCATGGGTCGTAGCCACTGTGGAGCCGGTCCTCGGGTTTGTGTGTGGTCCCTTTGCTCGACACCTCGCCCACCTCCCACCCGAAGACCCCAGTCCCCATGGCATAGTCCCCGTACCTGTACCACATCCGGCCTCACGTTGAAGGTGTACAGCCAGTCGCTGAAGCGAGGGTAGCTGTCGAGCTCCGAGGTCCTCTCGCCCGGAGCCACGCTCAGCTTGCAGTGCCACTGCTTGCAGATGTACCGGAGCAGCTTCGCCTGCGGGGAGCCCAGGACAGAAAAGCGGGTTCACTCGGGGCACGTGGACGTGATTCGGGGAGCTCTGGCAAACACGAGCCGTGAGATAAGGACGGGGGCCTGCCGGGTGGCCCCTCTGCTGCCATTCAAGCAGGGTGAAGCAGGAAACCGAGGCAGCAGGAGAAGAGGAGTAGGGTCTGGGAGAGCCAGCAGGGAAGCCTAGAGAACCAACCCCCACCCTCTGTCCCACCCAAGGCCGGCGGCCACACCACCCTCCCCACCTCCCACCAAGGACCACGCTCTTCAGAAAGTAATGGGCAAGACTGGGCAGAACAGAGAACGGGAAGAAGAAGGGCTTCCTGCTTGGGAGGAGGGGAGGGGTAGGGGCAGTCAGCGATGGATGATGTGAAAAACGCAGGGGCCTGGGGAGGATGAGTAACCTTCCACTTAAGAGACTTCCAGCCAAGAATCAGATTACCCGGGCTAGGACCCGAGGGCTCAGACACACCCGAGCCCTGTGACCTCCGACAAGCTACAGAACGCCCAGCCCCCAGGAAAGTCTCAGTTTCCTGCTCCAGAAAATGGGGGGTAAGAATAGAACCTCCCTCTCAGGGAGGCTAAGAAGAAACGAAGCCCTCAGCATGAGTGCCCAGCCCACGGCACGCACATCCTGAGGGCCGGCCAGGCCGGTGGGCTGTGGCTCTATTGGCCAAGGTCCCTGACTGGGGTCCACCAAGAGGCTTTCAAGACCCGCTCCCTGAAATGCATGCAAATTTCAGACACATGAATCTATGCGTTTTCCGGGCAAAGCCCATCCACGGGTTTCAAAAGAGTCTCAAAAGGCTAAAGCTGCAAATAAGAGTAAATACTAGTATTCTGTTTGACAAATGCTGGGCCCGACAGCCTCACACCGTGCTGAGGAATGTGGAGGGGCAAGACCTTCAGGGCAGAGTGCAGCTGGGACTGATTAAGAAGAGGGAGTGGACTCAAACAGAGGGAAATGAGCGACAACCCAAAGAGGGAAGGTCCCACTGAGACTCAGCGACCCGGGGACCCCATGAGAGCTGCCGAGATGGCAACTCGGGAGCTTCCCCTCAAGACAAGCACCACCTTCAAAGTCTTGCATGAATGAACCCTGCCCTCGGGAGCCACTTCCCAGTACCTACTGCCCCCCCACCACCCCCGAGAGTTTTTGCTATTGCTAATTCATTCCTTGTTCTTTTATCTGTAAATATCTCAGTGTGTCCAACTCTTTGGGACCCTATAGACCCTAGCCCGCCAGTCTCCTCTGTCCAAGGGATTCTCCAGATACTGGAGTGGGTGGCTGTGCCCTCCTCCAGGGGATCTTCCCAACCCAGAGATCGTCTCTTGTGTCTCCTGCATTGGCAGGCGGGTTCTTCATCACTAGCACCACCTGGGGAGCCCTTCTCCAAGTGTGACGAGAGGCCACTCCGAGTTCAGGACCTCAGCTTTCTTTTCCAGCCTCATCTCCATTCCACCCTACCCCTGACCCACCCAGTCCTCCAGGTGAGCACTCACCTAGGAGCTGGTCCTCAAATATTAATACTTTCTGTACGTCTGTACTCCTGGGCCTCTGGCTCAAATGTCTGTAGCAGCTGGACGTCCTTCTCTCTTCCAGCCACAGTGTCCTTGGTCTGGTCAAGACCCCCTAGGCTAATTAGAATCCTCCCCGTTCTCCCCTTCCTAGTGCCCTGTCCACACCTCTCTGGGAGCCGCTATTACAGAGGGCCTCATGTTCAAGCTTCTAACCGGGTCCCCCCCTCCAGATGTGAGCTCCCGGGGCAGTGAACACAGCACAGATTTTGGAGTTGAACAGAATCTGGATTCAATACTGGAACTCCAACTGAAAATCTTAATTTATCCACTTAAAAAAAGAACTGTAATATATAGTAGAACTACATGTAACTTTGTTTTGTATTTTGCAATGTCTTGTAACATAAATGTGTTATCAGACTTTGATAATTTAATGTGTTATGTAAATGTGTTATCATACTTTCATAATTTTAAAAAAAGAAAAAAAAAAGAATCTGATTCAGATCTAGTTTCTGTCATTTAACTGTGTGACCTTAGCAAAGTTCATTAATTGTCCTGAGTCTTGGTTCTCTCATCTGTACAAGAGCAAGGATGATTCCAGCTCACAGTCAGGTGGGAGGATTGAACTATAGTATGGAAACTTCCCCCCAAAACTAGGTTGTAAAGTGAAGTCTCTAAGTCGTGTCCGACTCTTCTCGACCCCATGGACTGTAACCTATCAGGCTACTCTAACCATGGGATTTTCCAGGCAAGAATGCTGGAGTGGGTTGCTTAGTCCCCCATTATTATACACCAGGGCAGGAACTATGCCCACCGCGTTGGACTGTCCCCTCAAGCCTATTATTGCACCTGGCACATAATGTGTGCTCAAAGATGCCTGAGAAAGGAAGGAGAGAAGGAAATACAAGGGCCTCATCCCCACATTAAACGGTTTCCCACAGCCTGCCCTCCACTCCAAACTGCTCTCAAACCACAGCGTCAAATTGCTGACCAGAGATAGGGCAATAAATCAATTAACTGTGCAAAGTCAAAACCATTCTCTTCCGCATGAAGCAACAAGGTCGGGCTGCTGACATTGACATCGACATCAGCAGCAAAGAGGTCTATCCGTCCCCAGCAGGAGTGTTTCAAGGGCCACACCCCTGGGAGCCGATGAATAACCTGTTCATTGTGCTAAGACTTTGGCCAACACAGGGCAACATCAAGATCAGCCAACCTGGCCTTGGCAATGAGCCAGGATCTGGGGGCTTCTCTAGTTCAGCCCCATCACCAAGTCCAGCCCTTTTCAGCCTCCAGGCCCTCAGCCCTTGTCCTCTATCAGATCACACATTTAATATTTGGCTTGTCTTCTTCCTTCTTTAGGTGGGAAAATCCCTGAGGCCAGGTGCCTAGTCTATGTTCTTGATCACCTGATCACCACTGTGTCCCCAGGAGCCAGCATAGCACCTGGCGCATGGTCTGCTATGGTAAAACCTTTGTTGAATGAATGAACAACTGAACACATATTACATTCTGTAGCCCTGACAGGCACTCATGTTTATTAAAATGAGAGTTGAAAACAAACGTCAGTTGGACAAGTGATGGCTCAGGAAAGTCTCAAAAATCAGAGTGGGTTCCCCTGAAGCGGAGTGAAAGGTTTCTTTTTTTAAAGGCTGCTAGAGGTCCTCACTGGTCTTCCCAGGTGGCTCAGATGGTAAAGAATCTGCCTGCAATGTGGGAGGCGCAGGTTTGATCCCTGGGTGGGGAAGATCCCCTGGAGAAGGGAATGGTAACCCACTCCAGTATTCTTGCCTGGAGAATCCCATGGACAGAGGAGCCTGGCGGGCTACAGTCCATGGGGTTGCAAAGAGTCGGACACAACTGAGCAATTAACACTTTCATTTTTTTTCAGAGTTCCTGTCAAAAGGCAGCCAGAGTGACTAGTGGGTAGGACCCAGCAGAACTTAAAGGAATTCCTCACTGTACCCAGGTGACAATCCATAGCCCTGGCTGGCCGTGAAGACCAGGAAGGAGAATGAGTCATGGGCAAGGGGGGGTTGGTGTCCTGAAGCTTGGAAAGAAGAAACGACACCTGCAGATTTGTGTTCTGCTGGAGGAGGTGTCCGGCGTGCTGCGCACAGTGCCTACCCAAGCAAAATAAGACTGCTCTCACTTTTTGGAAAGTTGGCCACAGTTGTAGAACCACCCAGGGGTTACTTTCCCAGACAAACCACAGCGGGCTGGCCAGCCCAGCCCTAGGGGCCTCCACCAGGGCCTTTCATGGGTAGCGTCATTTTCTCTTAACCACAAAACCGCCAGATAGAAATTCCAGAAGGGAAGAACACCTGGGGTTTCAGCAATGGGACCCAGCGGCGAGAGGGAAAGAGTCATCAGCACCATGGCCACAGGGGCGGACTGAGGCTGGAACGAAAGTCTCCGTCCACCTCTGATACTCTTTCACGTCATGAGCGTGCATCCTGCGCCTGCCCTGAGGCTCAGTCAGACTTAAAGAAGGAGCAGAAGAGCATCAAGTCAGCCGACAAACAGCCGCTGGTATCACCAAGACATGACGCATGGCAAGTGTTCACCAAGTGTCCGAGGCTCAAAGATCTGGGCTCCGGTTCCAGTTCTGACATGTAAGATCAAGGCTCTTGGGGAAATCTCCCTTAGCTCAGCTTCAATCTTACCATAAAACGGTATTGTTTTAGAGAAGCTGGAGTCAAAATAACTATATGTGAAAGAGCTTGGAACAACACCACCAACAAAAACACAAGCCCCAGAAGGTTTCCACAGGTTACACCAAACACACCCAAGACGCAGTGTAGCTCCGAGGAAGAACTCTGGCTCTCGGGACACAGAGACCTGGCCTCCAAGCCCCTCCCCATCACCCTCCCCCAGCAGTGAACACAGATGTAACCTGTCAGCCTCAGCTCCCCACCTGTAAAATGGGGCTGATTTCCCAAAGGGCTACTGTGACGATTTACATGAGAAAATCCGGATGTAAAACGTTCGGCAAAGTGCCAGGCCCTCCCAGAGTCCCAGGACGTGCCATCTCAAGCAGGGCAGGCGGGCCAGTCTATAAGGACAGAGGTGACAGGCATAAATGGGCAACGAATCCCAGCACAGGCGGAGAGGGACACCAGACTCCCATGTACAACAGTGAGCTCTCTCAATTATGCAGATCACCTCAATCCTCAATCAGCAACCCTGGTAGTAATCATAATCGTATCTATTTTTTCTCCATATATGCAGCTTGTAAAAATCCTGGTTCCCCTCCAAGGATCAAACCCACACCCCCTCCATTGGCAGCTTGGAGTCTCAACCACTGGACCGCCAGGCAAGTCTCTCTCTTCTATTTACTTAGTACATTATCCTCTTCTCTCCCTGGGTTCTCAATGAAAATTCCAGGAGGTAAGCATGGTGTCCCAACACTCACACAACCCCAAAGTCCCTAAGCATAGCATTTTCCCACAGAATAGCTCTGTACAACCAAAAAGGTCACAACCCATTCAGACTCTTGATGGGAGACAAGAAGAGCGATGTCAAGATGTGGGTGCTGGGCAGCCTACCTGGCTCAATCAGATCCAGTCATGTCCAGACTGTCCCAGGCAGTGAGTCCGCTGAATAAAAGCCACAGACTGCCCTACATTCTCCACACTCTCCAGCCACGATGGGCCACCGCCTCTGGTCCTCTGTGCAAGAACCTACCCTCTGGGCTACACCTGACCCCTGCTCTGAAATCATTAAAACCAACTACCACCCTGCCCGATGCCAGGGGACTGCCCCTTTCAAGGAGACCCTACCATGCTTTGCAGAGTGAAGCAAGGCCCCTGCAGGCCCCTGCACACCTCCACCCCTTCCCCCGGCTCACTCAGCCCTCCCGCCAGCAGGGACAGTTCACGGACCAGCCTCCAGCTCACCCACACCTATGGGACCCTGACTCCTTCCTCCTAGGTGGGCTGCACGAAATAGTCTTAAGAGGACGTCCATGGCAGTCTTTGCTAGTGCCATATTCCTGTGCTTTCATGCATGCTAAGTCGCTTCAGTCATGTCCGACTCTGCGACGCCCATGGATCTCAGCCCTCCAGATTCCTCTGTCCATGGGATTCTCCAAGCAAGAATACTCGAGTAGGTTGCCAAGCCCTCCTCCAGAGGATCTTCCCGACCCAGGAATCGAACCCGTGTCTCTTATGTCTCCTGCAACTGGCAGGAGGGTTCTTTACCACTAGTGCCAGCTGGGAAGCCCAGGTCCCTGTCTAACCCATCCCAAACTTTAGGAAGTCGCCAAAGCTCTCAGGACTTACTCCAGCCTTCCCTGGACAGTCCCTGAAGCTGCAGCTCCTTCCTGGGCACCAGCCAGGTCTGCCAGGGCCTGGGGCGGCTCCTCTTACTTCTCCCATCTCCTCCCCGAAACTGGAGTGCGCTTCTGGGGACCCCCGGCTAACTCCGCCAGCTAAGCAGTCTGGTCTGGCTGCCATGGCCAACATGTTGCGAAATTATTTCTGAGATAGTAAGGAAGGCTCTGGAGGTCATGACTCAGCTGACGGCTCCCCTGTGGGTGTGACCAGGAGCTTGGCTCCAAGAGTGCCTCAGCCCTGGCACTGCTGAGTCCCACGGATCTCTCAAGGGTACCCGGGGGGCTGCCGTGAGCAGGCAAGGGGCAGAGCCAGCATGCCAGGGAAAGTGGGGATGAGCAGAGGAGAAAGTGACCTCAGTTCCCAAACTGGGCATTTCGCAACCAGCCATCCTTCGCTCCCTCCACCCCACGCACCCGTGCTCTCCCTCCAGGAGAAGCTGCCAGACACGTGCATTTGTTACAGAGACACTCTCCCCGCCAAGCCTCCCGCCAGCAACCCTGCCCTGACGTCAAACTCGGAGTCGGGGAACTTCAAACACAAACAAACAAGTCTGCCCCAGACCACAAGTGGAGCCGTTCCCAAGGAGGCCAGGGGTGAGAAGGCCACAGCTGGAAACTCAGGGCCTCCCGCCCTCTTCCTTGGCTCCAGTGGGGCTGCGAACTCTGGGGCCTGACAACCAGCGGCAAATGGGAGCTTCAAACCCACCCCCACCTCCCCGACCAAGACAAAATAGGATCTGTCTTTGGTTTTGCTGATGGCTGAGAGTACCAGGGGCCATTATAGCAGGAGACCCTGCCCAGAGGCAATGATGACTTTGTTAAGTTCCTCTGCGCAATTAGCATCCCCATTAGATAGCATCGCCCATTCTAATTGCTCTGGTGCTGGGGGTGTTAAGTAGGCAGGAAAGGAGGGACCAATTAGGCTCAGAAGTATCCAAGAGGCTTCTGGGGAAAGAGGGAGCTTGAGCCAGGCTAGGGTGGACAGCCAAGGAGCCTCGTTTTCTCGGCAACACCTGCCATTCCACTGAGGTCCTGAGACTCAGAAGGAAAGGTTTCCAAGAGAAAGGCATTCCCTTGACCTACATATCCTAAGACAGCTGCTACCTGAGAGGCCAAGGGTGGGCCAAGTGAATGTGCTCTAGAAAGCAACGCTGGCCTTAAAAAGCCAGTGCGTGAGCAGTCTTGGGGCTGCCGTGGCAGGTTTGCTTCCCACGTCAATTCAACACTACAAGCGCCCAATACCCCCATGGGCTTTTCAGAACCAGCAGTCCTCAGGGGCTGCGGGAACATACTGGACTAAATCATGAGAAAGCCAAACACCTGCTTCAACCCCTAACTGCCCTGGGCCTGAACTGACGACACGAGAGAAGGAAGAAGAACCTCTATACATCACCCATCCGTTCAACAAATCATCGGGAAAGTTGGTCCGGGCTCCCGGCACCGAGAGGCACTGTGACATGGCCATAAGCAGCCTGGTGCATAAGCTTGAAGAACTGATGTGTAAGATGCGTCATCAACTAGTGACAGATGTGTCCACAGACAGATCTGACCGGACGGGGGGAGACAAAGAAAGGGGAGAAGGTATGTCCACCGTCGGAGCATCCCTGATGGCCCCAACACTCAGCGCGTCTGCTGAGCAGCCGTCAGGAGACACAGGGGTTGAGGCACCCACAAACCAGACCCCTTAATCGACACAGCCTGTGTCTCAACTCAAACATACTCCACATGCCTGTCTGAAGTTCACCAGCCCACAGAGCACGGCTTAGCTCTCAAGCCCTGGATGACAAGAGGAAATCCCAGAGAGTTCCTGCCACTGCACACCAGAAGGGACCCAGATGTGAATTATCAAGCAGAGACCTGGAAAAAAGGCAGAGGCTGCACCTAACGGCAAAGATGGGTTCTTGCCAGTGGGCCCACTTCAAACCCTGATCTGAAAGCGCCTGCAATGTGTATACTGGGGAGGCAGGTCTTTCTTTCCAGAAACACAACTGTTTGCCTAGCAACTGAGACCGTCACAGAAAAGGATAAAGAACCGTGCAGGGGTGAGCGGCCAGGGCAGGAGAGCTCCTCGAATACCCGGGGCTGACAAATGTGATAGCCATCTCCCCTGGCATGATGGGTGCCATGTTAGGTGCTGCTCACTACCCATCTGATAGCCATGCCTGACCTCTTCTGCACTCACAGGCCGATTTTGTTTAGGGCAGCACCATGCCAGGTGATGAACTGATCCGAGTCAGCGGTTCTCAACCCTGACTTTACATCCACATAATCGACCTAGGATGGGATCCAGCGTGGCTCTTTCGTGATCGGGCCCCACCTCCAGCTCCCTTTGAAATTAACTATGTATGACAGGTCTGGGCAATGAGATATGAGGGCGTGTCCGCTGGAAATGCCGGGAAAGTGTTTCCCTCACAAGTGGGGCAGTCTCTGGGGCTTCCCACAGCCCTGCTTTGGAGATTAGAATAGCCAAGAGTTGTCCAAAGACACCTCTGTCCAGCTGCTAAACACATGAGCCACCTAACTCCAAACTTCTCATTGCAGGAGAGACATCAGAGTCTGTTTGTGGAACTCACATTTTCTGTTACTTGCGGTCGAAAGCAGTCTTTACTGCTAACATTTATTAAGCTTGCACTATCTCAAGTTCAGTTCAGTCGCTCAGTTGTGTCCAACTCTTTGCGACCCCATGAATTACAGCACGCCAGGCCTCCCTGTCCATCACCAACTCCCGGAGTTCACTCAAACTCACGTCCATCGAGCCGGTGATGCCATCCAGCCATCTCATCCTCTGTTGTCCCCTTCTCCTCCTGCCTCCAATCCCTCCCAGCACTATCTCAAGCCTCCTTCTAAAATCTTGTAAGTCTTCCTGTTTGCTTCTGGAAAACCTACAGAAGGAAAAAAAAGGTATCTCTCCGTTCTTCTTGGGGCCCCGTGCAATTCACAAGCACTCCTCCAAACGTCTTCGCAAATTTCAAAGAGCAGCTACATTTTTATTAAGCCCAAGTTAGCCACTTTTTTTTCTTTTTTGGTTTGTACTTTTTATTTTCTTACCATGACCACTCTGAGGGAGGGACCACGTGGAGAGACTCTGAGCCCATATAGAGAGGGAGGGTGGGGCCCTCCAGATGGGGACAGCTGATGCCACATGGAGTATGCCACCTGGGTCCTGCCACAGAGGTCTGTGGGATCCCAGGGGGACTGGGTCTGTGGGGTGGGGGGGCTGAAATCCTAGAAAGACATCAAAGAGGAGATAATCCCCGAAATGGATTCAATAGGTTGGGGTGGGGTGTGGAGTGTGACACACGGACAGAAGGTAAGGGGCAGGGACGACACCCAGGTGGGGGGCAGAGCGGAGGCAAGGCCAGTCACAAGAAAACCTTTATGGGGAAAAAAAGAAAGGGATATATTTACATGGCAAGTAGCCAGAGACTAGAGGGGATGGGGAAGACGGGAGAGCAAAGTCAGCCAGGGGGCAGACCCCTCATGCAGACCCCAGAAGGTTCTGGAAGGTCCAGGAAGGCCACACTAGGGCATCTGCACTCAATCTTGCAGGCGTGGGGAGGAATACAAAGGCAGAAACGTGGTCAGATCTGCATTTTTGAATGATCATTCTGGAAACCATGTGGAGGACAGATTGAAGTGGGTGTGGAGAAACCAGAAACAGGGAAGCCAATTAAGCAGCCAAGGCAATTCAGCAAATGAGAACAAAAGGTAATTTAGTCAGTGGCTGTGTGGGTGAAAAGGAAGGAGCAGATTCTAGAGATGTTTTATTAGCATTTTTACTCTAAGACAAGACTTCCCTGCTTGCTCCTCCAGAGAATTTCTGGCATACCAGCACCCTGGAATGCAGGAAGCCCGTGAGCTGAATTTCTCCAACAAATGAGTCAACACGTGTTTGACTTCTTGGAGCTCGGTGCTTCAGTGGGGAGGGGGCCGGCTACCCACCAGAAGCCTTCAGGCCCCAAGGTCTAACTTGGCCCAGGCACCTCAGCCCAGGTGGCTCCCCACTTGAGGTCTGCCCCCTTCTCCACCTCCCAGGCAGAGGGGTGCCCTGCACCCACCAAAAGTAAAAGTCATTCCCCAGAATCCCCATCTTCAGCTCCTCCTGAAACCCCCAGAGGAGATCAGACAGAAAGAGGCTGGAGAGACGCAGAAACTGCCAGAGCGGCCAGCTCCAGGAGGAGCATTGCCAGCCTGCCCCCTCCAGGCCACACGCAGAGCACTGCATCCCCTTCAAGGAGAGCTGCCCAGGTGTTCCTGCAAGAGAAAGAGGGAGCTCTCCCCATCTTCAATGGAAAGATCATGGGGATCAGAGCCAGAGAGATACTCAAGTTCAAATCTCACCCCCACCTCCTACCAGCTCAAGGACTGCAGGCCATGGACCATGTCCCTGAGCCATCATTTCCTCTGTTGTAAATGAGGGGAAAGATCGGCCTCCAAAGATCACCATGGAGACAGAACGATAAGACGTATCCAGCAGCTGGAATGCCCATATGCAGCCAGTATGCCCGCAGGCACCTGCATATATCTAATCCCATCTCCCATCTCTGTGGCCTTAGTCATGGGTAAGGCTGTGGCTTTGATGACTAGCAGGGAGCCCAGGACAGGGGGTGGGGGGAGATCCCAAAAGGTGAGTGTCCAAATGGCCGGGGTGGATTACTGATCTGCTGAGATATCTGCAGGCTCCCATGGAACAAGGCAGAGATCTGATTGTAGAAACAGTTCTGAGCACAAGGTGGGGGGTGGGGTGGGGTCAGCATTACCCCCACTTTTACAATCCATTCTCTACCATCAAGGTCTAAGCAACACCTCTGACACTGAACCACCACCTTGAGCTCCAGGTGAGACCAGGATGCCCCACTAGTGATGTGACTGTCCGTTCTAGCTTGAAGCGCACCCAAGAGATGACATTGGATCGTGTGCAGATCAGGCATCTTGGGCAGATGCCTCACACGCGTCACAGTTTACAGCCCTCATCCTAACCTACCCTCCCCACGGGCCCACGAGGACCATCCTCATCCCCAAGGCTCAGAGGCTAAGTGACATCCCTCAGATCACACGGCCTTTACTGCATTGAGGCAGCAACTCCACACCCATGCTTTTAGATATATATATGTGTGTGTGTGTGTGTGTATTTTACATATATATGTGTGTTTTATTTATGTATTTATGTATTTTTATTTATATATGTATATATACAAATATATATGTTTTATATATATATATATATATATGTATTTTATATACATAAATATATGTGTTTGGAGAAGGGAATGGCAACCCACTCCAGTATTCCTGCCTGGAGAATCCCATGGACAGAGGAGCCTGGCAGGCTACATATAGTTCATGGGGTCACAAAGAGTCAGACACGACTGAGGGACTAACATATATATATATATTATTTTAGACGTATTCCCAGAGAATGACCTATCGGTAGGAATCAGGGTTTTTTCCTGTTTTCTTTGGCCACCCTGCGGCATGGAGGATCTTAATTCCCTGACCAAGAATCAAACCTGTGCTCCCTGCAATGAAAGCTTGGAGTCTTAACCACTGAACCACCAGGGAAGTCCCCACCGCCACGATCTTCAGTCCAGTTGTCAGTGCTTTCACCCCTCCCCCAAGCCCCCAGAGTAGACAAAATGGTTTTAATAGACTAAAAACGAGCACGCAGCTGAAACAGTGGGACTCCCTGGGGCCACTCCCGGCTGGGACCCCTCAGACATCTCTCAGGAAAGGAAGACCGGGGGTGCTTGGCAAGTGTATCCACACCTCTTTTCACCAGGGATCTGCCAAGGCCATTCGACTACCCACAGCCTTCTCTGTTATAAAATCTTCCCAGCTCTCTTCTTAAGAGACCGTTTTATCTGGGCAGAGCAAGATAAGGACATACAGGGCTTAGGTAACACAAGAAAGAAATCGGACCTGGAACCCAGGAACGGAATTGCAGTGGGGTTGAGGTGACATCAGCTCTGGGACCACCCTCTCCAGCGCACAAAGGCTCAAAGATACAGGGTGTCTGTCCCTAAGCCCTGTGCACGTCCCTCAGCTGTAACGGGGCTGACATCACCAACACTATGGAGAGTGAGAAAGGGCTCAGACAGCAGAATGTCACTACTGAGCCATCCCAGGAATGCCAGCCCAGCTCTCCCTAGAGGGATGGTCAGACCTGGGTTCACATCCCAGCTCTACTGCTGGACAGTTGCCTGAGTCCAGTTATTCAGCCGTTCTATGCCTTAGTTTCCTCATCTGTAAAATGGAGGAATAACAGGACCACCTTCATGGCAGGAGATGTACGATGCCCGGCACTAGGCTTCAGTATCAGTAGCGCAAGTGCTCAGTCGTGTCCGACTCTTTGCGACTCTGTGGACTGTAGCCAGGTTCCTCTGTCCATGGAATTTTCCAGGCAAGAATACTGGAGTGAGTTGCCATTTCCTCCTCCACGGGATCTTCCCGACCCAGGGAGCGAACCCTCATCTCTTGCGTCTCCTGCACTGGCAGGCAGGTTCTTTACCACTAGTGCCACCCGGGAAGCCCAGCACTAGGCCTGGTAGATGGTTAATACTCACAGCCAGACATCTTTATCAAGAAAATGCTCTCTTTGAAAATAGTTAAATTTAGTTAAAATTCTGACTTGTTGATTCCCTTAAGATTCTTGAGCATGTTCCTGAGCGAGTCCATACACATGGCAAATTGCAAGCTATTTTCATGTGTCCCCCTAAAAGGGGCAAATGCAGACAGGGCCAGGAGAGGCTGGAACACACTCACCCCAGAGCCTTCCTGACCCTACTAATACTGACAGGTCAAGAGCAGGCAACACAAGCAGACCTGTTCTGACAGGTGCCCCAGTGAGTTGACCGAGCAGCAGAGTGAGACAAACCAGGACAGCTATTAAGATGCAGGCAACCTGAGGTGGCAAGCCCAGGAGGGCCTGGGAGGGGTGGGCACAGTGGCCACCAGGCCTGGCACACAGGCTGTCACAGGAGCTGTCCTCCAGGCCCGGGCAGAGGTGACACAGCTCTCACACACACACACACACCTGCCATCCTAGACAAGCTATGGCTGAACAAAGAGGGACCCCATTTCAAAATAAACAGAGCAGGTGGGCTGCCAACTGCCCAGGAAATCAACTAACCGCAACTTGTTGAAGAAACTAGATAATAATAGCGAACACTGACAAGGGGTCCATCATGTGCCAAGCATTGGTTTAATTGGTATATATGGCTTCCCTGGTGGCTCAGACGGTAAAGAATCCGCCTGCAACGCAACAGACCCAGGTTCAGTCCCTGGGTCGGGAAGATCCCCTGGAGGAGGAAATGGCAACCCACTCCAGTATTCTTGCCCGGGAAATCCCATGGCCAGAGGAGGCTGGCGGGCTACGGTCCATGGGGCTGCAGAGCCGGACAGGACTGAGCCCACAACGCAAATGAAGCACAAAGAGCGGTCTCAAGTCACACAAGAAGGAAGTGGCAGAGCAGGGACTTGAACCCAGGTCCTTTAACTGCTGAGTCCATGATCTGCCCCTGGGCTCTGCTACCTCCAGGAGTGCCTGAGCTGTTTGAGGCCCCTACCAGAGTCAGGCCAGTGCTGGCCACCATGGTAGGAGGATTCTCATTTATACAAGGACCCACCGAGCTGGTCATGCCAACAGCCGACTTAAACCTGGTGGGGGGGTGGGGGTGGAGCTGATGCCCCATGCTGGGTTTGACCTTATAGAACACCCCAGCCCAAACCTACAGTTCAGACAAGGACCTTCCCACCATGCAGACAGACACATCAGCGACACACTGCGTACAAACCCAGGCGAGGCTCTGCTGCCTGGCCAGCAGGCCTGGGGAACCTGTGGAACCCAGGAGAGAACCCACGAGTCTCCACCCGCTTCCTCGGCACAGCTCCCTCCTCTGGGGCCTGGCCAGCCATCTCCTACTCCCTCCTAGCTGTCCATAGAAAGAACCAGACCAAAAGCCTACTGCTGGGTCCCCGATGGCAGGAGCTCTGCATATCTGGCCTTCTGATGTAACTGCTCGAGGTGGAGAGATACACACAGGCTCTTGGATAAGGACCGGTTTCACTCACACACAGAACTCGGGGGCAAGTGGTGAGCTCTGAGGGCCGGGGTGTACCGGCGGCCCACACCACAGGGCAGGACGGCACAGGTCTCACACTCTGAGGAGGCGAGTTCTCCCATGGCCCATTTCCAGGTGACCCAGATACTCTAATTCCCCATCCAGGTGGAGGAGGGCTCACCTGCACAGAGCACAACCTGGAAAAATCCTAGAGGGCTCTGGACCTCCTGCCCAGCAGTCTTTTCAGCCAGCCCCCACCGAGGACCGAGGCGGGGGTCGGCAGGGGGCTCAATTGGCAAAACCCGACCCTTCTTGAGATTTCTCGCATCCTTTTAAGTCACAAAAATCCAAGAATTTTCTACAATGAGAAGAACCTTCAAGATGGCCTCACTCGTGGGGACTTCCCTGGTGGTCCTGTGGTTAAGAATTCACCTTGCAATGCAGAGGACATGAGTTCAATCCCTGGTCAGGGAACTAAGATCCCACATGCCGTGGAGCCACTAAGCCTGTGTACCCCAAATAGACCATCTTCACGGCAAGGAAAGATCCTACATGATGCAACCAGGACCTGGGGCAGCCAAATTAATTAATTAATATTTTACAAAGATGGATACCCAACAACAACAAAAAAAAACAAAATGAGGTCCAGAGAGGGGCAGTGACTTGTCAAAGAAACACAGGAAGTTAGAAGGCAATGCCAGGACAGAACCCAGGCCCCCAGGCTCCTACCCAGGGCTCTTTCCTCCTTACCGGACAATAGAAGGTCTGGGTTCAACTTGCTGTATGAGAGAGACGCTTGGCTGGGCCTCCAGTTCTCTAGTTTTTATTTAGCAAATTAGGGACTGTTTAAAGAAGTTTATACACGTTAACTCATTTCATCAGAGGAGCAAGATGTTATTACCATCCCCACTTGGGGATGAAAGTAAGACACAGAGATAAAGTAACTGTCGGGGGCAGGATGTGAACTCAGACAGTGTTACTCCACCTCCAGGGCCTGGACCGTTGGCCCAGGCTGCCTTTGTGACTGCAGCCCCTCACGGTAAACAGTTGGTTAGGACAGCTGTTCTTCAGAAAAGCAGGGCCCCAAAGATGACTCCAGGACTGTGCCCATCCCAGCAGCTCCCCTGGATTTGCCCAGAGAATGCAGGGAACAGACCTGCCACCCAGGATGCAAGTCTGGGACCAGCCAGAGAAGGGACTCTGTAAACTCCGGTGTGTGTGTGTGTGTGTGTTAGTCGCTCAGTCGTGTCCAACTCTTTACAGGCCCTATGGACTGTAGCCCACCGGGCTCCCCATGGAATTTTCTAGGCCAGAATACTGGAGTGGATAGCTATTCCCTTCTCCAGGGGATCTTCCTGACCCAGGGATCGAACCCCGGGTCTCCTGCATTGTAGGTGGATTCTTTACCAACTGAGCCACCAGGAAAGTCCATAAACTCCTGGGGGGCCTGGAATACGGGGACCAGAGTTTACAGCTGGGAAGAGCAGCGTGGTCAGGTCTGAGGCCGGTGGCCCTCCCAAGGCTAGCCACCCCTCCCCTGCACCCCGGGCCTAGGAGGAGAGGAGCAACCGCTGTGCAGCCCCCAGGCCCTGACCCCAGGGGCCATGATTCTGCACTCTTGTGCAGACTCCTCGAGGCTCAAGCACTTGAGTCTTCTTCCTGAAAAAGGAAGCTATTTCTCAACGGGGTTGCTACACGCGGATACTGAGAAACACAAGCCGAGAGGCAAACGGGGCACCGGCCCCAAAGGGAAGAGACTGAGGGGGAGGGGCTGGCGTGGGCTGGTGAGCCTGAAGGTGCCCTCGTGAAACACGAGGAGACAATGTGCCTGATCTTGTCCACTCCTGTTCACCACTGACATGATGGGAACAACCCAAAGACCCAATCGCAGAAGCATGGCTGAGTAGGTTATGGTAAAACCACTTAAAGTATTACAAAACCATTGAACGCGCTGACGAGAAACATGGGAAGTTTTTTGTATCATTCTATTGAGAAGGCAGGAAAAAAGAACTGCACTATAGATGTTGGGGGAAAAACATAAAACATTTTTGCCTAGAAAATGCATCTATAAGAAACATCTATCGCCAAGTGAGTTGAGTATGGGGGGCGGGGAGGGAGAGCTGTAGGTAATCTTTTCTTCTCCTTCTCTGTTTTCCAAATGTTCTATAATTACCATATCCTGATTTTATTAATATAAGGCGATTGACAATTATAATACATTTTGCTTTTTTTTTTAGTATTTATTTATTTAATTATTTGACTGCACCGGGTCTTAGTTTCAGCATGCAGAGTCTCTAGTTGTGGCATGCAGGACTTTGTCCTATAGTGGCAACAAGTGAAGTCTTAGCTGCAGCATGTGGGGTCTAGTCCTCTGACCAGGGATCAGACCCAGGCCCCCTGCATCAGGAGCTCAGAGTCTTAGCCACTGGACCTCCAGGCAAGTCCCATTAATAATACATTTTAAATTGTCAAAAGAGGGTGGTGGTGATTCTCTTCCAGCAAAAAGACAAAAAGTCTGGGTAGGCAGCCAACCTCAAGTCCTGTCCGGAGCAGAGCCCTGCCCGGAGCGGCCACACCCAGCCTTCCCACAAAGGTTGCCACAGCTGGTTACTCCACCTGCCCAGCTGGGTCTCAGATGGAGCAAAAAACTCACTGATTTCGAAGGGAAAGGGGAGGAAGGGAAGAAAACAATTTGATGAGATGGCATTCATTTCACCAAAACTTTTAACTTAATTTTTAAGAACAGTCTGTGTCCATTTAAGAATATGGAGTACCCACTATGCCACGCCCTACAGGTAATACAGAAATGAGTAAGACCCATTTCCCACCTGAAAGACTAGATTCTAACAGGGGCCGAAGATACCAAGTGACAACACAGAGGGGTATTTGACAAGTTGTTCTACGATGTGAGCTGTAGTGAGAATTCAGAGATGAGAAAATAAAACATCATTTCCAGCTTCTGAGAAACAGCAGACAAGGGTTCGTGGCCGAGGTGGGCTTTGAATTTGGTCTTGGAGAAAGAGCGGGTGTCCAGAAAAGGGTCAGGAAGATAAGCCAGGTAAATACACGTGCTTACCTCAAAAGAAAGTTACAGATGGAAGCAAACCTCTCCACCTGAATCATAAGCAAGGAAGTGCAAAATGAAAACAAATGGCAGGGTGACTCCGAAAAGTCCCTGGCTGGGCTGTGGTGGGAGCGCTGAGCTGAGCGGTATAGCCTTGCTGGATGGCAGCCAAGAAATACGACTCTGCAGCAGCAGCTTGCAAATCGGCACGCACACTTTGAGCCAGCAAGTCCATTTCTAGGAATTTATCCTAAAGAAACAATTAAGCATGAGCTGAAGGCTATTCACGGAAGTGTAACTTAAAATAGCCAACCATAGGGAAGTGGGTAACTAAATTCTGATATGTTTATATAGCAACTAAAAAAAAAATCCCATTTTCAAAGAACATTTAATGACATGGACAATGTCCATGATATAGCAACTTAACAGCTCGAGAGAATCTATTTTCAGCATAAACCCCTCCCCAAATTAACTTTTTAAAATTTTAAAGCATTATTTTTCTTTTTTCACCTTTATAGAAGTCAATTTATATCTTGTAGCAAAATAAATATATCAAAACTTTGACACTGGAAATATAGTCTATGTTGATGTTTTTACTTTTTGGTATTTTTCCTATAATGACATTTGTATAATGTTACTCCAAATGAAAGTATAAGATATGTTCGATGGGTTTTCAATGGGGCGAGAAGGGGGCATTACAGACTTAGAACACAGCAGAAAGCAGAAGTTGAGAAATATGGGAATTCCTGTGGAGGAGAAATGGCTGAACTTTGCAAGATAGAGCTCAGTTTAAGTGCTGGATCCATTATTTTCTAGTTGTGTGACCTTCAACAAAGTACTGAACAGAACGCCTCTTGAGCTTCGGTCTCCTTCAAAGACATCATCTTAAACAAGGGAAGGCCCAACTTAAACAAAGCACCTACTTAATACGCTGGCCAGGGGCCCCCATCAACTCTCTCTCAGAAGTTTGTACATTTAGAGCTCTTTCTACCAACCATGAAACAAAATCCATTTTGGCTCTGTTTTTTGTTGTTGTTGTGTGTGTGTTTTATATTCATCTATTTATTTGGTTGTGCCAGGTCTTATTCGTAGCATGCGGGATCTTCACTCTTCATCGAGGCATATGGGATCTGGTTCCCTGGCCAGAGATCAAACCCGGGCCCCCTGCATTGCGTGTGCAGAGTCTTAGCCACTGGACTACCAGGAAAGTCTCCAAAATTCACTTTGGATGCACACAGGTAAGGTAGGAATTCTCATTTATAAGACACACCAGGTATGTAATGAGAGCATTTGGGGAATACAAAGAAGTGTTATATTAGAAGCCAGTATGTAACGCATCCCAATTTCAGAAATAGTAAACTCTGACAAGATATTTGTCTAAAATCAAGAAAATATGAAAATCTCTCTCTTCTAAAGATGGTGATGACCAGGTGAAGCCTTTGGTCACAACTCAAGCATTAATGTCATCCGAATGCTGCTTAATGGGTCTGAATTGTGTCCAAAATGAGGAAATAGACAAGAAAGTCAGATTCCAGTTCCTAAGCAGACTGCAGGGGTGAGACTCCACCTTCCACAGAAAGTCTGGATTAGAGCGCACCACTCTTTTTCTCTCCGGAATCTGCCTATATTTCCCCAATTCAACACTAAAACAGAATTGAGGCAAAATTCTCTTCCCAGCCTACCTGGGGTACCCTGGTCCCGACCACCCCATCTTCTTTCAGATGAAAAAGGCACCAAAAATGCCAAGGTCAGCTGCCTTGGGGGTAAGAAGCCACACCCTGGAAAACCTTAAGCTTTGGAAAGAATCTTTTGGAAAGAAATGCAAGCTCAGGGAACAAATTATAAATAATCCAGAGCCTCAACCCCTCCCAATGCCAGGCTTTGGCAAATCCAACAAGATAAGCCTTCAGAAGAAGAGACCCAGGAGGCTTGGCTCATTCCCAATTATGTATGATCACAGCAGCTAACCCTTGCTGCTGCTACTGCTGCTAAGTCGCTTCTGTGCGACCCCATAGACGGCAGCCCACAAGGCTCCCCCGTGCCTGGGATTCTCAAGGCGAGAACACTGGAGTGGGTTCCCATTTCCTTCTCCAAGGCATGAAAGGGAAAAGTGAAAGTGAAGTCACTCGGTCATGTCCGACTCCTAGTGACCCCATGGACTGCAGCCCTCCAGGCTCCTCCATCCATGGGATTTCCAGGCAAGAGTACTGGAGTGGGGTGCCATTGCCTTCTCCAAGCTAACCCTTACACAGTGGTTATTACATGACAGGTGCCGTTCTGAGCACTTTACATACAGTAACTCACTGATGCTCACAATAGAAGAAGAGACACGCATAAAGAGGGTAAGCAACTCGCCTGGGCTCAGGCCCAGAACCAGCCCATCCAGGGCCTTTGTGCAAGCTGGAAGAGAGTACCCCTACCTCTAGAGAGATGCAGCACAGCCCTACACAGCACACACACCTGGCAACTGGAGTCTGGATTTCAGCATCCTCTCACCTCCTTGTGCAGTGCACAACCCTTGACTGTATCAGAAGTCATGCAGTGCTTCCCTAATGGCACAGTAGATAAGCATCCACCAGCCAACGCAGAGGACACAGGTTCCATCCCTGGTCTGGGAAGATTCCACATGCCACAGAGCACCTAAGGGCGTGCACCACTACTGAGCCAGAGTGCCGCAAGTCCTGAAGCTGTGAGACAAGATACACAGGAGCACTGATTTGGTGACTAAGTCACAGTTATTTTACTTTGCTGATGTCATTGTGAATGAAGCTTAACTTAACTTTAACTAATAGTCCATCTAAAGCAGTCTCGGTCAATAATATCAACATTCATATCTGAGGGCCCCTGGCTGCTTATTTGTCAATTCCCCCCATGAGATTATTAGCAACTAAATGATAGGAACATGTCTCTCACTTTTTACATAAAACATTTCAAACATCCCCCCAAAAAGTGCAACATAACATACCTTCACCACCAGATTTAACAAATGTTAACACTTTATCACATTTGTTTCAGACATTTTTAGTAAGAAATGAAACATTATAATTGAGGTTAAAATTCCCTTATAGTCCTTCCTAGAGCCGTTTTTTTTTTTTTTGGCTGTGCTACTTAGTGCCTTTTTTGTTTTTTGGCGGTACTGGGCCTTAGATGCTGCATATGGAATCTAATTCCCTGACCAGGGATTGAACCCAGGCCCTCTGCATTGGGAGCTCGAAGTCTTAACCACTGGACCACCAGGGAAGTGCTCCTAGAGCCTTTTAACCTTGCCTGGAAAATCCCATGGACGGAGGAGCCTGGTGGGCTGCAGTCCACGGGGTCGCTAAGAGTCGGACACGACTGAGCGACTTCACTTTCACTTTTCACTTTCATGCATTGGAGAAGGAAATGGCAACCCATTCCAGTGTTCTTGCCTGGAGAATCCCAGGGACGGGGAGCCTGGTGGGCTGCTGTCTATGGGGTCGCACAGAGTCGGCCACGACTGAAGCGACTTAGCAGCAGCAGCAGCAGCAGCAGTGCCTCTATAGGCAACCACTAGGGTGAAGCTAATGGGTATTCTTCCTGTCGAGGATTTTATAGTTTTGCTCCATCGTTTTGATTGTTTTAACTTACAAATGGTCATGATGACTACACATATACTATAACTTGACTTTCTACCCATCTTTCTCTTAAAGTAGCCAGGCTGATTCATGTTAGGTTTAACCTCTGAATAGTTCCACCATTTACTGATATATTTCCCTCCTGATAAGCATTTAGGTTGCTCCCAGCTTTTCAGGATAAAAGATGCTACAATGTGCATCCCTATCTATTTCTCCTTGAGCACCTGCATGGTAGATTTCCTAATACAGATACTAGAAGTTTCTGGCTGTAGGACACGGGCACCCTTAACTTTACCATCTAGTCAACTTCCTTTTGAGATTAGCTGTACCAATTTATGGTCCCCCTTGTGTGAGAGAGGGGCCTTTCCTCCCAGCCATGCCATATTTATTCCTGAACCACTAGCTCCTGCCTAACTCTATGGTGGCAGGAAACTCTCTCATTCCCATTCTCATTCATGTCATCCCCTTCTCTTGCTTGCATCCTAATACTTTGAATAAGCTACAGCAGAAACACAGAAAGACCCTCAGCCTGAGTTCCTCTTCCCAAAAGGCTGCCTGACTTCTATGTCAAAAGCCGTCTAGCTGGGCAGCCAACATTCTGAGTGAGGATACACATTATTCTCCTTGTATCACATCTCCCTGTAAGATGGAATCAGATTCTTTTCCCTCCGGCAGCATTTGGAGTGGTGGGGAGGGGGTCCTCCACAAACTCCCCCACCCTGCGCAAAACTATTTTATATCAAGCCCACTTGTTCAAGCAAGTGAAAAGTGTTAGTCACTCAGTCGTGTCTGACTCTTTGTGACCCCATGGACTGTAGCTCACCAGGCTCCTCTGTCCATGGAATTCTCCAGGCAAGAACACTGGAGTGGGTTGCCATTCTCACTTGCTCAAGCCCGCCCCAATTACCAACATGAAGACAGAAGAGGACAATTTAGAGGTGTCTGGCCCACCCCAAGTCGTCCCTTTAAAAAAAAAAATCATTTATATGTGACTGCATTGGGTCTTAATTGCATCCTGTGTCATCTTCATTGCAGCAGGCAGGATCTTTAGTTGTGCCATCCAAACTCTTAGTGGCACCTAGTTCCCAGGCCGGGCATCGAGCCCATGCTGTATGCATTGGGAGTGCAGAGTCTTAGCCACTGGACCACCATGGAAGCCCCCTGGGCCCTCCTTCTTTTCCCCAGAGTTCTCCAGAGGCTGGAAGGAAACCTTTCATCTCTCGGGTGGTGGCTAGTGTTTCCTGATAAAGGAAAGTTCCAGGCAGAGAGAGGGGCCAACTTGTTTATTTCCAAACACAAGCCAGATTCCAGCTGTGACATGTACACTGGATCTTCCCACTGAGAAAGGGAGCTGGGCGGGAGGGCTGAGGGAGGGACGACTAAGGCTGCACAGGATGAGAAAGGGCTGTTTATTTTTAGGTAAGCTGGTCTTCCCTGGATCAAGCACACAGCTCCCTCCTAGTCCTGTTTTTCCTGACTCTGCCTGGGGTGCATTTTTCATCTGGACTTGCCCCAAACACAGAAAGCAGTTGCCTCAACCCACTTAACCTAGGGGCTCACGAAGAGTGACAGAGGCTCCCGGGTGGATATCCACTCTCTCGCTCCATGAACACCTAGTGAGTGCCTCTTCCATCCAGGCGTTGGTTTAGAATGATGCCTTTCACTCAGAACCTGCCCCTGGAAGCTCAGGGCCTAGTAAGTAAACACGTGTGATGCTAAGTGAAAAGATGCAATGGTAAATACAGTCATCCCTTGGTACCTGTGGGGGATTGGTTCCAGGACATGCCCCACCCCCAGATACCAAAATCAGAGGATATTCAAGTAGTCCCTTATATAAAACGATGTGGTTCAGTCGGATGCTGAACCCACAGACACAGAGGGCTGACTACTGGGTGTGAGATAAAGGAAGGTTGGAGAGGGCCTTCCCTGGTGGTCCAGTAGTTAAGATTCTACGATCCCAATACAGGGGGCCTAGGTTCAATCCTTGGTCAGGGAAGATCCTGCATGCCACAACCAAGACCTGGTACAGTCAAATAAGTAAATAAAAAAAATTTTAATATATTTTTTAAAATATGTGATTAACATTTTAGAAGGAAAAGGAAGCACAGAGAAGGGAAAGATTAAACTCGAGTTGAAAAATTCTGGCAAGACTTTCTGAACATGGTGATGCTAAGCTTGGTTTCCCTACCAGTTTGGGTGATGAGCATACATTTGATTATCAACATCACAACCCCAACCACTGCCTTCCTTTCCCATAACCATGGACATGAGAAGTAACCACACAGCAGTCAGTGTTGGAGGAAAGCCCCAGGTCCCACAACGGAAGACCTGGTTCTAACCCAATCTGCCTCCACCAACATCGACTCTGCCAAGTCAACATCCTTCTGGTGGGTAAACTGAAGGGTGGACGAGTGTCTCAGAACAGTCCGCTCAGCTCCAACCCTCTCTGTGTGCCATACCCACAGGAAGGAAGTATAGGAATGGACACCTGGGACCCACCCCAAAGATATTAAGTCAATTGGTCTGGGGCTGTGCCCCCAATATCCATAGGTTTTAAAAAAAGCATTCTAGTGATTCAAACGGAGAAGGCGATGGCACCCTACTCCAGTACTCTTGCCTGGAAAATCCCATGGATGGAGGAGCCTGGAGGGCTGCAGTCCATGGGGTCTCAAAGAGTTGGACATTGAGTGACTTCACTTTCACTTTTCACTTTCATGCATTGGAGAAGGAAATGGCAACCCACTCCAGTGTTCTTGCCTGGAGAATCCCAGGGACAGGGGAGCCTGGTGGGCTGCCGTCTATGGGGTCGCACAGAGTCGGACGTGACTGAAGCGACTTAGCAGTAGCAGCAGCAGCAGCAAAAGCAGTGATTCAAATGTGCAGACAGGGTTAAGAACCATGAGGCCAATGATGTTCTGGTGGTGATGCTTGAAGGCTGGGTATCCCGTTTCACAGAACAACCCAGAACTTGCCCAAGTCAGGGAGCAGACAGAGGCCACAGAGCCCCTAAGCACCTGTTCTCTTCTCACAGGAATGTAATGATTCAAGGCAGAATTCTCTAAGATCCAGTTAGGAAGACAAGGAAATAAGGCATACACCATCTCCAAAGCTCTCTCTCTCTCTCTACCTGCTCTCCGCAGGCTGAAGATGCTCAGTCCTGGGAGTGGGTTAGGAAATAAAAAAAGGTCACCTTCACAGGACACAGCGGCATCCCCTCCATCCACTGAACAGGGGTCACCTCCCCTTAAGGGAGCTCCTGGTGCAGAAGAGCAGGAGTTAGAGGCAGCCGGAGCCTGGGAACCGTGGACGGGCATAGCCCAGCCTCCCGCCTGTGAGTCAGCCTCACAGAGGCTGCTTTCAGACAAAGGGGCAGAAGAACAAAGCTCCACTGTGCACGTTTGAAAAAGTCAGCCGAGACAGGGAGACTTTGGGGCCAACGGGGGTGGCATTAGCATTTTACTTATTTATTTATTTACCTTCACTGCATCTAATGGACACTTAGTATGTGCCAAGCATAGCCCAAAGCCCTTCCAAATAGTCCCTGTTTAGTTTCTGATCACACTGTTGGCCACAAATTTAGCAGGTCAAGCTTTCCAAAGGCAACATCCAGGGAGGGGGAAGATCTAATTCTCCCTCCTCCACAGGTACACGAACCATCCAAGGATGATATTTACCCCCTGCATTCTGCCACTGCCTGGCCTGAGATGAGATACACACACCACTTGGATCTGGGACTGCATCCCAGGCTGTGACCTAAATTCCTCTGTTGCTATAATGCAGGGCCATCCTCCGTAGGAACAGAAATTGTGTCATGGCGAGGTGGAAAGGACTGGGGAGTCAAACTCCACTTGATATGTGAACTCACACAACAATCATGACTTCTCCGAATCTCGCCTTTATGTCTGTACAATAAGAACAGTGTCACCACTGACCTCAGAGGAGGTGTGGGGGTGAAATGGATTACAGGAAGTCCCTACATATGAACCTTCAAGCTGCGAACTTTCAAAGATGCAAATGTGCGTTCCATCAAAGCCAGGCATGAGTGAAATGCCCTCCATCTCCTATTCCTGATGATCCTTCAGCCCTAACATCTCCCACCTCCTCTCCCTCCTCGAGTCAGTAACTCTTCCTTCCTGTCCACTCAATGCCAGCCCCTGTATGGAGGCTGTTATACTGTACTACTGTACTTCAAGATACTGTACTGTACGATTAGAAATGTTATTTTTTGTGTTTATTGTTTTTTACATATTATTTGTACAGAAACTACTATTACTCAATCACTCAGTTGTGTCCAACTCTCTGTGACTCCATGGACTGTAACCTGCCAGGCTCCTCTGTGCATGGAATTCTCCAAGCAAAAATACTGGAGTGGGTTGCCATTTCTCCCTCCAGGGGATCTTCCCTACCCAGGGATCGAACCTGCATCTCTTATATCTCCTGCGTTTGCAGGTGGATTCTTTACCACTAGCGCCAGAAAGCCCCATTACAATGCAGTACTATCTTACTGTATTACAGTATAGTACTAAATAGCCGAATGTGTTCATTGGGTCCTAGGCTAAGTTTGTTGGATTTACAAACAAACGGGACTTACAAACACAGTCTGGAAGTGGAACTGGTTTATACATAGGGGGCTTACTGTAATTAGATGTGACAATCTCGGCAAATGGCCTGACATCAACTGAGGGCTCTTCCCTTCTCCCACCTGCAAAGCGCCATCCCATCATCACTGGACCTCACTGCCTTAATCTCACGGCAGCCCAGTGAAGCTGAGTTACAACCCCCATTTCCAGATGGGGAAACTGTGGCAACCCTGGAGAAAGAACTTCTGTGGAGCCCAGGTTCAAAGCCTGCACCACGGAGTTTCCTGTGGCCCTGGCTCTGAGTCCCTGTCCTCTGTCCTGTGCCCCACCCAGGTCTAGGGTTTAAACAATCCTAAAGCTCAGTAGCACTCCTGCTTTTTTGTTCGGTTCGGTTCGGTTTGAACCATGTCAAACCCACCCCCTGCAACCTGGCCGCTCTCACTGCAGTCCCCTCAGGGCAGGAACCTCGGTCCCCACCTGGGTCAGGTGTCCAAAGCAAGGCTGAGCAGAGAAGAGGGGGGGTCTCACTCTGGGGACAATTAGTCTTGTGACTTTCCGTGTGCCATAGACGGTCACCATCCCACTTACTCATTTTTGGCATCAAAGCTGCCTAGTACAGGAAGAGAGGAAATCGCGCCAACACCACAGAAGTGCCAAACGCTTGGGGTTCAAGAGCCTCGGTTTCCTCGGCTGCAACATGGGTGTGGGGAGCACGGGGCTGAACGAAACAACCTCGAAGGGATTTCCTGTCTTCCTGCTTCTGGGAGCCCTAGGGGAGCGGTTGATTCAACCCCAATGTTGCCCCACGCTTGAGCCACAGGGCAGGCCTGGACCCGCTTTTGGAGAGTGGGAACCAGGGCGCAGAGGAGGACAGCGGCTCCCAGACTCCCACGTCAGAAGGGTGGGGAGCTACTGGGGATTGTTAAGGGATGAGGGCCATCCAGGTAAGTTACAATTTTTTTTTTAACACTTTATTATAGGGACTTCCCTGATGGTCCAGTGGTTAAGGCTTTGCCTTCCAATGCAGGGTGGGGCGCAGGTTTGATTCCTGGTTGGGGAGCTAAGATCTCACATGTCTAGCAGTCAAACAACCCAAAACATAAAACAGAAGTGATACTGTAACAAATTTAATAGTGTTTAAAAATGGTCCACAACAAAAAAATCTTTAAAAAAAAAAAAAAAAAAAGATTTGCCCTTCCCTGGTGGTGGGCTTTCCTTGTGGCTCAGTTGGTAAAGAGTCCGCCTGCAATGAGGGAGACCTGGGTTCGATCCCTGGGTTGGGAAGATCCCCTGGAGAAGGGAAAGGCTACTCACTCCAGTATTCTGGCCTGGAGAATTCCATGGACTGTATAGCCCATGGGGTCACAAAGAGTTGGACACGACTGAGCGACTTTCACTTTTCACTTTCCCTGGTGGTAAAGTGGATAAGAATCTGCCTGCCAATGTAAGGGACACAGGTTTGATCCCTGGTCCAGAAGGATTCCACGTACCAAGGAGCAACTAAACTACTGAAGCCCAAGAGCCTAGAGCCTGTGCTCTGAAACGAGCGGAGCCACCATGATGAGGAGCCCACGTACTGCAACTAAAGAGAAGCCCCGACTCGCCACAACTAGAGAATGCTCACACATGGCCAAATAGATAATAAATAAATAAAACAAATAATAAAAAATAAAAATATTCTTAAAGGACTTTATTATATTTTCTGCATCTAAGTAATTCAATTATTTGCTGAATCCTGAGTCCACATTTTGTTTTTTGTTGCTGTTGCACTGGGCGGCACGTGGGATCTTCGTTTCCCAACCAGAGATTGAACCCGTGCCTCCTACAGTGGAAGCATGGAGTCTTACCCACTGAGCCACCACACAAATTCCCCGGCAAGTTACCACCTTGATTAAACAAAGACCTCATGTCCGAGTCATCAGGACTGCCCTCTGCAGTAGAAGCTCAGCCGATTTCCACTTGCTGACCACCCCAAGTCATTATCGGGAGGAGGCCTCCTCTACTCCCCAATCCCACATCCAGCAGCAGCTTGCAAGGCCCAGAATCGAGATCTGCAGCTCAAGGCTTCAGGATCAAGTAAGCCCAGGAGAAACGCCAGTCTCACCACTTCTAGGCCATGTGACCCTGGACAAACCACCCAGCACTTGAGCCACGGTGTCCTGGCTCTAAAACACCACTCGGGGGCTGATACATGTGTCCCACCACAGTCCCCACTCAGGGCCAGCTCCAGTGAATGGCAGCTCCCTCGAACGGCTGCACAGCTAAGGCATGTGGAAACTCCTCCCCCACTGCGGGGGACTATGCCTTTTAGGGAGACAGAAGGGGATCTCAATAACACTTTTCCTCCCCTTTCAACATCACAACCTTAAGGCTGCCCCACTCCTGAAGACAGAATTCTTGGCTGACCTCCCTAGTTCCCATAGGAACTAGCCCAGAACGTCAGTTGTTCACCCAGATGCCCACCTCCCTCCACACCCTGTGGGGGCCCAGTAAGGGCAGGCTCTGGTCACCCAGGACAAGGCCTGGTAGAGAGTAGGCACTCTACCAGGTGATGGATGGATGGATGGGCAGAAGGACTGCAAAGACCAGAATTACTAGACACGGCTTCTCTGATTTTCTGGGGGAACATCTGCAGTTCTTAGAGAAAGAATGGCAGGAAAACCTTCAGGTTTACAAACCTTTGGGCATACTTACAAAACAAGTTCCTTCGGTCTTTTCTTCTTACTTTAAGAATATTAAAGTTCACAAGTGGAACTTCCCCGCCCAGCATTAAGTGGCTTGAGAAATGAAAAGGTGTAGCTATTACTTCATCTTGTTGCTAACTTAATCCAGTCAAGCTGTTTCACACCTCCAGGGCCTTGCTCCCAAGGTTCCCTCACCTGGAACGACCTCCTACATAGACTCTGAGGTTCCAAATCCCGTCACCACCACCCTAACTCACCTCGGCCCCCTTAGCAAGACTAAGCTCCCCATCCGTGGGGCTCCCTCTGGGGAGAGCATCCCTAACAACTGCTTTTCTAAGTCATCCCCCAGAGACTAGTCTGACTCTAAGACTAGAAGCTCCATGAGGGCTCCTGGCCTCCTCCCCCCACCTTTTTTATATATATATATACTTATTTTTATTTATTTGTCTGTACCAGGTCTTAGCTATGGCATGCAGGACTTTAGTTTCAGCATGTGGAATCTAGTTCCCCAACCAGGGATCGAACCCAGGCCCCTTGCATTGGGAGTGCAGAGTCTTAGCCACTGGACCTCCAGGGAAGATCCAGGTGGGCCCTGTCTTGTCTGTTTCTGCATCAAGAACAACACCTAGCCTGATGTGGCAGCACACAGCAAGTCCTCAATAATGACTAAATGAACAAACAGCTTGAACTGTTGGACCGCTTTAGCCTCCTTAAGTATGTTCCTGCCTATATCTGAAACCGCTGCAGGCCCCCACATCTTCTACTCACCATCCTAGCTTATAACACTCACAATAGCAGCATACAGGGGGGTGGTTTGGTCGCTAAGTCGTGTCCGACTCTTGTGATCCCACGGTCTGTAGCCCGCCAGGCTCCTCTGTCCATGGGATTCTCCAGGCGAGAATACTGGAGTGGGTTGCCATTTCCTTCTCCAGTGGATCTTCCGAACCCAGGAATCGGACCCAGGTCTCCTGCACTGCTGGCAGATTCTTTACTGACTGAGCTGAGGGAAGCCCCAAACATGGGGACCCAATCGTAATCCACTCGGCCCCTTAGCAGGGTTTTCCAGTTTGGAACTGAGCCAAGGGGGTTTTCCCTAAGAATGCCCAGGAGAGTCAGGCAGTCTTCACATCTCAGGGGTGTCATCCAATTCCCGGAAAAAATCGAGCCAAGGGAAGCTGCACGGCCGTACTTAACAGGTGAGCATTCACCTGTGATTTACTGCACTAGAGAAACGGAAGCACGCTACAGAACAGAGCACGAGGTGGTCCCAGCTTTTTATTTTGTATTCTCTTTAATATTATTTTTATTTATCTAGCTGGCTATACCGGGTCTTACGATGCAGCTGAGGGATCTTTAGTTGCAGCATTCAAACTCTTAATTGCAGCATGTGAGATCTAGTTCCCTGATGTGGGATCTAGTTCTCTGACCAGGGATTGAACCAGGGTCCCCTGCCTTGGGAGTGCAGAGTCTTAGCCATGGGACCACCAGGGAAGTCCCTTTCTTGAACCATTTAAAATGATGAAAATACATTTCGGTGCTCACAGGAATAAGTTTCTTACCAAGGAATGTTTTACTCCATTTGAAACTTGTTCCCTACAGTATCTATGAAATTGTGGCACCTGCTATTAGCTGGCTTCCTATGTCCATTCTCCCCTTCTTCCTGAACTATGGGGATCCCTGATTTTGTTCAGAGTAACAATGTGCTCAGCTCCCAGACACCCCTGAAATCAGCGGTTGCCACATGTCCCAGTTCTAGCCAATGAAATGTAAGGGGAATCCTATTGCTTGGTACTTCCACGAAGTTAGTGTCCCTCATTAAAATGGGTAAGTCAGTTGGCAAAAGCCAGCTTCCCTCTCCCTTTCTTCTTGCCTGGAATGCAGATGTGAAGCCTATAGATACAGCAGCTATTTTGAGAGCATGAGGAAAAGAGGCCACGTGCTGAGGATGATAGAGCAAAAAGACATACGGAATCAACGTGGAGCCCTAGGACTGACGGCCTGCCTCTAGACCTCTTGTGTCATGAGAAAAACACTGCATATTCTGTTACCATAGTATGGTGGTAATGGGATTTGTTTTCCCATTTTCCCATACCATCTGTTTTCCATTGTATGGAAAAACTCGAATGAACTTTTTGGCCAACCCAATAATTCCCTTCCTTGTTCAACCAAGTGTTGAACTTGAATAATACAAGTGTTATTTGTATTTTCTAAACATGGAGCCAAGTGAACCCTAGAGTGAAGTGAAGTCGCTCAGTCGTGTCCGACTCTTTGCGACCCCATGGACTGTAGCCTACCAGGCTCCTCTGTCCATGGGATTTTCCAGGCAATAGTACTGGAGTGGATTGCCACTTCCTTCTCCAGGGGATCTTCCCAAACCAGGGATTGAACCCGGGTCTCCCACGTTGTAGATAGACACTTTACCGTCTGAGCCACCAGGGAAGTCCAAGTGAACACTAAGTGACACATTAATATCAGATTATAACTCCGGGTTGATAAAGATGACTCCTAATACCTTCCTGTGTTCTTCCAAGAAGCTGCAAAAGTGTTTTTGCGTCCTTGGGGTACCCCAATAAAAAACAAGCTGGCGGACCGTTACTCACTAGGAGCTTGCCTAGCTGCTGCAAGTGGCAAATGGCCATTAATTGGCATTGTGTCTTTGCTAAGCTGACTTGCTCTTGCAACTTGGAATTTTGTTAGGAAACAAAAAGCGCTTTATGGCAAAAGCGTTAGTCCCACAATAGGACCTTTCTGCTTTGATTATGGAAACACATTAAGAGCTCAGCTGCCCTGCAAGCAGTGGCCAGGAGACTCGGCTGAGGCCTCAGCCTCCCTGACCGTTCTTCACTCACTATGCTGGAAGGGGGCCCAAGCCACTCGGGAGGAAACGAGGCAAGCAGACACTCAAGCTTACGGGGCCAGGCATTCAGGTCCACCTGGAGGACTGTGATGAACAGGCTGTGCCCACAAGACTGCCTGCATGCCCCCGACCAGGCTGCTACATGCCACTCACACCTCACACCTGCAGAGCTACCCATGTGCAGCACACACAAGATTTAGTGCCCTGATCTCTCATCGCCTGGAAAGGTGATATGGCCCCAGTGGGAGCTCAAAGACAAGTCAAGGTGTACAGAGGCAGGACAGTGAGGAAAGCTTCCCATACTGCTGAGCTCAGCCAACCCTCCCCACACACTGACAAGGCCACTGTGAGGACAGACCGACATGTTGCGATCCACTGCCAAGTATACCCAAGAGAAAACGTGCACGTGCACGCGCACACACACACACACACACACGCTTATCAAGAGACGTGTCCAATGCTGATCACAGCAGCATTTTGAGGTGACATTTCCAACCGTAAACAAATCAAGTGTGTATCAGCAAAACAGAGACAAAATTTTGCAAATCATTCAACGGAGTGATCTACAACAATGGACATGAATAAATGATACCTACATGCAAAACTGCAGGGCTTCCCAGGTGGCACTGGTGGTAAAGAACCCACCTGCCAATGGAGGAGACTTAAGAGACGTGGGCTCCATCCCTGGGTCAGGAAGATCCCCTAGAGGAGGGCACAGCAGTCCACCCCAGTATTCTTGCCTGGAGAATCCCATGGGCAGAGGAGCCTGGTGGGCTACAGCTCAGGGGGGTTGCAAAGAGTCGGACACAACTGAAGCAACTTAGCATGCCCACACATGTAAAACTGCATTAATTTCACAAATAGCGTTGTGCAAAAGAAGCTAAATACCAAAGAATATGTAACCATTCTCCATCTAGAAAGCTCAAAAAAAACAGGCAAAACTAAATCACAGTGCTTAGGGGCACTTCTGAGTGCTGAGATCACTGTGTTGAGAAGTAATAGGCACATGAAAAGATGCTCAACATTGCTAATCAACAGAGAAATGCAAATCAAAACTGTTAATACAATGAGGTAACTCCTCACCCTGGTCAGAATGGCCATCAACAGAAAGTCTACAAATAAATGCTAGACAGCGTGTGGAGTAAAGGGAACCCTCCCACACTGTTGGTGAGACTGTGAGCTGGTGCAACCACAATGGATAACAGCATGGTGGTTCCTTAAAAAACTAAAAATAGAGCTACCATATGATCCTGCAGTCCCATTCCTGGGCATATGTCCAGAAAAGACAAAAACTCTAGTTCAAAAATATACATGCAGTCTCATGTTCATAGCAGCACTATTTTTAATAGCTAAGACATGGAAGCAACCTAAATGTTCATAGACAAATGAATGGATAACGAAGATGCATTACACACACACACACACACACACACACACACAGGAATATTACTCAGCCATAAAAGTAATTTTAAAATGCCATTTGCAGCAACCTGGATGGACCTAGAGACTGTCATACAAAGTGAAGTAAGGCAGAAAAAGACCAATAGCATATGATAGCACAACAGACTGGTTCCAAATAGGAAAAGGAGTTCGTCAAGGCTGTATATTGTCACCCTGTTTATTTAACTTATATGCAGAGTACATCATGAGAAACGCTGGACTGGAAGAAACACAAACCGGAATCAAGATTGCCGGGAGAAATATCAATAACCTCAGATATGCAGATGACACCACCCTTATGGCAGAAAGTGAAGAAGAACTCAAAAGCCTCTTGATGAAAGTGAAAGTGGAAAGTGAAAAAGTTGGCTTAAAGCTCAACATTCAGAAAACGAAGATCATGGCATCCAGTCCCACCACTTCATGGGAAATAGATTGGGAAACAGTGGAAACAGTGTCAGACTTTATTTTTCTGGGCTCCAAAATCACTACAGATGGTGACTGCAGCCATGAAATTAAAAGACGCTTACTCCTTGGAAGGAAAGTTATGACAAACCTAGATAGCATATTCAAAAGCAGAGACATTACTTTGCCAACAAAGGTTTGTCTAGTCAAGGCTATGGTTTTTCCTGTGGTCATGTATGGATGTGAAAGTTGGACTGTGAAGAAGGCTGAGTGCCGAAGAATTGATGCTTTTGAACTGTGGTGTTAGAGAAGACTCTTGAGAGTCCCTTGGACTGCAAGGAGATCCAACCAGTCCATTCTAAAGGAGATCAGCCCTGGGATTTCTTTGGAAGGAATGATGCTAAAGCTGAAACTCCAGTACTTTGGCCACCTCATGGGAAGAGTTGACTCATTGGAAAAGACTCTGATGCTGGGAGGGATTGGGGGCAAGAGGAGAAGGGGACAACAGAGGATGAGATGGCTGGATGGCATCACTGACTCAATGGACGTGAGTCTCAGTGAACTCCAGGAGTTGGTGATGGACAGGGAGGCCTGGCGTGCTGCGATTCATTGGGTCGCAAAGAGTCGGACACAACCGAGTGACTGATCTGATCTGATATGTGGAATCTTAAAAAAGATACAAATGAACAAAACAAAAATAGTTTCACAAAGATAGAAAACAAATTTATGGTTATCAAGGGAAGGGAGTAGGGAGGGATAACTAGGAGTATGAGATCAATAGATACACACCACTATGTATGGACTAAGTAAATAACAAGGACCTATTATATAGCACAATATCATGTAATAACCTATAATGGAAAAGAAACTGAAAAAGAATAATATATGTACAATTGAATCACTTTTATATGTGTATAATTGAATATGTATGTATAATTGAATCACCTTGCAGCAGAAATTATAACATTGCAAATCAACTATAATTCCATAAAAGTTGTTTTTGGAGGAAAAAAAAAGTCAGGCCAGTGTCACTGTGCTGTCCTAAATCACTTCAGCCCTATCCGACTCTTTGAGACCCCGTGGACTGTGGCCAGCCAGGCTCCTCTGTCCATGGGATCCTCCAGGCAAGAATACTGGAGTGGGTTGCCGTGCCCTTCTCCAGAGGATCTTCCCAACCCAGGGATCAAACCCGAGTCTCTTAAGTCTCCTGTGTGATCTTGGTAGTAAGGGAAGGGGTTAGGAGCAGGAGAGTTCTGGAGTACTGGCAGGGTTCCCTTTCTTGCTTTAGACAGTGGTTACGAGGGTGTTCCCTTTGAGATAACTCCTTGAGCTGTGCATTTATGCTTTGTGTACTTTTCTGAATCTGTGTTGTATTGTGCAACAGAAACAGCCAAAAATTAGAAGTGAAAAAGAATGATGCCTAGATAACAAATCCAGCCTTCTCTTCAGAAACTGAGGGGTGCCCATATCAGTGCCAAGTCAAAGATTC
Source organism: Bos mutus (assembly GCF_027580195.1). Taxonomy (NCBI): domain Eukaryota; kingdom Metazoa; phylum Chordata; class Mammalia; order Artiodactyla; family Bovidae; genus Bos; species Bos mutus. The sequence goes on from NC_091635.1 coordinate 42,985,650, forward strand.
AGCATTTCATCCCTCTCTGATGCCTCCAGTATATTCAGCTCTATCTTCCCAAACCAGAATTGCAAGCTCCTTGGAGGAAAGAAACAGCTTGGAACACATACTTAACTAGACAGATTAGTACATGTATGCTAAGTTGCTTCAGTCATGTCCAACTTTGTGATCCTATGGACCATAGCCCACCAGGCTCCTCTATCCATGGGATTCTCCACACAAGAATACTGGAGTGGGTGGCCCTGCCCTCCTTCAGGGGATCTGCTCAACCCAGGGACTGACTGAACCCAGGTCTCCCACATTGCAAGTGGATTCTTTACCAGCTGAGCCATCAGGGAAGCCCAACTAGAACAGAAAGCACTAGGAAAGTCACTGCAGGAGGAGGAGATGGACATTTTGCTGGGTCATCACAACAAAGTTTAGAGCCCAGTCCATGGTCAGGACCTCTACAAGGAGACAGAGGTCCAGGGTCTGGCCCAGTCCCAGCCCTGAGAGGCGGCCAACCTAACTGAACAGCCACAAGATTATTATACACTAGCAAAAAGCCACTTTATTGTTTTATGGTGAGAAATGGCCACCTTGGGTTCTGCTATCCTAGAAAGTCTGCATAAATCAGTGTATTCTCCTCCTGGTACACAGGCTTATTATCACACTTCAGCAGATGTCTTCTAGCTGAGCTTGTCCTTACCTAGCACCTAGTTTGAGAACTGCTATATTTAGTGGGATCGAAGGGAAGGGGCGAGGGGCGGGGGGCCTTGGGGTGGGGGTGGGGGGCGTGTGGAATGCTTGCAGCTAAGCATAGTGATGAAACGCACAGAAGTCTAATGGCTGGGTGCCCGCTCCCCTGAGCAACCTTGTTGGGCACTGCCAAGGTTGACTCAGGACCCCTCCCCTTTTCTAAGCTTCCATGGATGACCAAGCCATCTTCATATTTTTTTTTCTAGTTGTTTTATTTTTTTACTTTTTATTTTATATTGAGTGTAACCAGTTAACAAGATTGTAATAGTTTCAGATACACAGCAAAGGGACTCAGCCATACATATACATGTATCCATTCTCCCCCAACCAAGCCACCTTTAAATCACATAGTCCCTGGCAGTCCAGTGGTTAGGACTCAGAGCTATCCGTGAGGGCCTGGGTTCAGTCCCTAGTCAGAGGAACTAGGATCCCACAAGCCTCAAGATGCAGCAACCCCGCCCCCCAAAAAAAATCATACATTCTCTCTACTAAGATATCTAAACTGAGCCACAGCCAAACCCTGCTGGTCCGGGGACCACTCCCCACCCGCCATGGGATCCTGTTGGATACTTTGCCCAGCCGTCCACAGGTTCCTCACAAGTGGACTCTGAGACGTCCAGGGGGCAGACTACTGAACTTCCTTCCTGAGTTCCAGTCCCGGAGTATGTCCTGACCCTCCTACCCATTAATGGGCGTTAAGCTTCTTCCCAGCAGAGTACAGCAGCCTACAGTCCCTGGCACATCCTCGACTACCCTCCACTCCACCCTCCGCCATAGCAAAGCTACTTCGAGGTGCTTACCTACCACCACCCCAGAACCCTCAAAGCACTTAGACTGGGAGGGACATAAAAGCAGAGACCCTTCCTGGCTGAGTTGTCATGAAGGTATTGACCCTCAACTGTCAGCTCCCTCAAGGTGCTCTATCAATGACAGCTTTCCAGCCCCTGGACTTCCCTGGTGGTCCAATGGGTACGAATCTGCCTGCCAGTGCAGGGGACACAGGTTCGATCCCTGGTCAGGGAAGATCCCACATGCCATGGGCTACTAAGCCCATGTGCTACAACAAAGCCTGCGTTCTAGAGGCTCTGAGCTGAATCTACTAAAGCCCACACACAGCAAAGAAGACCAAGTGTAGCCAACACATAAACAAAATTTCCAGCCCCAGCCCGCTGTCCCCACCACCATGCTCCTTGTCTATCTCTTCACAGCCAACCCTTCTGCATAAGCAAGATGTATTAACACTAAAATCTCTATCCCATCTTTCTCATTCTTTTGCTAAGAAAGAAACCAACAGCAAAGAAGCTTATGGCAAGGGTTTTTTATCTAGAGAATTTCTGGACTATTCTTCCCAGGGCTGTGTGTGCACAGGTATGATCACTGCCACCTTCTGAGACCCCGTCTTCTAAGATGGAACAGTGCAGGTCCTGCCCACAGTCAGGACAGCTGTGAGCATGGGGGGTGTGAAGGCGCTCTGTCATTTAAGATGCCGCACAGTTACTGGGGCAGAACAGCTGTCAATATGGAGATCACACTGGCCCAGGAGTGCACCCAGGAGGCACCGCGGGATGCTCAGACGATTAAAACTCATCCGCAGCTCAGAAATGAACCAGGAAATGGTATTCATCCACCTTAAAAAGAAGCTAAGCAAGCATTCTCTTGATGGCCTTCAGCTAAGCAGATCCCATCACGCCCAAGCGTTCAGGAAAATGGAGACTCTACAGAGCATCCGCCAGGCCCATGCCAGGCACACAGAGTCACGTTCAAGGCCTCTTCAACCAGCCCATTTTACAGACCAGGACACTGAGGCCTGGAAGGTTACCTTAAGCTAAGACCATTCAGCTATTCAGCGTCAGGACTCAGATACACTCTAGCTCCCATTTTCTTTCCAATTCCATTTTGTCTGCAAGACGTCCATGACACTATAGAAAACGACCCTCACACGGCTCTTACACGCTTCACCAAACCCTAGTACACGTTCTCCCTTGTCCCTTACAACGCTCTGGGGTCTGTTTCAGCGCCACCAACATTCCCATTTTATACACGAGGAAACTGAGGCTCAGGGAGGTGGAGTGACTTGCACAAGGTCACTGAGATCAAGGAGGGCAGGCCCTGCCACCTTCACAGGCTAATCAGGGGTGGTCTTTCCCCGACTGTTGCTTCTGCCATGACTCACTGCCCTCAGAAGGGAGGGTGGCAAGTCCACAGAAGAGGGAAAACCACAGCGGTTATCTCTGGTCAGGGTGGAGTGGGCAGTGAAGTGGGCCCAGGTAGATTTTTCCGGAGACAGATAGCTCAATTCCCTGGATGCTAGGAGGAAGATGTTGGGGGGCGCTGGCCCCCGAGTTTAGATTACATGATCACCCCTACTCCTAGCCCCTGGGCCAGGGGCTAGAGGCCAAGGCTGGATTTTGCCTCTTCTCTCTAGCGCACACATAATAGAGGTCTCTGACCTCTTAGACCAATATTTATTCAGTGTTTAAAAGGCACTTGACTGTGAAGCAGAGCTGTACCCAAGTGCCTGCAACACAGAAACCTGGGCCTTCCCCCATTACCCTGCAGAAGATGTGCTGGGGCCTCAGGTCTCGCTGTCCAGCCTCTGAGCACCTGGGTTCTCTCAGGGTCTGTTCAAAATTCAGACCCAAACTCAAACTCAGTTAACACAGGAAAGAAGGTTGCTCAACATAAGCACACATGTCCCCTCTCCCTCCAGGATGGGAACCCTGAATTGAAAGGCAACATTCTATCTACCCCTACCTTCCTCTGCCTCCTGTGAGCAAGCATCTGCCGCTCTGTCTTGTCATGAAACTGAGGGTCAGAGGAGCCAGAGGGACTGAATCCTGAGAGGACTGGTGTGTGGCAAAGAGCAGGACACTAAGTTAGACAGGGGGCTCGCTATAAGCTCTGACACTTGCCAGACAGCAGGACCCCAGGCCTATATATTACTACTTAGGCCCTCAGTGATCCTCATCTGCAAAATGGGCACCATGGCACCTCCCAGCCCAGTGGGAGGATTCAGTGGGATGATAAAGTGCCCAGCACAGGGCTTGGCATGTCATAAGCAACCAGTAAATGGTAGCCAATATTCTAAGTGCCCAGAATCAGGATTCCAGCCAGGGCTCAAGACCTCAATGTCCAGCATGGCACCCTGGAGCCCACGTCCGTGCCTTCCAAGGTTCACCCTAAGCCATTCAGTCCCACTGAGAAGCTCGCTCAGGGAACTGACTGTCTAGGCCTAACACCCAGAGGTGTTACCAGGGTGGCGGCCACAGTGAACTCTCTGCCCCAGGACACTTGCTCCTTCTCGTCCATGTAGGCAGGTCTGGCAGCAGGAGGCACTAGGCACATGGGGACTAGGTGGGTGCCCAGGTGGGTTTCACTTCTGCCCGCTCTAAGCCCTTCATGGGGCAGGACAGCAGCTTCCAGTCTACACTTGAAAACAGTACCCTCCAACCAAAGTACAATACTAGTCCCTAGGGAACTTTATACTTTTTTGTATAAAAATCAGTATAATTTTATAGTATAAGTATAAATTTTATACTTTCTAGCCAACATGAATGGGCTTCCCTGGTAGCTCAGCTTGTAAAGAATCTGCCTGCAATGCAGGAGACCCCTGTTCGATCCCTGGGTTGGGAAGATCCCCTGGAGGAGGGCATGGCAACCCACTCCAGTATTCTTGCCTGGAGAATCCCATGGACAGAGGAGCCTGGCAGGCTACATTCCATGGGGTCGCAAAGAGGCGGTTAGACTGAGCGACTAACACTTTCCCTGGTGGTCCAGTGGTTAAGAATCTGCCTTGTAGTGCAGGGAACATGGGTTTGCTCTCTGGTCGGGCAATCCCACACGCCTGCACGCCACAACTACGGAAGCCTGAGCGAGACAACTGGAGAGTCCCTGCACAGAAACAAAAGATCCTACGTGCTGCAGCTAAGACCTGACTCGGCCAAATAAATAATTTTTTTTTTCCCCAATGAGCTGCAGTCAATTCTTTTGTTTGTGCTAAATCTGCCACGTATTAGAACACGTGCCAGTTTAGACTAAGCCCCATTTTAGGCCTCAACAGTCCTGTGTGGCCAACAGCTACCATATTGGAAAGAGCAGAAGGAACATTTCCATTACAGGAGAAAGTTCTATTGGACAGTGCGGCCGTCCTCCTTCACTAAGTCCTGGGGGTTGCAGGCCCTCGGGGCTGGGGAGTGGCCTGGGTGGGGCTCATTTTTCCGAATTACACAGGGGGCTGATTTCTCAGACAGCTGGGGGCTGACAGGAAATACCTGTTTGTCTGCCTAAGAAAAAGTTTTCCCCTCCTTCTTCCCCAGGCTTGGGCAGGGCTGGGGGGTTTCCAGGGCACCTGCAGAACCCAAAGCCGTGTCCCCCCAGGGAGCTAAACCCACACCCAGACCCACAGAAGAGAAAAATCCAGCCTAGGGCCTGGGGGCAGGGGAGCAGGGAGACAGAAGATAAAGGCTGACCCTCAGCAGGGCTCTGGGCTGCATCTTAGCTGGACAAACACCAAGTTACTGACGATAAAGGGAGAGGTCTGACTCCAGAGGTTCCCAGCTGCCAACCCCCAGGACTGCTCCCTCCAGAGGGGAAAAATCCACCTCTGTCTAGACGACCACATGTCAGGCAACCATGAAAACTCTAAAAAGTATGCCTTTACCAAGCTAGATCCTTTACCTAGACCATTTCTTCCATGATAGCAGCAATGTCACTCCCCTGCTACCCGAGGGAGAGTGCAAAGTCAGATTAACTTGCCCATGATGGTGTTGGAGAAGACTCTTGAGAGTCCCTTGGACAGCAAGGAGATCAAACCAGTCAATCCTAAAGGAAGTCAACCCTGAAGATTCATTGGAAGAACCGAAGCTGAAGCTCCAATACTTTGGCCCCTTGACACAAAGAGCCGATTCCTTGAAAAAGACCCTGATGCTGGGAAAGACTGAGGGCAGGAGGGGAAGCGGGGACAGAGGATGAGATGGTCGGATGGCACCAGTGGACACGGGTTTGAGCAAACTCCAGGAGATGGTGAAGGACAGGGAAGCCTGGGTGGTGCAGTCAGTGGAGTCACAAAGAGCCAGACGTGACTTAGCGAGTGAACAACAAGATGCGCCGGCCAGCAAGGGCCAAGGTCACACTGAGCCACAGCCCACCAGACCCCAGGCCGCAAATGTATTATGATTCTACTGCTCCTGGTGTATATTAATAGAACAGTTATTTACTGGGGAGAGGGGCAGGGTGTAACATCATCAAAAAGTGTCTTTGCTCTTTAATTAACCATTGCTAGATGCATATCTGCTCTAGACAAGGATAGGGAGAAAACACAGAGACAGAAAAACAGTTTAAATTAGGTCAGGGGCAATAAGGCAATTGTTTCCTTTTTAACACTGTTACTTTGTTTATGTAATGCATCTTTTTTTTTTTTTTTTTTTAAAGGCAGCTGTATTCTGGGAAGAGTGTAAAAATGATAGAAATACCAAGAAAACCATGCAGGTAGCTGTCCTGGTCACCCCCAAGGTCTGGAGTCCCACATTCCCCAAGGCAGGCAGGACTGAGGCTTGAACTATGTTTGCATGATGTTTCCAGTAAGACTGAAAACAGAATTGTTTACATCAAAGAACTGGGCCGAGGCATGGTTGATGGCAACCCCTTAGTGACACCAATAGTGAAAGCGAAAATGAAAGTCACTCAGTCGTGTCCGACTCTTTGCGACCCCATGGACTATACAGTCCAGGTCTCCCGTGTTGCAGGCGGATTCTTTACCAGCTGAGCCACGAGGGAAGCCCAGTGACACCAATACCTGGCACAAAAACGTGAACAGCCAGTACATTTTTGGTGTCCTGGGCTTCTCCAGTGGCTCATCGGTAAAGAATCCACCTACAATGCAGGAGACCCCGGTTCGATTCCTGGGTCGGGAAGACCCCCTGGAGAAGGGATAGGCTACCCACTCCAGTATTCTTTGGCTTCCCTAGTGGTTCAGCTGGTAAAGAATCTGCCTGCAATGTGGGAGACCTGGGTTCAGTCCCTGGGTTGGGAAGATCCCCTGGAGAAGGAAAAGGCTACCCACTCCAGTATTCTTGCCTGGAGAATCCCATGGACAGAGGAACCTGGTGGGCAACAGTCCATGGGGTTGCAAAGAATCGGACAAGACTGAAGCAACTAAGCAGGCAGGCAGGCCCTGTTGGAAGCATTTTGCAGGTATTAAATATACTCATTCATTTGAAACTCACAACAACCCAGTTGAGCCAAGTACTGTGATCACCCAGTTTTATTGATAAGGCAACTGAGTCTCGGGAGATGAATAACTTGCTCAAGACCACACAGCTAGGGAGTGGCTGGGCTGGGCCTCAAGCCCCAACAGTCTGGCTCCAAGCAGGACCTCTCTATGTTGTGTATTCAGTCTCTTTTAACAATAATAATAACCTCCTGGCTGCCTGAATCTGCATGAATCACCCAGCTGAGGTGGAGACTGCTGGTACCTCAGTAGACTTAAGATCCAGTCCCTGCTGGGTTAATGCGGGCAGTGGACGGGGGGAGGGGACTGACTTACAGGAAACACGCCCATGCACCTGCAGGCACCGTGGGAAAGGCAAGCTGGCCGGGCAAGTGGGCTGCGCTGCGGAAGCCACACGGGTTAGGATCAACCTGTGAGGCTAGGAGCACCCAGAGGGAGAGGCTGGGCCTGCAGGAGGCAGAAAGACAAACCCCTCTGGCCCGCACCCAGAGCAGCCAAATGGTCAATCCCACCCCCAAGGGTCAGCAGAGCCCGCCGGTGCTGCCAGAGCTGTCCCCAGGCTCCCATCCCCTGCCAGGCCCGAGCTCCTTGGAGAACTGAATTGGGTGGCAAGAGATTGATCTGTGATTCCTCCCTTTTCTCCCTTTCTAAAGCCAGGGAAATGCCTTACACGGCAGAACCCTCCAGCACGACAACCTTCGCCAAAGGCAGATCCGGTGAGCTCTCCCGATGATGCCCCTTTTGTGGACGGGAACACTGAGGTGCTGGGAGTATGAGTCAAGCTGACTTTGTTCTGCACTGCTGGGAAGGGCTCTGGCTCTGTGCCAGGATAAACTGGCTCCTGGCACCAAATGATCAACCCCCAAGCCTCCGAAGCAAGAGACGAGCACAACGCATGAGCCTTCAGAGCAATTCCAGGAGGTAACATCCGCTTCCCAGGGTACATGCTGCCCAGTAAGGTAGTGGCTGCCCAGGCAAAGCCGGGGACACCAAGGGCCCTCTCCGTGGGTGCACACACACTCAGTCATTTCCTCACGTCTGACTCTTTGCAGCCCAGCAGGCTCCTCTGTCCATGGGATTCTCCAGGCAAGAATACTGGGGTGGGTTCCCATGCTTTCCTCCAGGGCATCTTCCTGACCCAGGGGTTGAACCCGTGTCTCCTGGGTTTCTTGCATTGCAGGCGGGCTCTTTACCCACTGAGACACCTGGGAAGCCAGGAGGCCCTCTCCAAGACCTGCTGAAAGAGGACAACCCACCCTAACGTCCTCCTTCTTCATGGAGACCCCAGGATTGGAGTGCTTGCTGCTTCACATGTGAAACCCACAGAAAAGTGAGAAATGCCCAGTTCCTCCCTCCCCTCCACTCAGATCCCATCCTTCATGGTACCCACCCCAGAAAGCAGGCTCTGTGTCCCCACTGGCCACTTCCAGTCATCTCTTCCCCCAGAACCCTCAGAGCCCTCAAAGTTGTGCCCCCATCACGGCACTACTCACTCCCTACCCCATCCGCAACCCCAACTCAATTCACTCAACGAACACCACTGGGCCAGATGCTACACGAAGCCCACGGCAGGTAAAGACGGGCTTTGTCCTCCAGGCCTTCAGAGACCAGTTAACTGATTAAAAGCCTCTCACCAAGTTCGTAAGCACAGCTTCACAGAGCCACAGTCTGAGTAGGCTTTCTTGATCCCAGTAGGAGATTCGGATGATTGGGTGAGTCACTTAACTTCTTTAGACATCAAAGAGGTCTAGATGGGCCCTGACAGATCTTCTACACTCCCTTCCATTCCTTCAATGAAGCCATCAATCTGGCAGCATCTCCAAATCTCCCACAGAGCTAAACACAATATCTTCCTAAGAGTAAACAAATCCATAAACACCTGATGCTTGAGTAGCCCACATCAGAATCCAGATAGAAACAAAATCACATACCACCTGCTGATTCAAATCCTAAACTTCTTGTGTGTGTGTGCTAAGTCACTTCAGTCACGTCCGACTCTTTGCAACACCATGGACTGTAGTCTACCAGGCTCCTCTGTCCATGGGATTCTCCAGTCAAAAATACTGGAGTGGGTTGACTTGCCCTCTTCTAGGGGATCTTTCCAACCCAGGGATCGAACCTTCATCTCATGTATCTTGCATTTGCAGGTGGGTTCTTTACCCCTAGCACCACCTGGGAAGCCCCCTAAACTTCTTAGTTTTGTTCTCTTTAGAATACATCAGTCAGGATCTGATAGATTATATACCATGGTAATAAAGCAACTCCCAAATCTCAGTGGTTTAAATAACAAAGTATTTTTCATTCAGTACTTCCCAGTTGGCAGTAATGGTAAAGAACCTGCCTGCCAACGCAGGAGACATAAGAGATGCGGGTTTGACCCCTGAGTTGCCGAGATCCGTTGGAGGAGGGTGTGGCAACCCACTCTAGTATTCTTGCCAGGAGAATCCCATGGACAGAGGAGCCTGCCAGGCTATAGTCCACAGGGTCGCAAAGAGTCAGACTCGACTGAGCGACTTAGCACACATGCACGCATTCCTCATTCATCCTGCACATCCATGTGAGTTAATCAGGAGCTCTCCCTCTGGCTTCCTGACTCTAAGACACAGGCTGATGGAGCCTCTACCAGCTGGAAGCATTGGTGGTTGCCATCGTAAGTGGGAAGGAATGTGGCAAATTACACCTGAGTTCTTGAAGCTTTCAACATTAAAGTGCCATGGTACCTCCTGCTCACAGTTCTTTGGCCAACATAAGCCACATCTCCACCTAAGAGAAGGCAGGGAAGCGCAATCATCCCACGGGTTTCGTGGGCAAACCAGAAAGAGGTGATGAATAGCACCAACAACCACAAGCAGGGTTTGAGCAGGAGTTAGAGGGTGACAGGATAAATACTGTCTTTTTCTTCCCTTTAGATCTGAGTTTCTCAACCTGCCACTATTGATACTGGAGATGGATAATTCTTTGTCATGGGGGTGCTGTCCTGTGCGTTAGAGGATATGTAGCAGCATCCCTGGCCTCTACCCACGAGGTGCCAGTACCAAATCCTTTCCCAAACTGTGACAACCAAAAATGTCTCCAAGGGAAACTTCCCAATGGTCCAATGGCTCCCAACGCAGGGGCCCCAGGTTCGATCTCTGGTCAGGGAACTAGATCCCAGAAGCTGCAACTAAGACCCAGAGTAGCCAAATAAATAAATTTTTAAATGTCTCTGGACATGGTTAAATGTCCCCTAGAAGCCAAATGGCTCCCAGTTGAAAACCTCTGCTTTAGATTTACAAGAAGCATACTGTCTCTTTAAGTGGAAAATAACATCGTCTTTTGTTAAGATTTCCCACTCAGAATTAGCTTAAAAGACAGGTTTCTCATTTGCTAGGGATAATCATCGAAGCCACTTTACAGGGTCATTGTGAGGATTAAATCAGCAAGTGCTGGTAAGGGCCTGGCACATGGGAAAGGCGAGCCAGCTGTGGTGCAGTGTGACCATCACCACCAGCGCTCCTGCGAGCTCTGCCGCGCACGTGAATATATGGGAACGGCCAGCATAGACTTCTTCCCAAGAAAACGGCAGACCACTCACTCACTCAGCCCAAGGTCATTCCTACCTCCTGGCAGGGGTCCAAGTCTAGGCTGGGAGGCTGCTGCAGAATTCTTGCTATTTGCAATCCAGCCCCCAGTGCTCCAAGTCAAACAACATCTGTGTCATGATTATGCCAGACAGAGGAGGCAGAATGCGCTGACACTCAAGTGTGGGCAAGCACGGAGAGATGATAAACGAGGGTCTACAGCCAGCGACGCGGTCACCCGCCGGCTACAATGACCATCTGTGAGGCTTGCACACAGCTCCAGGCTGGCCCCACCCCTCCCAGCATCTGTGACCCAGCCCCCACCGGAGTCAAGTAGCCTTTTCACCCAGGGCTGAAGGGTGTGGGTGGGGGTGGGGAGGGGAGGAGAGGTCGGAGTTGACTTTAAGCCAAAGGAAACAAAAGGCACATGGAGGAGAGATGGCGGATTTGAAGATGTTAGGCTTACATGAATGCCTCATTTGGAGCACAAGCTCTCTGAATTGGCAGAAGGGCCCTTCGTAGTCACTGAGGCCAGCGTCCTCCACCCTGACACCTGTTTCTCAGGAACACGTCCAAGGATGAGCCCAAGGATGGTCCCGTCCAACTGGAAGGCTCTGATGGGCACAAGGCTCTCTCCTGGGCATTGGTTAGGAGCATGAGCTCCCAAATCACAGGCATGGCTTGGGATTCCAGCTCTGGCATCTCCTGTGTGGCTTTCACCAGCTCCTCAGCCGTGCTCATCCCCAGGGTCCTCGCCTACAGCTATGCAGTCTGAGCCCTGCACTAAAGACACCAGACTAGGGGACACGCTGGTGGGAGGAAACCAGCCCGCACGACCTCACCAAACCAGGTACCCTGGCCTGGTTCACCTGAGGGACACCCTTTAGTAATTTGCATGCAGTTGATGGCTCAGAGGTAAAAGAATCCACCTGCCAATGCAGGAGATGCGGGTTCGATCCCTGAGTTGGGAAGATCCCCTAGAAAAGGAAATGGCAACCCACTCCAGTATTCTTTCCTGGGAAGTCCTATGGACAGAGAGACCTGGCAGGCTAGACTCCATGGGGTCGCAAAAGAGCCAGACGTGACTTAGAGACTAAACAACGAGCATGGATTTGCCATAGGGGTAAACTGATAGTTCCTCCACTTCAAGATGGGAATAAAAATCCCTAAACCTCCACTGAGGTGTGATGAAGATTAATGACGCAAAGTGTTCTGTAGTGCCTGGCATATAGAAAGTGCTCAGTGATCACTGCATGAAAATTAATGTAACTCTCAATGATGACGATGATGTACTTTATAACCTTGGTCAATGCCTTACCTCCAAAGCAACCAGAACTAACCTAAATGCTGCCGTGTGGGGCAGCAGTGAGAATTAAATGAAATAATGTACAAGAGTCGCTTAGCATAATAGGAATGGCTCCACAAACATCAGCAATGATTATTAGAGACGTGCACAACCTTGAGTCTGAATTCTGCATCCTGGAGCTCACACAACCGTAATCTTAGCAAAACGCCTGGCTCAGAGGAAGGGGTCAGAAAAATGTCAGCCGCTGTTATTACATAACTTGCATACCCTTTGATTTGATTTCAGAATCCTGGAGGTTCACGTAAGTGTGATCTCTTGGAAAGACTGTGCCAAGGATTCAGAGTGAAGCCATGTGACCTGGGCTGGACCTGGCAGAGTCAGAACTATGACCAGTGAGCCCCCTCTCCCCTCCTCCTTGCAAAAGGACAATCCAGGCCTTGTCTTCCCATTTCTCATATCTCCATAACCTTAATTACCCTGTCTGTCAACATCCTTCCAAAATGTAGCCTCAGTTTTTCCAAACTTTTCTGTTGTTACAATGTTACTTGTTGCTGTTCAGTCACTAAGCTGTGTCCCACTCTTGTGACCTCGTGGACTGTAGTACGCAAGGCTCCTCTGTCTTCCACTATCTCCCAGTTTGCTCAAATTCATGTCCATTGAGTCAGTGATGTTATTTAACCATGTAATCATGTGCCGGCCTCTTATTCTTTTGCCTTTAATCTTTCACAGCATCAGGGTCTTTTCCATACAATGTTACTAATAGAACTTTAAAATATTCTTTTAAAAACGATTTCTAACTTAATCGAATATTAAAATGGAGTATGCAAAATAGAACATGAGTGTCAGATTAGGCCTGGCTGGTCCATCTGAGCCGGGATGACGTCTGAATGCCAAACTTTGATTGTCACGCCCAAGCCCCACCTTCACCTTGCTGGCAGGCAGACGGCCTTGCCTCTGGAGCGCAATGGCAACTGAAATCCGTCTCGTTCACACTGTCAAACCTAGACTGTTCCATATGCACTTGCGCACCTGTCGCTTACTGGCTGGGTGGCTTTGGGAATGTCACTTCACCTCTCCAGCCTCAACTTTCATCATCTCAAGGCCCACTTCTGACACTAAAGAGCAGGCTTCAAGGGTACCACTTAGGAGCCTTCTGATCAGGTGCGAAGCTTTACATCCCCAGTACTACAGGAAACTTCCCTCAGGCAGGTCAGCCTACCGACCCTATACCGTTGACCCTCAGGATCCACAGGGGATTGGCTCTAGAACCGTCTGTGGGGACCAAAATTTGAGGATGCTCACATCCCAGAATTAGCCCTCCAAATCCGCAGGTTCCACATTCACAGATTCAACCAACCAGGGACAGAAAACACCATACCTGATCCATGGTTGGTTGAACCCATGGACTGGAACCCACAGATATGAAAGGCCCACTATACTCTTTATAAGCTGGATGGTCACCCACCCTGGCTCAGGACTACCCGTTAGGAAACATGCCTTTATCCAAGTGCTGCAAAGATTCTCCAGACTGACTCAGATCCCCCAGCAAGAAGACGGCAGAGCGCGGTACAGACATGACAGATGATTTCAGCCTCTCCCATCATCACCAGTCCTCTCAGACTACCCCAGATAACAGGCAACTTAAATAAGAACTTGGATGCTTGCCACACTCTCAAATCCCCTTTGCTCTCCTTCCAGGGAGAAAGCCTGACCAGACCTCTTCTATATCCAATTTCTGCTTTGAGGGGTGGCTGATGAATTGACTCTGAAGCCATACACACAGCTGTATCCCCTCCAGTTCCTATCTCTCCATGAGGATTTTCACTGACCCATTAGACTCGGGCAGCCCATGAAGAAACAGCACAGGTGCTTGACCAAATGCTTAGTCGAGCGGCCTCAGGCACTCCCCCACCTGGCAGTCAGCTACCTACCAGAACAGGAAAGGCCAGCCTAGCATGCCTCATCTGAAAAAAAAAAAAAAGAAAGCCATCACCTTGACCCAGACTGGGCTTCATACCTGCTCACAAAACAGCTGCTTAGTCATGTTTGGGGGAAGTTTCTTGGTAAGCCCAAGATCACCAGACTAGGGTTTCTAGAATTCACTATTTCTTAACTTCTTAAAAGCCAGGACAACTTTTGCCTCCCCTCCCTGCAGTCTTCAGGAGCCTGGCTCTCCCTTGAAAGCTCCTTAAATTGACCAAAAATGATGGATGACCTGGTTCCCCAGTGCCCAGGATGACACAGGGGTGGCCTCATTGAAAGCAGCTGGAACAAAAGGTGAGGGGAGACAGAATTTGCTGGTAGTCCAGTGCTGAGGACTCTCCTTTTATTGCAGGGTCACAGGTTCCATCCCTGGTCTGGGAACTAAGATCTTGCATGCTGCAAGATGCAGCCAAAACACGGCAATGGAGACATAGAAATAGAGAACAGACTTATGGACACGGGGTGAGGGGCGGGGAGGAAGGAGAGGGTGGGATGTGTGGAGAGAGTAACATGGAAACTTACACTACCCTATGTAAAATAAATACCCAGTGAGAATTTGTTGTATGACTCAGGGAACTCAAACTGGGGCTCTATAACAACCTAGAGGGGTGGGATGCAGAGGGAAGTGGGAGGGAGGTTCAGAGGGAGGGGACATATGTATACCCATGGCTGATTCATGTCGATGTTTGGCAGAAACCAACAAAATTCTGTAAAGCAATTATCCTTCAATTTAAAAATAAATAATTTTTTTTTTTAAAGATGCAGCAAAAAAAAAAAAAAAAAAAGGAAGGAAGAAAAGGAAAGGAAAGAAAGCAGCCAGTGTTCTCCGGCTGTCTCCAGCTCAATTCACTTGCTTCTGGGTGGGGCACCCTTGCTGCGCAGGGACCTAACAGAACAGAGAGGCCACATGAGCTGTCACCCTGTTCCCCTCCACCCTCTGTCTCCCAAAGCTCTCCACCGCGTGGCCTGGACTGAGCTGCAGTTTACTGTGCCCTTGCTCTTCTCACTCTGAACAAAACCTAAACTCAGACCTGAGTTTTCTCTGCAGACACACTAATTTCTGTAAAGGCCTCACACATCCCTTAACCTCTTCATTGTGAACATCCCCAGGTGTGATTAAAGTCAACCCCAAAGTCTCTACCAAGCCAGTGCATCTCCACCACACAGCAGAAGCACCTGGGGAGCATTTAAAAATTCTTAAAGCCAAGCCCCAGCCCCACAGATTGGGGGCAGGCTTCTCTGAGGTGGAATCCAGGCCTCAAATCTTCAACAGCTCTGCAAGTGACTCCCACGGGTAGTCAGAGCTGGGACCCACAGCCTATGATGGGACCATGCGCTGAGACACCAGTGTATATGGGGATCGTCTGGGGCACACAGAGGCCCTGCTAGGTGGGGTAGGTCCAGAGTTTTTGTCCCCCATCAAGGTCCCCAAGATTTCTTGGGCTCCAAAATCACTGCAGATGGTGACTGCAGCATGAAATTAAAAGACACTTGCTCCTTGGAAGAAAAGCTATGACAAACCTAGACAGTGTATTAAAAAGCAGAGACGTTACTTTGCTGACAAATGTCCATCTAGTCAAAGCTATGGTTTTTCCAGTAGTCATGTATGGATATGAGAATTGGACCATAAAGAAAGCTGAGTGCTGAAGAATTGATGCTTTTGAACTGTGGTGTTGGAGAAGACTCTTGAGACTCCCTTGGACTGAAAGGACATCAAACCAGTCAATCCTAAAGGAAATCAACACTGAGTATTCATTGGAAAGAATGATGCTAAAGCTCCAATACTTTGACCACCTGATGCAAAGAGATGACTTTTGAGAAAAGACCCTGATGCTGGGAAAGATCAAAAGCAGGAGGAGAAGGGGACAACAGAGGATGAGATGGTTGGATGGCATCACTGACTCAATGGACATGAGTTCAAGCAAGCTCCGGGAGCTGGTGATCAACAGGGAAGCCTGGCGTGCTGCAGTCCGTGGGGTCGCAGAGTCGGACACGACTGAGTGACTGAACAACAAGATTCCCCAGGTGACACTGGTCATGGCTAAACTTCGAGAACCACCAGACTGTCTGGAAAACAGGACACTAGACAGTCTTAAAATGGGGTTTGGGACTTCCCTGGTGGTCCAGTGGTTAAGAATCCGCCTGCCAGTGCAGGGGACGAAGGTTCCATCCCCGGTCGAGGAAGATCCCCCATGCTGCGGGGCAACTAAGCCTGTTCTCCACAATGACTGAGCCAGCGCTCTAGAGCCTGTGCTCCACGACAAGAGAAGCCACTGCAAGGAGAAGCTGGCACATCGCAACTAGACCGTAGGCCCCACTCATTGCAACTAGAGAAAGCCCGCGCAGCAACAAATACACGGCACAGTCAAAACTAAATAAATAAATAATTTAAAGGGCGGGGGTGGACAACTGGGCTTCTTCCTTGGAAACTCCTGGGCTGCTTTCTTGTGGATAAAAATCACTCAAACAGAAATGGTCACACCAAGCTGACGGTAAGTAGGGCCAGCCAGTCAGGAGGCATCAGGGCAAAGTAATACTACTGCTGAAGGCGAAAACAGCACACGCTCCCCTTTTTTTGCAGCAAAACCTGTACAAACCTGTCTGCCCATTCCGGAAAGAAACTGCCACCCTGACAGTAGTGTATGTGTGTGTGTGCACGCACGCGTGCATGTGTGCATCACCTCTGCCTGACTTTCCAGAAAGATACATTCCCTTCTGGGTCAGTTCCTGAGTTTCCTCCTGGCATACCTGCTGTTATAGCCGAGCAAGGTTTCTCAAATATTGTTCTCTTCTGATGTATATACCACCAGTGCTATTATTTAATATTTTTTATTAAATCTATTCACTTTTCAAAAAATTAATATCACTGCCTTCAAGAGACACCATTATCCATGCCAAACTGAGAGGATTTCCACACAAAAAAAGTCTTATTGGGACTTCCCTGGCAGTCCAATGGTTAAGACTCTGCACTTCCAATGCAAGGGGGTGAGAGTTTGATCCCTGGTTGGGGAACTAAAATCCCACAAGCCGAAAAAAGAAAAAAAAAGTCTAATTGAAATAAGACAATGTTATTAAATCTAGCAGACCTTGTTGCCTGTGAAAGCCTGGGATTCAAAGGCCCACTGAAGGCTGGGAGAGGGGCTCTATGGAGCCAAGTGCTTTGTTATGGGATTTAATGTAGCTAATGCCACATCTGAGCATCCCCTAAAATCAACTGGGGTGCCCACCCTGCCCTTTGTCCTCAGCCCAGTTTTCTAGGAAGGACAGCCATACTGAGATGTGCGACGCTGGGATTGCCGGCCCTGTAATGACAAAGAGAAAGATCGCATCCACTGGCCGGAACTCCCCTCTGCCCAACCTGACACTGGTTACTCAACTTTTCCCTGCTTCAGTGTTTTGCAGGGGGCTGCTGCTCCTTCAGGGCTTCCCTGGTGGCTCAGCAGTGAAGAATCCGCCAGCAGTACAGGAGATGTGGGTTCGATGCCTGGGTTGGGAAGATTCCCTGGAGGAAGGCATGGCAACCCACTCCAGTATTCTTGCCTGGGAAATCCCACGGACAGAGGAGCCTGATGAGCTACAGTCTATGGGGTCACAAAGAGCTGGACACGACTGCACGACTAAACACCAACAAGCTGCTTCTTCCTCTCTGTGTAAATACTATGGGATAGAATGGAACCATCAGGGATGCACACAGCGAGCCCCAGGCAGACGTCCACTGTCCTCACACAAAACAAAGATGGGACTAAAAGAGCTGAAGACCAAATATCTTCTCATCTCCTTCTCCCAGTGGGAGGGAAGAAAGGACCACCTACTGCTGCACCACTCCCCGCCACCGCCCACAGAAAATGCCAGATCAGTCAGCACCTGATGCTTCCTATTTACAGAAAAATGAAAATACTGGGCTTTTAAAACTTTCTGATCAGAAGCTGAACTTCAGGGTAGGCCTGGGGGGCTCGTCCTGCACTCTCACCTTTAGAAGATGTCCTGGCATGGCTGTGGCTACCAGGACACTCACTGGCCCCACTGACAGCCACGCTCCCAACCTCCACCCTGCGAGCCCCTCAGTACCCCTCCGAGACACTTTTCACCTTCATTCAGCGGGAACGACTATCAGAAGTCAAAAGCACTCAAGTTTGACTGGGGGTTGGGAATGCTGAGGGCCACTGACTCATCTGAAATGGCATGAAGGGCTTAATCATTAATCTCAGGTCCCCCAGACCTTGCTTGCTGGTTACCATGACACCCATGAGGTCCCAACCCAAATTCTTGCTCCGGGGTCCTCTCAGCCAGAGACCCAGCTGGGCAGCACCAGTGTCATGCCAGGACCCTCCCCTCTGTCCAGGGGGACAAGAAAGGAGGGCCAGGAAACCAGGCTGTGACAGATTTACAAGACTTAAATCCAACAGGATCAGCCACAGGGTTCGACAAGACAGAGACAGAAGGCAGCAAATAATCTGGCTTTTTCTAGTCAACTCGTGGATTTCAAGGTTTCTAATTTTAGGAGAAGTTGGAATTTCATTAACTGGAAGTATCTCTTATGTGTATCCCCCACCCCCACATCTTATTAAACAGAATGGGAGACAAAAGCATCATGACTGTTTCTTTCTAGGTGTATCTAGGTGGTTATAGAAGATGAGGCATCCCCTTGGGCAAACATCAAACACCACCCTCGGGCCTCAGTCTCTTGCTCAGAGTAACACCTGCTCACGATGCATTTCCTAAAGAAGAGACAGGCCCATTCTGGGAGCAAAATGCCAAGTCAGACCACTGGCCTCTGAGGTCCCACCCAACAAGCCAGAGTCTGGGGCTCCTCTCGGGGCAGTGGGCAGAGTCCAGAAGGTTCCAGAAGCCCACAAAAGACCCAGGCATAAATCAGGCTTACAGGCAATGGAATCCCATCCCCGAAAAGGACCCATTTTCCAAACTCTTCCCTCTGAGGTACCAGGGGAAACACAGGGAAACAAAATTTTACCAACCATAACAGGCAAACATGAGTCCATCTTAAAAAATAAGGCAATCATAGGCTTTGAAGAGAGTATCTGGGCCCGATCAGTGTCAGACCGCTCCAAGAAAACTGAACCGACTGTAGCCTCGCCGTCAACTCAGGTTCCACCGCGATCGCATGAGCGGCGAAGCAGTAAGCCCTCATGAAAACTGGCCCTGTTATTCTGAAGTCAGAGCGATTAAAATACCCACTCGGCAGTCATGTGTTACCTGGAGGAGGCGGTCTTTCTGGACAACATCACACTTAGGGTTTCAGAGCTGGAGGGGCATTGGAAAGGATCACCCAGCCTCCCTCTCCTTCATTGCCCATCTCCACCCTTGAGGGCAGAGAAGGCAGGGGTCTGTGTGCCAGGGAGACCAAGGAACCAGGCCTACATCAGCATCGGGACAGACATGGGGCCCCAAGTCCTCAAACTCCTGTCCAGGCTGACTACTCACCCCACCCACTCTGTGTGAGAGGTGCCCTGGACTCCTGAGTTAGACATACGCAGACTTGCTTTTCTGCCAACTGGAAGTGAGAGACCCAGGCAGGGCCGGGGCTGGAGGGGGTGTAAAAGAGGAGCAGCTCCTGATTACAACCCATCCCCTCCACCTCCAAGCTGCACATTCTTTTCAAAAGCCCAGAAGTTTCTGCTCTCCTGAGACCAAGTTCCCAGCAGACTCCTCCAAAATCAGCTCAGCTTTTCCAATTTCTTTCCCACCCCCACCCCCTGCAACCCCGACAGATAAAGGAAACAACCAGCCAACAATCCCAGGCCTCCCCCACTTGGAGGCAACTCACACCTGCCCTGCACACTCCCGGCCAGCAGCCGGCTGACCCACGGCACCCACCTCGGTCCGCCCTGCCCTCGGCTCCTTCCCGCGGTCCCTCCCGCCGCCGCCGCCGCCGCCGCCGCCACCGCAGCGTCTGGGCAGGATTACCTGGGGCACCTGCTCATGGGCTGGGCCCAGGGACACCGCCAGGGCCGCCTCCCGGGAGCAGGGAGCCACCCAGCAGGCCACACTGAGTCAGCGGCCAGGGTCCACCGTCGGCTTCCTGGACGACCTGGAAGGGACGCCGCCCGCTTAGGGGAGCCTCCATGACGGGGCCATCGACTCGGAAACAGCGCCATCGGGATCCGACATCCAGTTGGCTTTCACACAAGCGCAAGTGCCAGAAATCTCCTTCCCGCTCTTGATGGCCTTTGAATGTAAATTCAAAGGCCTGTTTGTTCACGTCTCCAGAGTATTCTAACCTACACGTCCCTGAACAGGTCTCTGAGAAAACATTAACCCTGTAGAGTCGAGACAGGCTGGATGCTCAGCGAGTCAGAGGCGCTGCATCCCAGGTCCGGTTAAGGCTGCAGACCAGGCACATGACCCCAGGCTGGTGAAATCTAATCCCTTTCACTCGACTTTTATTATTATTATTATGACTTCTTTTTGCAGCGCTGCGCTCCAGGGCGGGGTCTCAGGAGTTGTGGAACTCAGGCTTAGTTGCCACATGTGGGATCTTCATTCCCTGACCAGGGATCAAACCAGGGATGGAAGCAAGACACCTGCCCTAGGAGCTGCATGGAGTCTTATCCCCTGGACCACCAGGAAAGTCCCTTCACTAGCTTTTTTAATACCTGAGATAGAGGCATTCTCTTAACCTCACTCAGAGGTGGTCCACATTACTGCCACCTGCTGTGGCCTTCCCTTCCTTCCCACAGGCCCATGACATCGCCTGCTTGGATGTCCAGGCCGATGCACTTCCTTCATTCCTCATCCTCACAAGCCTGCCTCCCCAGGAATGATCCTCTATGTGTGTGTGTGTGTGTGCACGCGCATGTGTTAGTCACTCAGTTGTGTCCAACTCTTTGCAACCCCATGGACTGCAGCCCACCAGGCTCCCCTGCCCATGGAATTTTCCAGGCAAGAATACTGGAGTGCCATTTCCTACTCCAGGGGATCTTTCTGACCCAGGGATCAAAACCGGGTCTCCTGCATTGCAGGCAGATTCTTTACCATCTCAGCCACCGGGGACGCCCATGATCCTCTACACTTCCCACTATATCACTCTTAATGTTCCCGTCTTTGTTTGAGGGCTTAAAAATAAAACCCTTGCTT
The DNA here is from genome assembly GCF_027580195.1 of Bos mutus. Classification (NCBI taxonomy): domain Eukaryota; kingdom Metazoa; phylum Chordata; class Mammalia; order Artiodactyla; family Bovidae; genus Bos; species Bos mutus. The sequence continues at coordinate 43,006,552 of NC_091635.1, forward strand.
GTTCCCTGTAGCTCTTTGTACTCCCATCCCCCCTCGCCCTGTGGTCAGACAGAGGAGGGGGAGAAAGAGCGTGGTTTCTAGTCCGCAGAGACCCAAGAGCATTTCCGGACCTCTACTCCAGACCCTGGCAGACATCAAAGGCCCACAAGGATGGCAGCCACCTCGAATGGTGGGGACAAAGCCAAACCTCCCCAAGAGCCCCAGGCTTCCCTCCAGCCAGGAAGAGGCGGGCTCAGCCACGTCCATGGTCCCCAGTATGGGACCCTTGTGTGTCCCAAATTAAAGGGTGTAAACCCAACAGGCAACCATCTTGGCTGAAGCAGGGGCTGCTTTGCGTTTTAACCGTCCCAGCAGCAGACACAAGCCTTCAACCCCGCTACCGAATGTCACCCTACAACTTAGAATGCTCTGATGATCCCATTATTTCCTATTCCGTGCCCCTCCCTCTCCACTATACCCCATAATTAGAGAGTTGAGGGCTGGGGTTTTTTATGATGCTGCTTTTTAAGTGCGTGACAACACAGAAGGAAGGGTTATTTAAATCTGAGTTACAGGGGGGAAGAATATCAGCATCGTGAACAGGGCAAATTAAGAACACATTTCTCTGGGGTTTAGGTAATTCAAGGTCACCAGCAAATAAACAAGACAAAACTGAATCATCAGGTCTATGTGGGCCACAGGCTCCACCATCCCAGGGTCTGACAAGCCAGAAGCACTGTACGGGGCTGATCCTTAAGGTCTATGACTTAGAAAAATCTACCACCTTAAGGAATTCAAGGACATGACTTCCCATCTGACTGTCCAAGAGCTTCTTCTTGATCCCCAAATGCAGCCTCTTTTCTGAAAAGCACACACGATGATTAAGGACAAGGACTGTAAGATCTGAAAGACATGACTCCAGCCCCCGCTTCACCACTGAACTGACTGTGTGACCCTGGGCACGTCACTTAACCTCCCAGAGTGTCAATCTGTTTACTTATAAAATGGGGATAATAGTCCCTATTACTTCACAGGGCTTCATGAGGATTAAAGGCGATCAAAGTCGTCATGAGCATCATACACAACAGATGCTCAACATGACCCATATTCAGAGTGACGGAGGAACACACATTGCTTTGGGAAAGGTTAATGAGGCCAACGCTTTCTATGAAGTGGCATCTATAAAGCAAGATGATGCCCATCCCCTCCCCAACATGAAATATATTTTCCAGCTAAGAGAAAAAGCAGGGTTGGGAATGCCAAGTACTAAGTGTATAATACCATTTAAACACCTGCCACGTGCCAGGAATTTAACCATGTTTCCACAGATCCTCATCATCCTGCAAGGTGAGGACTGTCAGTTCTATTTTTCAGGTGGGGTACTCAAGCTCAAAAGGTGTCCCTCCTCCTCTCAACTCCAGGCCAGTCTCGTTGCCCTGTGATTGCTCAGGATCTGCCTAGCTGCAAGCACCCTCAACTTTCGGGGACTTTTATCCAGTTCATGACTCCCTGAAAATGGAATGTAGGGCATATCACTCACAGAATGTTCGAGGAGTATTAGAAATTCTCTAAGTCCAAGGGAGGGGAAGTGGCCCGTCCAAGGTCACATGACAGGTGAGAGGCAGAGCCAGTATTCGGCTTCAGGTCCAGTGATTCTGGACAAGGATCTGACCAGTGGATGCCAGATGGTTGCCGGGGGACTGAGCCAGCACCAGGAACAAGCAGGCAGAGCTCCAAACAGATCTCCGAGTGATGCGAAGGTGAGCTAAACTGACCCCTCCCTCCCCAGGCTCACAGGTCTTCAGCTTGGCTCACCGCTGAACCACAGTCTCGAGACTATTGGTGTTTAAAATTACCTTCCTAGATGCTTCATGGATTTCTATTCTGAGGCCACCCACTCCTTGCTATCGCACACAAGGAGTCTCTCCTCGCCTCCCAACAGCCACGCATCTGCTTGTCTGCACCATCTGTCTCCAGCAAAAGAGATTCATCAGGTGGCTGACCCCTGTGAATAATTAAAGGGTGATCCCCTAGCCTAGGTGAGGCCCACTGAGAGAAGAGCGGCTTATTAAATTAGGCATGGTAGGGAGGAGCCGCCAACAGCCTCACAACTGCTTCCTCAACAGATGGTGAGCAGACTGTATCAGGAACGCAGCCCACGGAGCCAGCCTGCCAAGGGGAAAAACAAGGCAGGAGCCAGGGCCCCCCCGACCCCGTTCAGCAGGCCAGCTTTCAAAACATCAGAGCCTGCACCTGCAGCCGGGCTCCCCGTGCAAAGACCTATGTGACACTGGGCCAACCCATCACGCGGCATGGAGCTGTTTTCTTACCTCCAAGTTGACCTCTGTCTTTCTAATTTGGAGGAAAACACCAACTAGAAAGCAAATTTACCCAAAGCACTAGTCTTTGGGGGGACCAGGAAGAACATCAGAAAATAAGAAACACCAACCTCCCCTTCATTGCCTAAACAGCAAGTTCACCATTTGTGGGTACCCTTCCTAGCTGGTTCTTGTACCAGGGAATGATGGGGTCCCCATGCATCTGTGTATATCTGCAGCTAAAGGTATAAATACATATGCACATGCTTTCAAAACACAGGAATACACCAGATATGTCATTCTGCATCTGATTTTTTTAACAATATATCATGAAACTCTTTCCAAGACAGTCCACTTTATAGTATGTCGGATTTCATAATTGATTCACTCTTTCCCTTACTACTAGACTTGGGCATCTCTAAACTTTTACTTGCAGTCACAATGATACACTGAACAGCCTGTGCCTATATGTACACCTGTCAGATTCCCAGGACTTGGAATACTGGATCCAAGGAATTTTCAGTTTTAGTAAGTACTGTCAAAGTACCATCCAAAAAGGTAGTACCAATTTGCACAACTCAATATGTCCAAGAGTTGCAAGCTGCTCCCTGGATCACAGGAAAAAAGCTCAGGGGCCCAGAATAAAGACCCCTAAGCCACCTTCCACCACCTCACCCCATCCTTTCAATCAGTACCACTCCATTTCATTCTCTTAATATACTGGCTTTCCATGGAAAATTTTACCAGGGAAAGAAAGGAGGGCTGCTCTGCCTAAAATGTTTGAAAACCACCTAAATGATATTCATAACTGCTAACACTGATGCAGTATTTACTGTGTGCTGAATGCTTTACAAGGAAAATTTCCTTTCATGCTTCAATAGCCCCATTTTACAGATGTGGAAACTGAGGCATAGAAAAGTGACTTTTATAAGTATGCTGACAAGAGATGGAGCCTAGACAGACTTAGGCAACTGCACTTTTATTACCCTCCAGAGAGAGGATTGAACACACAGACCCACAAATACAAATGTGCTTCCAGAGCTAGGCCTATTGACTTCTTTGAACCAACTTTATTTGAGAAGCTTCTAGGTCATCAGCTTTCTGCCCAGACTGGTGAACCCAGGGAACACTGTCACTTTGAGAAGATGCCTGCACCTCGTCTTCTCCCTGAGGGCCCTGCCACCTCCCATTCCCTTGCCCCTCAAACCCAAAGGCCATCATCATCTGTATTACTGACTCTTCAGGGCCTCCTCCTGTTTCAGGGCTGCCCTTCCCATTTCACAGCTGCACACCCTGAAGAAGGAAGAAGTAAAGAGACCAGAGGCAGGAGATCGCTCACCAAGAAGCAGCAGGAAGGAGCCAAGGCCCTGCTACCTCCAATTCAGTGTCCATGGGATTCTTCAGGCAAGAATACTGGAGTGGGTTGTCAATTCCTTCCCCAGGGGGTCTTCCTGACCCAGGGATCAAAACTGCATCTCTCACCTCTCCTGCAGTAGCAAGGGGATTCTTCACCACTGGTGCCACCTTGGAAGCCCCTGACCTTAGCATCTGCCACCCCTCAATTCCTCTCATGGAGCCCATCCACATTCAGAAGGCAAGGAGACAGAACATTTCCAAGTGTGAATGGCAGCACGAGCCTGAGTTCCAGGAATTTCAGTCCAAAAGGGTAGGTGTGGGGATGCAAAAAAGAAAAAAAAGCAAAATGGGGGGAGAGAAAAGAAAAAGAAGAAATGAGGAAGGGGAAGATGGAGAAGGAAAGGGAACATGAAAAGGATCGTCTCAAAAGCACCAGCAGCCTAGTCTTGAACCCCCAAACCAGGTCCCTGCTTCATTCCATCTGCAGGAAGATGAAGAAAAGCAGAAGTGCAGACCCTGGTCCCTCGCAGGAACATTGCATAATCAAAAGAAAAGGAACATTTCTGCTTGGAGAGAAGCTTGCAGCTGAGTTCCCATCAGCGGGGTATCCCGTACTTTCCCAGAGGCCCCAGCCCTGAGGGCTTCAAGGAAAGCATGGCATCAGACAGGCATTGCTGGCTCCTGGAAGGCGCGAGGAGAGGAGTGCAGGACATCCAGGTGAGAGGAGGCCAGCGCCATCCATGCAGGGCTTCCCTGGTCTGACTCCATGCTGTTTCGATGCAAGAGAAGCAGCTGAAGCAACTGAACCTCTTACAGTGTGTTTTGATTACTGTCAGTTCCTGGAAGCCGGAAGAATTATTGCAGCATTGTCGGTAATGGCAAAAGATTGGAAACACCCTGAATATCCATCAAAAGGAATTGTTAAACAAATAAAATAATGGCACATCCACATATAGGGGATGTCATGAAGCTATTAAAAAGAACAAGGTAGCTTGATATGTCCTGATATAAGCCAATCCCCCAGATAAAATGAGTGAAAAAGAAAGGGACTTCCCTGGCAGTCCAGGGGCTAAGACGCCAATGCAGAGGGCACAGGTTCGATCCCTGGTGGGGGAACTAAGATCCCACGTGCCATGTAGCACAGCAAAAGATTAAAAAATAATAATAATAAAGTACAAAAGAACATAAAGAGCATGTTTGTTTGAGTAAACGGCATGAGGAACACATGGAATGTGTTCCTATGGAATGTGCGAGCTCAGTCGCTTTAGTGGTGTCCAACTCTTTGCAACCCTATGACTGTAGCCTGCCAGCCTCCTCTGTCCATGGCATTTCCCAGGCAAGAATATGGGAGACTCCCATCTAAGGTGGGAATTCTGCTTCTCAGCCTGAGTGATGGGTACACAGGTATTCATTCTTTAGACTGTACATACATTGCGTACATGCTTTTGGATGTATGCTGTTTCACAACTGGGCTTCCCTAGTAGCTCAGTTGGCAAAGAATTCGCCTGCAATGCAATGTATAGTCCACGGGGTCGCTAAGATTGGACACAACTGAGCGACTTGCACTTTCACTTATTTCACAACTAAAAATTTTAAAGGTGGGAACATGTGTATACATTTATGGGCGCATATGCACAGAAAATCTCTAAAAACTTCAAAGAGTGAATGCCTCTGAGAAGGGAAACTGGGGGTGGAGGAGCCAGTGGGGTAACAGGAGGGAGAGTTACTTTGACTCTATATCCTTTTATAACTTTTCAATATCTTTTACCATAGGCAGGAATTGCCCATCTTAAAAAAAAAAGAAAACCCACACCAGTCACTGGCAATTCTCCAGGGTGTTTCAGCATCACAAGTCGGGAAAGCACCCACAGGGCCAGTTTCCTCATTTTACAGCTGAAGAAGCCGCAGCTCAGAAGCTCAGAGCTCCGATCCACGGCCACACAGCGTGTAGACAGACTCAGGAAGCCAAGCCAGGACTCCAGGTGCAGGCCAGTGTCCTCCGCCCTCACTCTCTCAACCAGGGGCTCCTGGGCAGCTCCTACCCAAAGACCACCCCCGCCCAGCCTGGCCACAGCCTCCGGCACCCACTTCCCCCCAACCTCAGTCACAGACGGGGCAAGGAGAATCAGGGGAGGGGCCTGGGATGGGAGTGAGGGGCGGAGTCGAGGCTGGAGCCACCAGCTCTGGAGGCTGCCTCCGGCCTGTGGGCACACCGACGGGCAGGCTTCCGGGTTCCTAGCTCCCATCCTGACACGCCGGGCGCTGTAATCGCATGGCTTCTCCCCTGTCCTCAGCAGGCATCCTCCTGGAAAACTGACCCTACGCCCCTACCCTAGCAAACCCGCTGGAGGAGTCACACATTCTGGCCACTTTGCAGTCATAACCACAGCTGGACGGGACGGGAAGCACTTACCCTGAGGTCTTCCTGCCAGCAACCAGGCACCAGACCGACCAGCTCAATAGCTTTAGATCCAGACCCAAGCCAGCGGTGGACACCAGGAGCCAAACCAGATGCTGGTTGTAAAATACCCACCTTGTCGGTGTGTTTACATGGAAAGACATCTTAAGGGCAGCGCAGAAGAATCATAAAACCTCAGAGCTGGGGGTGGGGGGAGGGGGGTTAGGAAAACTGGATCCTAAAATCCACCATGCCTGCTTCATTCATGGAAGGCCACAAGCAACTCCAACCAAATTTTAATACTTCCTTATTTAACAAATGCTAACAAACCTGAGTTCATATATTCTGTTCAGCAAACAGTACCTCACCACGAGCCAGGCACTGGGAGCACGGATGGCAATTAGAACAGCTAACATTTGGAAAACGTTTACTCTATAACTTAACTCAGCGGTTCCCAATCTTTTTGGCACCAGGGGCTAGTTTCGCAGAAGATAATTTTTCCACCGACTAGGATGGGGTTGGGCAAGGGGTGGATGATTCAAGCGCATTACATTTATGGTACGCTTTATTTCTATTATTATATCAGCTCCACCTCAGATCATCAGGCATTAGATTCCAGAGACTGGGGACCCCTGGCTTAATACATACTTGGCCTTCTAGCACACAGGACTTCATTTAGTCCTCAGAGCAGTTCTGTGGGATAATCTGTTGTTATCCCATTTCACGGAGGAGGAAGTCAAGGCTTTGGCAGGGGAGGTAACTTGTCCAAGGTCAGACGGCTAGCAGATAGCAAACTGAGGTCTGCCAGTTTCCAGAGCCCATTCCCACTCATTGAGTGAGACACTGCCCAGTGCGCAAGGGCTCTAGAGCAGAGAGGGGTGGAGATGGGGGCGGAGGGCAGGGAGTGAATCTGGGCTTCCTCTAAATCTGCTCTGCCTATGAAGGGCTAATCAGGCCTGTTACTTCCCATTCCCTCCTCAACTCTGGGGTTGGGGAGATTCTCCCCAGGAGTTCCAAACAAATCAAGAGCCCAGAATCCATCCATGAACCTTGCCTCTCTGATTCAGCTCCAGACTAAGGGCCCTGATGACCTACATACTGACACCAAGCCAGGGTGACAGCCTGAGCCAGGAGGATTCGTGTGAGAAGGGACTCCACACCCTCACCCCCATTGATGGAGACCCAACTCTGCAGGGGCCCAGAGAAGCGGGACCCTCTCCGCACTTCCCTTGCTCTGAAGGCCAGGACAGTCCTTCCAGCAGGCAGGGGGTGGTGCTGCAGGGCTAGGGAACTTGGCTGGCCATGGAAAGTGGGTTCTAATCTAGGCTCTGCCACTGGCTGTTTTTGGGAAATTTCCCTAATCTCTCTCTCTGGATGTCTCCACACCTGTAAAAATGGGGTAAACCCCCAAATCCCATGGGGAAGGGAGTGTTGGGGTTTTTGTAATATTTATTTATTTATTTGGCTGCTCTGGGTCTTAGTTGCAGCATACGAACCCTAAATTGTGGCATGTGGGCTCTAGCTCCCCAATCAGGGTTCTAATCCAGGCCCCCTGCACTGGGAGCATGGAGTCTTAGCCACTGGACCAGCAGAGAAATCCCAGGCAGGGGAATATTGTTAAAGAGACTCAGTCATGTAAACTTCTTGAAAGAGCTTAAAAACACACAAGACAGAGTTTACACATGTGAGGTATCACTCCCAGTGCGTGCATGTGTGCGTGCTCAGTCGCTCAGTCATCTCTGACTCCTTGCAACCGCATGGACTGCAGCCCACCGGGCTCCTCTGTCCATGGGACTTCCCAGGCAAGAATACTGGAGAGAGTCCCCATTTCCTACTCCAGAGCACCTTCCCAACCCAGGGATCGAACCCACTCTTCTGCTCCCTGCATTAGCAAGAAGGTTCTTTACCACTGCACCACCTGGGAAAGCCCCACCACTCCCAGTAGAGCAGCAGAAACAACATGGTGTCTGGCATGTATTAGGTGCTCAGTAATGTTTACTAAATAAATGAGAATTATCAGTACTGTCATTATCACTCCCTGGAATCTGTGAACAGGACAGAACCCTCAGGGCAGGGGAGGGAGGGTGGCTCCCCACAAAGGCCTCCAACACTGGGACTGACCAGGACCATCAGAACAGAACACCCAAATCTCCCTGCACTGTCTGCTTTCCAGCAAGTTCTTCTCATACCCACAAACTTCCCTCCGTGAAGCAAAGTCCGCCTCGTCTGTACCTGGCACTGAGGATGCAGGCAAGACTCAGTCTCTGACCTGCCCCCTCCCCCAACCCAGGAGCTCCCAATCTAGGAATTCCACCCTTTCGAGCGTCTATTTTTTTAAGTATTTACTTATTTATTTATTTAGGGCTCACAGGCTTTCTCTAGTTGCAGGAAGTGCGCTTTGTGTGCTGTGTGGGCTTCTCCTTGCAATGGCTTCTCTTGGTACAGAGCACAGCTCTAGAGCCTGCAGACTTTGGTGGCTGCAGCTCAGGGGCTCTAGAGCGCTCAGGCTCAGCAGTTGTGGTGCAGAGGCTTAGCTGCCTTGAGGCATGTGGAATCTTCCCGGACCAGGGATCAAACCCGTGTCCCCTGCAGTGCACGGAGGATTCTTTTTTTTTTTTTAATTTAAATTTATTTATTTTAATTGGAGGCTAATTACTTTACAATATTGTATTGGTTTTTGCCATACATTAAACACAGAGGATTCTTAACCACTGGACCACTAGGGAAGCCTGATATAATTTGTACCTGAAAATGCCTATGTTGGGAACCCATGATCAATATTTCTTTCCTGGTAGGCATACCAGAGCAAGCTTAGGGACCAGAGGTCCAGCCAGGGAATGGGCCACACCAACACAGCAAGGTAAGGGCAGGAGAGAGGTCTCTGGGGTTTCTAGGGTGGGGTGCGGGGGTGGGGGGGGCCACGAAGGAACAAAGACAGGGGAAGTCTCGAAAATGAGCTGCTCAGGGCCTAGCACATTCCCTGCTGGGGAAAGACAGGGCGAGAAAGAGGAAACAGATGAGAGGGGCCATCAGTGAGACAAGGGGGATTCCGGACATTCCACAGAGAAGAGGCTAGAAGGCATGAAACAGCAAGGCACTCAGGGAGATCGCCGTGTGCTCTGAGATTCCGGGGGTGGGGACAGGGAGCAGACAGGAGCAGAGGCAGGCAGTGTCACGCTGAGGAGGTGGAACTCGGTCCTGCAGGCATGAGGAGTGGCCCCCAACCCAACACAGAGGAAGCAACCGTCCTCCATTTGTCCGTCTGCTTATCAACAGGCGGCCACTTGACTGGGTAATGATCTGAGATCTTTGTAGCAGTAAAACTTAGTGCTTGGATGCCCCAGGCAAAGCGTTGCCACAGATGCTGGCCTCAGCAGAAGCACAGATCTGTTCCAGGTACAGGTGGACGCCCTTCAGGTCCAAGCTCTTAGAGGCAGGGATTGTGTTGGGCAGCTTGTCCCCAGCAGGCAGCTTGGCCCAGCCTCTGGGAGCAGCCACTGTCAACAGTCCCAGAAGGTGGAGGTGGGGGAGGCGCACGGGGAGAGTTAAGAAAATTCACTGGCCCCCACCCAGGTCTGCAGCGTTCAGTGTTCACTAGGGACCCCAAGAATCTAAGCCACTTGCTCTGAACGTGGTTAGAGGGCAAGGAGACGCCAGACGACAATGCTGAGGATAATGCCAACCAAGAGTGCCAGAGCTTGAGAGAGGACAGTCCCACTTCCTTCCCCACAACCTACTCACTGTAAAATCGGGGCTCTGAGGTAGGGTTTCCCGAGACACAGACTGGAATGGATGTCTGTGTGCGGGGAAGCAAGCCTGGGCAGTTGGGCTCTGTATGACTCAGATTCAAAAAACAGACTGCAACCAGGCCCATGCGGAACTCTGGAACTCTGGAGCTAAACCATCAGAGCTGTCCCAGATGGAGACAAGGGGCCAGCCCTTTGTACCCCATCGTGGATGGGAGGTTACTTTGAGAGAGGAAGCTCCCTGGGCCTGAAGGCAATTCCTGCAGTGGGACTGGACTCTAATCAGCCATTACCCATGGCTGTTGGGATGTGAGAGTGAGCTCTGCCATAAGTCTGGGCAACACAATCTTTTTGATGCATCTCAACCTTTGCAAATGGTTCCCTCAAGAATTTCGCTTAAACCAGATCATCCCAATGATCTCAGAATGAGATGACATGTAAGCTCACAGGGGAAAAGCACTTGTCTGTTATTTTTATGTCATTCATAACTGAGCTGATAGGATCTAATGCTCTCTTTCCTGGTTTTAGATTCTTTTTAAGAACACATCATTTCACTTCAAAGAACCCATCAACAAGCTGCTCTATGAATTTTTCCATTTATCCCTCATCATTCTCAAGTTCCTAGATCACACGTTTGAAAAAAAAGTCTATTTTTTTATCTGTAGACTCAAGCCACCTCATCTAAGCAGATATTTGCATTATGTTGGGGTGAGGTCTGGGTAATCAAGCAGGTAAAATTTTATAGTGGGGGTAAAAATAAAACATGAAAAATGCTTGTCGTATTTTAAAGAACATAAAAATCCATCCAAAATATTTTTATAACATGATTTCCCCTCCCCTATACATGAAAAACGCATGTTTACTGGGGAAAAAAAAAAAACTGGGAAGAAAAGCATCCGGAAAAAATTAGGTTATTATCCCATTATTCACGGGGAAGGGACCCACCATCAACAAGCATATGCATAACCTTTTCTTTCCTCCACGTATTTCATTCCTAATAATTAACTGGAGTCATATTGTTAAAATTCCATTGACAGAGGAGCCTGGCGGGCTACAGTACATAGGGTCGCACAGAATCAGACACAACTGAGCAGAACAACAACAAATATTGTTTAGTAACCTGTTTTTTTTTTCCCCATTGCAAATGTTCTTTCAATCAGTAATTCCTCACAGCAAGTGCTTGCTGTTTTTAAAGGCCAAAAGAGCTAAATGAACTCACTTACACAATATCCCAAGGTTGTATGTTTAGGATGATGGATATTTAAATTATTTGCAATTCTTCATCAGTATAAGTGTTAGTCACTCAGTCATGTCTGACTCTTTGGGATCCCATTGACTGTAGCCCGCCAAGCTCCTCCATCCATGGGATTCTTCAGGCAAGAACACTGGCATCAGTATAAATAATGCTGGTTAACATCATTGGGGCCAAATACTAATTGGTCCTTAACCCCAAATCCCAGTGCCGACATTCACATACCATTTTTTGGCTGCACTAGGTCTTCACCGCTGCTTGAGGCCTTCCTCTAGTTGCAGGGAGCAGGGGCTATTCTTAGTTGTGGTGCTCGGGCTTCTCATTGCCCTGGCTTCTCTGGTTACGGAGCACAGGCTCTAGGCACGTGGGCTCCGTAGTTGTCATGCATGGGCTTAGTTGCCCTGCAGCACATGGGATCTTAGTTCCCTGGCCAGGGATTAAACCTGTGTCCTCTGCATTGGTAGGTGGATTCTTAACCACTGGACCATCAAGGAGGTCCTACACTCATATAACTTTATTGAACGTGCATCTGAGGAATCTAAATAATGGGTTCATGGTACCTGCAGCCTAATGCCCATCTCAGCCTCAACAACCCAGAGAGACAGACCAGCCTTCTCTTTGTTGGTGTTTGAGGCCAAGATCTGTGTCTGCAAACTCAGGAAGAGCTGAGGACCCAAACCACCCC